>NC_051094.1:3372115-3679230 GCF_901709675.1 Syngnathus acus
ACGAACCAGCAACTTCCTAATCAACAAGGCGGTTTCTTGTCTGGACTCTTTTCAAGTCCTACGACTCAAATCCAGCAGCAACAGCAGAAGCAGCAACAACCATCTGTGAGTCCTTCCAACAGGCAGCCACTGCGAAGGCAAAGCCAGATACCCCAACAGCCGGCTACCCCTGTGACTGAGCCACAACAAAGCGGGTTGTTGTCAGGGCTGTTTAGTAAATTAACCACCGATAACGCACCACAACAACAGACCTCACAAGGCGGACTTCAACAGCAGGGTAAATCAAACGCTGCTGGATCTCAACAAAATGCAAAGCCACCTGGTAACCAGGGAGGATTTCTGTCTGGGCTGTTAAGTCAAAAAGTGTCTCCACAGCAGCAACCACTGGGAAAAAGTTCTCAACCTGCCACGTCGGAACAACCCAGTCAAGGTGGAGGTTTACTTTCAGGCTTTCTGAAGCTTGCATCTGGTGAGAGTGTACCTCAGGAACATCAAGCACCTAAAACTGAAGGCGGTCCAGCGCCATCAGAATCGGGTGGCTTACTTTCTGGCCTGCTCAACAAAATCTCCGTTCATGTGGAGCCAACGTCGTCTACAGCTGACCTGGCAAACAGTCAAACAATGCAGCAGCAGCAGCGGCAGCAGCATCCACCACGTGCGGAACAAGGATGTCCACAGATTCAGAGAACAAAACCAGTGGAAATACATTCTGCACCTGATGTGGTGGGAGAGAAGGACTCCAAAGATCAAAAGGGATTCCTCTCAGGTCTGTTCAATGCCGTAGACGAGTCATCTTCAAAAGCCTCAATTTTTGTAAAGAGTGACACAAAGTCATCCAACACCAGTAGCACATCTACTGCATTGCTGTCGAGCATTTTTAACAGCTCCCCCGGCGACAAGCACACTTCTGCTCAGGAAAAAGAACCAGAAAAAGGCCTTCTTAACCGTTTGTTGCCAAACACTAAAGAGGATACCACTTCGAGTACAGCAGCAGTCACATATTCTTCTCTTACAGTTTCAACGGGTGTCAATCACGCAAGAGAGTCTCCGCCGCAGGTTGCGAAAGTTCCCACGGTGTCCCCCACCCAGCTTTACCTTGAGGAAATTCAGCGTCTCTTGTACGGGACGGCAGGAGAGTACGGCTACAAGGACCTTTTGTACAACTTCACGGAGCACGGTGTAATTCCACCCGAGCTCTATGAGCACCAGTGTCTCATCGAAGCTCTCCTGTGGCAGCAGCTTAACGACTATGCTCTCACCGAGGCTCTTGCCGCTCAAGCTCATGAAAGCTACAGCGAAGGCCGACCACCATCCGCAGGCGTAGGCAAAGCGCCCAACTGGGAGAGTCACGCTTGGCCTAGTCCTAAAGAAATGGATATCGGGCATTTTAATGTTCCATCACATCCATGGAAGGATTCTGCCACCCAGCCTTTTGAGAGGAGAAATCGCTTCCTGGAACAAGATGAAGACCTAGTTTTGTTTGATATGACCTGCAGGGATAAGATGCCATGGACCAGCTGTGACCACTTAGATAAACTTGGCGAGAAGCGCCAACCCTGGATTACACAAGGAGGGGGTCTAAATCTGTCTAGCCGAAAGTCAAGAAGCGGTCTAAACCGAAGTCAGTCTCTCTCAGAGTTTAACTATGTAGCAGAGAAGGCAGCAACTTTCAACGATGTAACTCTCAATGACTTTAGTTTGAAGTCAGCGACAGACTTTTTAAAACAACTCTCCACCAAAAAAGGTCCAATGGATCTAACGCGTAGTGCCGTGGATTTGAGCAGAGCAGCTGGGGCCTCATTGCTCAGCGAGGATGAAATGCTTTTTGAGGACTCAGAATGGTACCACCAATGGCTGTCATTGCTGGATCAAGGGCTCTGGTGGCCAGCAGAAGCTGGGGACTGCGGATATTATGTGTACACCAACGAAGACTTTATTTATTCTCTATTGACTGACAGAGCTGGTAAACACCTTTATGCCTGTGCCGCACCGGAAGACTTACAGAGACTCAGTAACATTACAGAGAATATCGCAAACATTTTGACCCACAAAGAAAAGGAAAAAATAACCTTGTGTGGTTTTAAAATTCCCCTCTGCCCAGAAGAAAAAGCTCCTAGGTTTCCAGAACAATTGCACATCAGATCGGGGCTACCGGATGCTCCGGAGGATCTCACCTCAGCTCTACATAAGGGTGAAAAAATCATGAACATGAACTTGGAAAGTTTCTCTCAGATGTTTCAGGAGTCCCTATCTTCTCAGTTCGAATCCCCCGTGGACTTCACGGTGTATAAACTAAAGAAAATCACAGTGAGAGCAGAAGAAAACCTTTACAGCAACGACCAGCCTCCATTGAAAGCCACCGATTTGACAGTAAACTCTTCCAAAGCGGAGCATGGAGGACCATACTGGCTGAATCAAGGGGTGAAAAACATGCCTACATACTCAAATCCACCCTCCGTAAAGTCCCACAAGCCAATATCTCCCAAGAAGCATCACCAGATCCCTGAAATTAGGATTGGACATGTCGTTGATGCACCCGTGGACCAATCTGAACCAAAAACAAGCTCTGTCGTCTCCAGAGGAAACTTTTCCAAGCCAACTGGCACTCAAGTGACAAATTCTCATTCGCTTCCATCCTCAACAACTGCGTCACCTTGCAATCTTTCCTCAACTGTTGCCAGGAGCCTTCCCCAGACTCCATCAGCATCAAAGGTAGCTGAACCCATGCAAAAACAACTCCCCCCTTCAGGAAATGTTACCCCTGTCACTTCAGCTCCTTCATCACCAGTAGCTTCAGCGGCTTCAACCACTATGTCTTCTTCTCAGAGACCTCGACTAGCAAGACAGCCCTCTCAGACAGACAAGCCCAGAGAATCACCACAAACCACCAAGACTTCAGGCTCTGGGATTGGCAATGCCAGCAGAATCCACTCCGCTAATACTCCAGCTCCCATTCTGAAAGATTCACACAAAGAACCGCCACAGTTACACATCCTGAATCCCTGCGCTAATGATGAAGTTAAACTTTTCAACAGGAACCGTTATTTTGGCTCAACTGGCCATCAGTCAGGGCACAAAGTTTTAGATTTTTCCACTGCAAGCAATAAGATCAAACCTTCAACAGAAAAAGATCTGCAAACTGAAGCTTTGAAGCAAAAATTAGAGGTTGTTGACTTTTCCAAACACAAGTTGAAAAGATCTAAGGAATCGGAGGTATCCATAGTTACCGACCGGTCATCGCAACAGACCCGTGTCGACAAGGGAAGAGCAAGCATTACCTCCACTAAATACCCATCTAATGAAAACCAGGAGATTACCACGCCAGCAAACTTGTTCAAATCCGTACTAGATATGTCTGCAAAGACCGCAGCTCAGCCAAAGTTGCAAAATATCGAGACAAATCAAGTGGGATGTTCCCCCCAGGTTGGATCATTTGCATCCTCCTCACTTCAACGAAGCCCTGTTCCAAAGCAATTACACTTTGGCGAAAAGCAGCCGAATCCCACTTTTAACTTTCAGAGGCAACCGTGTGGAGTCTTAGGAGCAGATTATTTGGCACATCAGGCTCGCGTCAACAGCAGGAGAGCATCATCCTTTGAAAACCAATACACTGCCCCCGCCAATTTAGTCAAAGCGGTAGAAGACATGTCTTCTAAGTTGGCAAAATCCCCATCTAAAGGAGACAACAATATGTCACGAGACTCAGAGCTGACCACTGAAGCACTTGCACTGACTAAGAGAAAACATGTCAGTCTGGAGAGAAAACACCAGACTCATCAGGAGTCTCTTGACTTATCATACAGAGAACTAACAGAGGTCTTAGGATATCCTCTTCCTGCTGATTCTCATGAAAACCATGAAAAACAGTCCGCTATGAGAGATGATATTCAAAGATACCGGGTCCCGTCACATCCGCGGCGTTCTTCCGACCAATCCCCTGAGCAAGCCTCAGCACCTGCCAATTCCATCAAGGCTGCACTTGACATGTCTTCGAAACCAACAGGCTTGAAAACGGTACTCGACTCGAGAGCGGACGAAGTTCTGACCAAAGGAATTCCCTTAACCAAAGGAAAAGCAAACGACCGCCAAATGGCACGCAATAATTCTCTCGGCCTTGCGCTAATCAAAGACCTTCCCTCTCAAGAATCCTTTGAGTGGATTCATTGTCAAGAACAGCAGAAAGCAGTTCCCCTCCCACCTCTGTTAAAATATTCAGACGCTGTATTACCAGCTATGCTCCTTGCACCCACCTCAGTGATTTCCACTGCGGGAGGTCCACTGGATATGTCACCCAAGCCACCTGGCAGCACATCAATAAGCGCCACAGTGCCTTCATCCGAGCTTCATGACGCCATTTCACTTATTAATAAGCCTAGTGCACGAGCAATAGCCAGGAAGGACTCTGTTGGCCTTCCACTCATAGTAGAACTAGAATCCACATACCATAAGATACCTCCAGCCGAATCGCAACAAAGAAGGGTCGCCCTGACTGATCTTGACACAACAGAGACACTCCAGAGTCATATATCCAACTGCCATACCAATGACCCTTTGTGCTTCACATACAAGCAAGTCCAGCAAGCACGCAAACCATTGGACTTTTCTATAAAAAACAGCGTCAACAGAATAAATATTTCTGATATTTGCGCCGAACAAGAAGATGGAGTGCCTGTAAATTACATTGTTAATGTAAGGAAAGAATCCTTAGAAAGAGAACAAACTGGTCAAATCAAAAAGAAGTTGTTGCAAGGTTTAGTGGACCTGACTGTGGATACTCAAAATAAGACCACAAATAGTCAAAGTCAGAGTGCGAACGATCCTTCCTCGCCTCCTTTGTATCTAAGCTGCCTTTGCCAGCAACAGGTGTACACAAGAGCTTACGCCCCTCAACAAATCTTTCGATACTCACCCTCTGATCACACTACTTCTCAACCAGGTATGACTGACCTTTCAGGAACACACCAAGCAAACTTTGGACAAAATTCCAAAATTCAAGCTGAGCTCGACGGCCCATCCTCCAATAGCACATATCACAAAGCCAGTACAAGAAGTTTTCAAGTCAAAACACTTGAGCAAATACATCCAAAAATAACACAAACCAACCTTGTAGGCTACATGGCACCTGTAGATTCAGCTACGTCACTATCAATGGTGACAATGTTGCAAAGACAAGATCCAAGTGTTCCTGCAGAACCCCAAATTCTCAACAAACAGGGTAACTTGGAGGAAAGCCCCAGACAAAGTGTCACAGGAAGTAACCAAAAGCCATCCGTTACCCAGGAACATCACATTAAGGAAACGATCAAGACCTCTCAGCCTTTGAATTGTCAGTCATCACCTGTGTCGGTTGTTATTCAAGTCTCGGAAAAACGACAAGATTCATTGAATTCTGTGGATACGCAACCTTTGGTGAAAACAATGCCTGCTCTATTATCAGATCAGCCTGACACTAGACAATATCCCGCTATTATGCATCAAAGTCAGAAACCAAATGTACCTTCAACTGCTACCAGTTCTACCCAGCTTACGACAGGACTTACCAACCTTGTCTCCCAACCCATGGCCTCAAGATACAAGCCCTTAAAACAAACGAGGGAGCAAAGTTTTAAACCTGATCTCCAAACAGTAGAACAGGGTATTAGACCAAAACTTCAAAGACAGGAAGTTATGCCTTCATCCCAATCAGGAGCTTCTTCTGTCAAGGGGTCAGTTTCATTGTTCAGTAATATAGGTCCCCATGTCACTGAAAATGAAACAGGAGTAACACCCCACCCCACTATAACCGGGTCTGCACCTGTGGAAGAAAAATCTCAGGTTACACCTATTGAGCTTGTTTATGGTAGCCATGTTTCACCTTCCCCATTGGTAGCTAGTACCTCACCATCTGAAGCTGCAAGCCCGCTGAAAGATCTGCCTCCGCTACCATCACTCATTTTGGAATCACATCACATCATGGATAGTTTCACATCCAGTGGCTTGACCCATCAAGAATCTGTGACATCATCCACTGTCAATGTTCAGCAAGCCCAAAAAACACAAAAATCAAGTATACCAATATCAGAATCTTTATCTAATGAACCAGGCAACACCACACCTTCCAAAGTCACTCTCAATAGAGACACCACAGTGGAACCCTCACCTAAATTGTCTGAAGATTTGTCAGAAACTATGCCACAAGAACCCAACACAAAATCCCCAAAACTAAGTACTGGAAGTGACCAATCGCAGGAAGAAATAAGCCTACCCAGATCAATTTACATTGGCATTAATGTTTCAGACACGTTGCCTGTTGATCAACTAATGGATCCAAGTGAACCAAGACAGTATGTCAGACTACCCCATATATTTGTCTCTGCTGCAAGTTCACCAGAAGATGAGTCGACTGAAGATGTATCCAAAGAAGTCAGGGCTGAAGAAGGTATCACTGAAACTGTGACAGCCCCCACAGAGTGTGGGAAAGATTCTGAACCTGATATGTCTTTGGACGATAGAGCTACGGATGCCATGAGCATAGAGACCACACCCTGTTTACCCAAGAGGTTACTGCTGATAAATGAGTCGAATGCAGATGACCAGGGAAAGAAACATTCCCTCCCAGAAGCCTTTGTTTCAGAAGAAGATCTCAAAGCAGACACCCATGTCGTTTGTGAACCACCCGTTGAGAAACCACTTGCACAATTTGAAAAAGATGAGCCACCTAATGACCGGACAGCATCAACCCTCGAACCAGAAGAAAGTACAGAACCTCCTCGCGATGAGAAGAGAACAACTTCAGAAATTGTATCACCCGACATCGAATTTCACGATAAACTGATCGAACCACCGTTGGATATAAAACCCTCTGAAGACGTCCAACATCTTGACGGCAATACAGAAAAGGATGCTTCTTTTCCTACTTCTCAAGTCAGTTCTGTCAAAGAACCTTCCAAGGAAGATAGTCCAGTAGCCGAGCTTGGTCAACTGCCCAACGAACAACAAGGAAAGAGTTTATTGTCCATGTTGGGCACCTCTAATGCAATTCCAGAGCCGACTGCTTCCCAATCTGGAATGTCAATACTTGAAAGTATCCTCCCTAGTTCAACTACCAAAGATATAGCTGGGACTGAATTACTCTCAATGTTTGGTGGGTCTTGTATCCCAACGTGCCCTGAAACCAAAGGACCGGTACCTTCTTCAACTTCACAAGAACGACAAGGAAAAGGTTTACTCTCAATGTTTGGTGGGTCAAATGTCCCATCTTCTTCTGAAACCAATGAACAGTCGTCTTTAACCTCACAAGAACCACAAGGAAAAGGTTTACTCTCTATGTTTGGTGGGTCAAATGCCCCAGCATCCACTGAAACTAAAGGACCCTTACCTCAGTCAACCACACATGAGTCACAAGGAAAAGGACTACTCTCAATGTTTGGTGGGTCAAATATCCCATCTTCTTCTGAAACCAATGGACAGTCGTCTTTAATCTCACAAGAACCACAAGGAAAAGGTTTACTCTCTATGTTTGGTGGGTCAAATGCCCCAGCATCCACCGAAACTAAAGGACACTTACCTCAGTCAACCACACATGAGTCACAAGGAAAAGGACTACTCTCAATGTTTGGTGGGTCAAATGCCCCAGCATCCACCGAAACGAAAGGACCCTTACCTCAGTCAACCACACATGAGTCACAAGGAAAAGGACTACTCTCAATGTTTGGTGGGTCAAATGCCCCAGCATCCACCGAAACGAAAGGACCCTTACCTCAGTCAACCACACATGAGTCACAAGGAAAAGGACTACTCTCAATGTTTGGTGGGTCAAATGCCCCAGCATCCACCGAAACGAAAGGACCCTTACCTCAGTCAACCACACATGAGTCACAAGGAAAAGGACTACTCTCAATGTTTGGTGGGTCAAATGTCCCAGCATTCCCTGGAACCAAAGGACCGTCTGCTTCTTCAACTTCACAAGAAACACGAGGAAAAAGTTTACTCTCAATGTTTGGTGGGTCAAACAGCCCAGCATCCCCAGGAACCAAAGGACCATCAACTTCTTCAAACTCACATGAATCACAAGGAAAAGCTTTGTTCTCAATGTTTGGTAGCACAAGTAGTAATCTATCAAGTGGACCAAGAGGTCCTATTGCTGGAAGTGTGCCACCAAGAGGTCCTCCACCTAAAGAACCTCCAGGAAAAACCTTGTTTTCCATGTTCGGTGGACCTGCCCCCCAGCAGGGGCCAAGTCCAAGAGGTCCTCCTCCAGCTACTACTCGTTCTGCTTTATTTGGCAGTTTGCTCCAAGGTACCTCCAACAAAGAAAGCCCAGGTACAGGCCTGTTCTCCAAGCTTGGGAGCCCCAGTGCATTGACTCAGAGTGGACCAAGAATGCCTGCAGCAGGAGGACAAACAGAACCAACAGAACTCAAATCTTCAGAGCCCCCTGGAAAAGGACTGTTCTCTATGTTTGGTGTACAAAACCAGCAGAATCAGGCACCTGAGTCAGACAGCGGTTTCAAAGCACCTTCTGTGTCCTCTCTCGGAGGGACTGCTGATAGAAACAAAACCAAAACTGAGATTGGGATGTTTGCAATATCTTTCACAGAGGAATCCAAAAAAGAGTCACAATTAATTGTTCTTGGGAAGGGGTGTCATACTACAGGTGAAGATGAAACAAAACAAGCTCTCCTAACAGAGCCTAGCCAAAGTGAAGACGTAAAACCCCAAGAAACGAAAGAGGCTCTTGAGACGCAACCTAGCCCAACTGAAGACACAAGTCATTCTGAGGACTTGATTAATGTTGATCCTAAGTCCCAGCCTTCACACCCAGATGTTATTTTGACTGAAAAGGAATATGAAGATCTACAAGACTACACCAAGAAAACATTTGACAATACTGGTACAGGAACAGAAGAACACATCACTGATGGAATCCCACCGTGTGCTGAAAATGACTCTGATGTAGGGTTAGATGCACAAAAGTTAATTCGTGTACTAGAGAGTGACACTATACACATAAAAGAAGTTGTGGTTTTAGACAACCAATTGAGTGGAGACGACAACAAGCAAGTAGGTGAATCAGAGATGAGAGCAGAAACCACCAGAAGCTCTTTAGTCTTAAACATAAAAGACGCTGTCAAAAACGAATCTGAAACTAAGACTTGCGGTGATCATGCCAGAGCTGACATGATTGTGGTGGAGCATTTGCAACCTGGTATTGAAGCCATACCAATTCCTGAGCCACAAAAACAACAGAAACCTGGAGAAGGAATCCCAGATATTCTCAGTACATATGAAGACCCACACACTCAGCAATCAGATCTGAAAGAACAAGCAGTAGATGGAGAAAAAACAGCTGGTGATTCATCTGGCGTTTCTACTGATACGGGTCTTACAGAGATGGAGGAAGCAACTGCAGTTAAAGCAGAGGAGCCCACGACAGAACCATTGGCTTCACTCACACCCTCAGAAATGCCAGTGTGTGCGAAGGAGCCAGGTAAGGCAGAGCCTTCACTAAAACTGCCATTTGGACCAGACCCACCTTTTGATGGTTCTGTTTCAGTGGTCTTGGCAACCGCTGAGGACACAGTTCCTGGAATAAACCCACCAAAAATCATGCCTTTAGACACAGTGCACATTAAGGGTCCTGATTTACCTCCACAACAGCCCACACCGAGACCTCTCTCAGGTAGGCCATCTGTTTCGCAAGCACAAAGAATGGGAGGACCCCCACAGACGGAGGGATCGAAAATGCCTCGGCCCACACCACCAGGACCTCAGAAGTCCTCTGAGCCGACTCCGTTTTCTGGATTCATGTCTATGTTCTCCAACAATTCGAGCGCTCAAAGTAAACAGGCAACTGTTGGTGCTTTCTTCTCAAGCTCACCTGGTTCTCTCTTTGGGTCAGCTACTTCTCGACAACAGGAAAAAACACAGCACCAATCACAAAAAAGCTCATTTTTTGGCATTTCAAGTAGCATTGCCCCCGAATCCCTTACAGGAGACATTCTCAGTATGTTCAAGGGTCCCGAAGCAACCAAATCTGAGGGACCTCAACCTTCATCTGAAAAGACTAAAGAATTTGTGAAGACAACAGAGGACTCCATCCTTGAAAAGGGTTCAGTCGAGGAAGCGGAACATGCATATAAGGAAGACGCCAAGGAAAGTCTTAACGTTGAACAAGATGGGGAAGTTTCCGAAAAAACGTTAGAACAAGAAGATCATGCTCAGGTGTCTGACAAAACAATGTCACTTCCTCCCCCGGAAGCCCAAGACACTGCACCAGAGACCAAAACCACTTTTGAAACACCAAACCCTCCTGCACCTAAATTTGGCTTTTTATCTGTCGCTACTGAAGGAACATCATCAATCGGATCCTTCTTCTTGTCCTCTACACCGCCAACTGTAGATTCAAAACCATCTCAGCCCCCACAGACAGAGGGGGGGCTCTTTTCTGGTTTTAAAAGTCTCTCGGTAGGCATTTTCCAGGATGAGAGGCACTCAACAAAGGAAGAATCATCATCACTTTTTGGCGGGAAACTTGGTTCGATGTTCGGAACTTCCGATTCTCCCAAGTCTGCTGTCGTCACTGCCCAACTGCAGCCCCAAAGTCCGACACCCGCCGAGGAAGTGGACAAACTCTCCCAAGGCTCAGAAGACACGAAGAGCAACACGCCGAGTGGGACTTCCAAAACCGAGAGCTGCGACAGCCTTGCTGAGTCACCGCAGACGGGACTTGCTTCCGAGTCAGTGTCCCTTGCTGAATGTTTGGATGAAGATCAGGTACGAGTGATTCCGTGTGAGGAAGATGTCAACGTGGCTACGCCACAGAACGCCGAGCCCTCGAAGAGCCTTCTGACGCAAGAAACTGCCCCAAGGCTAGTGCTTGTCATCATACTATTGCTAGCTTTCCCTTTCCTTTCTCATCCTTGTTCACTGACTTCATCCTTTGGTTAGTTATGTCCATGTGATTTTACGTCACCCTCACAACCATGAGCTAACTATACCTAGCATGGCAAGCAGACATTTTTGGTGTTTTTTTCTTGTCGTTTGGAAACTTTGAACTTGTTCAAAATTCCCTTGCGACAACAAAATTATCGGCTAACGTCTTCCCAACGTCTGGCGACCGTTTGAGCCCTTGAACAAACCCTGTCGAGAACGCAACGTTCACCGACTTTGAAAACCCTGGTCATTGCTCGCCGCACAGTGAAATAGGGGCTTTAAAGATATTAAAACATACTTTTTAAAGTATTCCTTAGAATCTGTTCTATGTCTCTTGCTAATTAGAAATGGGAGCCTCTTAAAAAAAAAAAAAAAAAAGGAAATGATTTTCTGAAGCGTGTTTGCTTTCTTTGTCACCCCCAGTTGAAGTTAATGGGGAAACTAACCCATAAATCAACGGACGTTGAAACATTTTAACAGTTAAACACAAAAACGTTTGACCAAATTGTGTCATCTGAGCAAGTCGGCATAAAGCTAGCAGACTTTTTAGCGGACACAGCATAAAGTTTATGCCAACATCATGCAAAAAAAAAAAAAGTGTGGTCATTAAAAATCATCCAAGAGCAGCGACTTTAACAGACCTGGAGCAGCTACACATACAAACGCGGCAAATAGTAACAGACACAGGAATAGGGCCTTCCATAAAGACCCATCAGAGGCAATCTCTCCAAATGCTACAAAACGGCCAATATCGCAGGACAATTTATGAACTTACAAAGCTTTGTGTTTTGTAAACACAATTTTGAGGCTAACAAGTATGTCTGGCTAGTCAAAACCGTTGCAAATGAAAAGTGCAGATGAGAACGTCTGCCAGGGAACGACTCGGCAGCGCGTGTCCCGCTACAGCAGCGAGCACCTACGTAACAGCGTTACAGCTTTCTTGACAGTGACGAAGAGGCAGAGGATCTTTTTATTTGGGAGGTGTGTGTAATTCGCCCTCCTTGAACGATGCTCGCAATCGCAGCCAATTTCTTATATGAATCAATGTGGGCGGGATGGATTGACGACTGCGTGGCGGTGCGGACGGCAATAAAAGGAGGGGCGGGAGAGGCTGTTTGGAGCGAGGCCAAGACCAAGTAAATCACCGCCACTTACTTCGTTAGCCGTCGGCATCACGGAGCCGCCTCCCAGACGTCTGCCGGGTTTCACCTCTAATGCTTCGCTCCCAACGTTCAAATATTGTGAACAAGTCTGCCTCGAGCACGTGTTGACAATTCAACCTCGGACACCAGTGGAACTTAACAACCTGAAATTTAGTAGCCGGGTAAAACAGCTCAAGAAGCTATGCCCAAAATTCAAGTCAAAAACACTTTTGGTTCCAACTGCCAATAGAAGTTGCCCACCCTTCAAGCCTACTTCCCTGTATTTGGTCCTCCCTGCGATTTCTATTCATCATAAATACCAATATATAGTATTTTATTGAACATGGCAGTAGGCAACATGATGCTCACTCTCCAACTGTTTGACTCACAGCAGTCGCTTGGACTCGTCGGGCAACCTCAGTCCCAGCAGCTCCCAGCTCAGCTCCGAAGCCGAGTCGGGCCAACCCCCGGAGGGACACCTCCACCCACCTCTCCAGGACGAGGCGGACAAAGACGAGTTGAGGCACACCGCCACCCTGCCATCCAAAGCCATCTGGGACAGCCCTGACAACGAGACCAGGACTCACATCAGGTATGTCGGCTGCACTAGCGCTAGCAAACGAAAGTTTACTATACTATACGGCCGTTATTATGTTCTTACTGTTGCTCCACAATGAAAGCAAATGAATGGTACAATATCATCGTGAGATTGCTTAGAATGATACAATCTGCGATATCGGCCAAGAAAATAATCGAGGACGCATCATCCTCCGTCTGCGATTTGATCGTGGCGTGTCGTTGCTGTGCTCAGAGCGGTACCGGTGCGGTACCATTGTGATATTTTGATGACAATGGATGGACTGGAAGAAAATCAATTTTCATACATCACGGTCCATCCCTAAGCCTTTCGATTCCGGATGTTGTTACTGTACGGTGAGATGCGAGCCAACAATACCATGCCTCCATCCGTTTCGAATCCAAACTGTCGATATTTGAAAAGCCGCCGCCGTGGATCATAACCGATTTTCTTCCATCATATTGACGACAGCCTATCAAATATCCTGATTTTGATTGTATTGTTACCTCTGGGGGTACGCTATTGATACGCCAATACAAAGTGTGGTTGCTGATTTTCTTCCAATATATCGACCGTCGCATCCGTCCCGATATCGTCAAAGTCGTACAATTTGGATACGGCCGAGTATGTCGCTGATCAAGTTTTGTTTTTCTCCTGGTCAGCGTGCAGTCGGACCAGCCTCCTCTGTGTTCTCCTTCCAAGATCCGCTGGCTCAAAGCATACTACAAAGTCAGGGCCAAGCTCCTCCTGGTAGGACAGCTCACGCCGGCCTTTGTCTCCCCCACCTCCCCTTTCATCCCGACTTTGCTGCGGCTCTCCTGGCGCTCCCCGTTTGCTCATGTTTGGCCTCAGCTTTTAATGGCGATTGCGAGTCCGCGGATCATCTCACGCCGCCCGTGTGAGAACGGTCGCGGGCTTCAATGTTTTGCTCAGAGTCAGTGGTTGGTTGCCAACGTTGTCTGTTGCCGTGTTGCACATTGTCCGTGACTTGAACGTGGGCGCTTACGCTGAAATTGCGGGGCTCGATCGTGGCTTTCAAGCTGTTGCCGCTCAGTCGCGCTGCAAAGGTGGGCAGACTCGATTGTCGTGCTCTCCCCGCATGTGATTTTCTTGTCGCGTTTCATCATTTGTTGTGATATTAACATCCCGACTTGGTTTTTATTCCCCCCAGGAGGATCAAAAAGACTTTTTTTTTCCTTCTGTCTCTGTGGTCAGTATCAGCATGGCAACCGTGTGACATTTCTGCTGCCTTGCTGCGTTCTATTTCTTTATGATCTGCACGGGCTGCATTGAAACTTTTACTCTCTCTTTTAGTCGTGTGTTGGTGTGTCACTTTTCATGAAAGGACTTTACTTCTGTCAAGACGGCAGTTCAATAACCATAGAGGGTATAAAGAGTTCATGAAAGTATTTCCTTGTTCTTACTTCTGCCAAGGAATGTTTTATTTTGCGTTTCAATGATTAGGATGACACAAAAATGACTCAACTCATTTCTGGGATAACTTGGAGAGTGGAGGGGGGAGGCATGGTGGGATTCAAGGCAGAAGCCATTACATTTTGGTGGGGAGCCAAGACTCCCCCCCCGTCCCCCTTCACTTTTTCCTCCGCTCTTGGCAGATGTCCGCAACGCACGGCTGAGTGCTCTTGTTTTTTTTTACTGGATGGATGGACGGACGGATTAATTGTCTTCATCACGCACAGACATGCGGCCTACGTGGATTATTCATCATCATTGATTCATCCATCAATCTTCCGAACCGCTCCTCCTCATGAAGGTCACGGGCGGTCTTAGGGCGGTAGGCGTGGCACACCCAGAAACCCTGCCCAAGCCGGCAGATTTTGTGTATTATTTCAAGACATCCTCAGGATAGCGGAGGTGTCGAGGAGGCGCAGATGCGTGAAAAGCATATGTGAAAATCAAAAGGATACATGTGTTGATATGACAAAAAAAAGTGCAAAAACGTGAGGAGGAGGAGGTGGGTGAGAGAAAGAGAGAGAGAGAGAGCGGGAGAGAGAGAGGCAGAAGGGGAGAGAGCGTCAGGTTGGGAAGCAGGGGGAGGGAAGAAGAAGAGGTGAGGCTGCGGAGGAGGAAGTTGGGAGCAGGGAGGAAAGAAGGAACCAGAGGGAGAAAGTGAGAAAATGGGAAAGAGTGAGGCAAAGAGATAGAGGTGGATGCAGCAGAGGAAAGGGGGAGGGAAGGAAAGTGAGAGGGAGGGAGAAATGAAGTGAGAGAGGAGGAAGGAGGGAGAGAGCCAGGAGAGTAATGCGACCACTGAGCGGCTCCATCAGTGATAAGAAGGAAGACGATGAAGAGGATCCTGATTGGACATAGCAACAGCTTGAAATGGATTTGATTGACAGCCCAGCAAAACCATGCCGACTTTGGAGGATTTTGCCCGGCGACTCTGGCTGGCGCCGTTGGTCGTGCGCCTGGTAAGTGCATGGCGACCATTCATTCTTCATGGCGAGGAGACATTTGAGGAATGAGCACAAGGTGGACATCCCTTCGAGAGCCGACCCAGTGTACCTCCACCCTCCCTCAAGTGACAAGCGCTTTCTATTTTTAACCAATCGCGGCGCACTTTCACCCTCCTGCAAATCTGTCACTTAGCAGCCAAGTGAGACCTCCTTAGTATGCCGGTGGACGCGGCTCGCATCGGATGGGCCGGCGGTTCGATTCCCAGCAGTCAGTTTGTCAGGCGAGAAAGTCATGATAGTAATAAGAATAATAATAAGAAGATGATTTTTCTTTGGGGGTGGAATGAATCGTTGTCTTATTTTAGCGTTAAAGAGAAGTCAGCAAAAATTGGAGAGAATTTGACCGGTTTTTGCCAATTTGAAAATCACTCATAAATCAGGGCTTTGTTCTTAGAGTCCAACTGTCATCTAAAGATCCTGTAAGCTTAATTTTTGTTGTTGCTAATTCCTGGATCTGAAAAGGTTGCCATCAGATATGAGACGAGCGAGAAGTTACTGGACTGCTTGGAAGGACTACCCACAAGCAGGGTCCTCTAACTACATTTTGACACGCCCCTCCAAAACCTCCTACTGTTGCCTAAAGTTCCATAGGTTCCTGGATCTTTCCCCCACAACCCAGAATTGTCTTTTTGGGGCCCTGATGAACTATCCCGAAACTACACTTAGATAATATTTGCATTGATCCCAAGATGCACTCGTCCTCCACAAAATCCCTACTTCCCGATAAAATTCCTGGAACTCTCACTTTTCGATACTTCTAGTTTCTGGAGTGGAACTCACCGATGACATCATTTTAGCCCTGATAAATAAAAACCTTGTCCATAAATGTAGACAATGGTTCTCAAACAAATTGGTCTCCCAAGAGTTCAGAATTCTTAAAAATATTCCTGTCCAGACCCTGCCCCAAAGGTTCAAGGAGCTCTTGAAAGTACTCCCCCCCCCTCCTAGCAAGATCTTCTAATAAATTATCTTGGAACTAAAACAGACACATTGGACCTCCCCAATTTCCATATTGGGATTAAAGTTCCTGATCATCTTGGTGCTTGGAACTTTATTCTTGTCTGTTCCAATCGCTGAACAAACCCAGAAGGTGGACCTCTCAAAAGCAGGGTCCACTGCGTACTACTTTCTTGTAGAACTAGTAGCACACAGTTGTCGAGCAGTTTTGCCTATATGTAACATGTAGTTCTCCTACTAGTGTGCTCAAGTGTGTGTTGAGAGGAAGCTAAAGCTTTTAGCACCAGCAAGCTAACAGCTTGGCATTCACTTGAGGCACAGCGAGGGAAGAGAAACCTGATTGGATTACACTTTCCAGAATGCGGACACGCCTTGACGGTGTGCGTGTGTGCGTGCCTGTGTGTGTGTTTGTGCGTTAGCGTGTGTGTGTGATGGCAATGCTAAATCAATTAGCTTGCACGGGACAACCAGGCGAATGAAGGTGGCAGACATGACTCAGTCCCATAAGTGTGCGTGTGTCCGTTTTTTTCTATCTTTGTGCATCACAAAGTTGTTGCAATCCAATCACACCACGGTTCTCCCAAAGTTGATGGTTGCACCTCTTGATCTGCAACTTTCCATAATTTTCCCTTTTTTAGATTTGATCAATGGGGTCGCTCCACACTGTTGTGTGCGTCCATGTTTATTGTATAGAGGAGCTTCACCACTCATCGTTTGCCTTTCTTGTGGAACTGTCATAGAATTTGACAATAAAAAGTTCCATCTTGTTCTGTCAAGCTTGCCTTGTGTGCCCGCCCACGTTTTTTTTTTTTTTTTTTTTTGCTTCTATGAAGCGATGACACTGTCGTTTTGTCTCCAACGAAGGTGAGCAGAGGATGTTTTTGTCCTGTTTTTGTCTGCTTTGTTTCGTAGACTCTGCTTTCTTTATTGCTACCGATAAAAAAAAGTCTGATTGATGGTGGCGGTCTCAAAGCACCGCCATTGATCTTCTCTGCGTGAAACGGTCACAAGAGCGCGGCCGTCGTTTAGCGACGATCGATAACGTCTTCGGAAGTAGGAAATCTCGGGACGAGGCTGATTGGAGTGACACTTACCATTCGTGTTCCTCCCCCCTCCCCCCTCCAGCAACAATATGTGTACATTAAGAAACAGAAAAGTGACGAGCGGCTCATGCACCCAAATGTCAAAACGTGGCCGTTTGTTTTGGTCGTGGTTTGTCACTGAAACCGACAAATTCAACTTGAATCCACAACTCGATCTCTGCATGCAAATTGATGCAAAAACGATTCCAACTGATCTGAACAATTTTACTGTACCGTCTTGATGACAAGTTTAAACTCTTGCAATGTAATGTAGAATTTGCACATTTAATTGATTAGCCTAGAATGATCCCACCGCCACTATTTTGCAGTTCCTTCCTTTTGGTGTTTATTCACACAGTTTGTGTTGGGTGTACTACCACTGTCAACCACTAGATGGTGGCACACTATTTTGATTGACTGCATTTCGAAAAAGAAGTCTGAAAACAGGAAGTGTATTTCAAGTCAGCCAGAGTTATCTGTCAATTGGGCGTCCCTCAGGGCATGTTTCTTAATTGTTTCTCTGTAAACCCTTGTGGTGCCATCACAGGCTCTTTCTCAGTTTCATTTTGGTGTTACAATCGCAAAAACAGACGCTTGGCGCAGCACAAAAAAAAAAAAAAACAGTCCTAACATTGCGAAGCTACACTGGTTGAATCAATTCCTTGGAGAAGCAAACTAAGGTGAAGTGGCCGAATGTGTCACCGTGCCCAAGTTACAAGGCGTTCCCAAAGAGACCAAACGCCTTCGGTGGCAGTCAAAATGCTTTGACACGAAAAGCGCTCCCCACCCTTTTGGTGTTGGAGGAAATTAGCGTGATGTTATCCTAAAAAGGATGCTTTTGTTTCTTATCAGGCTGTAAGCTTTCGCTTCTTTCTTGAAGGGGGCATTTGGCGTGTGATCAACAGCAACTGGTGTGATTTACATTTGCCCTTTCTTTTGACTGCAAAGGACTTCCAGGATGTTGACGTCCAATCAGTGAATAGAAATAAGAGCGTCGTGCGAGGGCCGTAAGTCAACAGTAGCGTAAAAAGACGTGAAATATTCCCAACATTACCTCCTTCGGGTGACATTGCGACATTCAGAACCTTTCAGCAATTGTAATGAAATGAAGCACAATCCATTTATGGTACATGCTGGACGTTTAGATGAAGGTGAGCGGCCAGTTTACAATTTCTCCTTGGTCTTGCCAGGAATAATCTAGAAAATCTTGAGCTTCATCGGATCCACCATTCCTCAAATGTCTCAATTCTTCTTCTTCGTTTTGGTGAAAAAAACTTTACTGAAGATCATATGAATATGAGAATTTTCACTAAATATGCCAATGGTTTTTTTGTCTTTTAAATTCCAGTTACAGTATGCTGACTTGTCCGACTCACAAACATACCTCCTGCAGGTATAAATAACAGAAAATGGCAGCCGCCTTTTGACGGGAACAGCGTAAGGAACATGTTCTCCAGGAATCGCTCCGGTGGGGCACATGGAGCCCCTAAGGGGGGCACCAAGACCAAGAAGCGGGCCCCCAACCCCAAGGTAGCCCTGACCATTCGGGGGAAAATCCACCGGCTGCTGCAAGGGTCCGTGGACCACCACGTGCCCGATCCCCAGCATTATTATGAGGAGGAAGTGAAACAGGAAAAATGTGCAAAGCGTGACGAGCTCTGTCCAAAACCAGCATCCAGGGATGAAGCCTGCTCATCGGTCGTCATGTCAAACGGTAAAGGACACGCAGGTCCGCCGGGTCCACTGACTCTGGAAGGGTGTTTACGTATACCCTGCACTCCGCAGCGCAAAAGTGGAAAGTCCCCCGCCAATCGGAAGCGGATCTCCTTTGAGGGTTTGCTCCCGTTGTCCCCGGAGCTGCCGCCCACCACCGTTCCACTCTCTGGTTCTGCCCGGCAGGACCGCAACGGCCTCTCGATTGCTTCCCCCCGTGCTCGACCCAAGAGACCTTACTCTGCCGGTGACACTTTGGATTACGACTTCACCGCACCCTTCCCAGGACCACCGGAGCCAGAGGAGGAGGAAGGGCGTCTGGGCGAGGCGGATTCCAGTGCCATCATTGATCACATTCTCAAAGAGCTGCGGGGCATCAACAAGATCCAGGAGGAGATCTCTGACCTCAGGGATTACCTCACCTCAGTGAAGGGCTCCGTGGAGGAAGTGTCGTCCTGCGTGGATGCGGTACTGCTGGAAATTGAGGGCATTCGCTCCAGTGGGAACCGGAAGCCAGGCCTTGGCGCACAAGCCAGTACCTGGTCAGGGAAGGTGCGAACGGATGGGCCCTCCGCTCGCAGGAGGCCGGCTAGCGCGCACGGAAGTTTAGGGAGCGCAGCGACAAGGTCCAACCGATTCCCCGATGTTCGCAAAGGGGAATTGCGACAACCGAGGGCAAAGAACTACTCGGTATCTCCGATGGCAGAATCAACCAGTCCTCTGGACCCCGAGGACCTTGAGGATACTTCGGACCTCAGCTCGGACATCCCAGAAGGCGCGCAAGCCGGGAAGCTGAGCTTTGGCCAAGACTGCCTGAGCACAACTTCCTTGTCTTCTCCAAGTTCCAAGTCCGAATCAGATGTGGAGAGAACTGCTGAGCAGGCAAAGGATCACTGGGCGACCGCCACACTTCCGCACGAAGCTGCCGCTGAGCGTCTTTGGGACAGGGAACCTTCCTACCTGCGAGATTATAAATCAGAGGCTCCATATGACGGAGCGGTTGTTTGGGATCACTATGTCACCAGAATTTCTTCAGATCATGTCTTGGGTGGATCGAGGCAACATTACTCCCAGTCGCCCGTGAGGACATCCTCTCGTCGGGAGGACTGGCAAACGCGGAGGTCTAAATCCCAGCCAGGATTTCAGACAAGCCTCAGAAATTACAATGCAGAATATTCCTACCCTAAAAGTTCTGCTTACCATTCTTTTGACGGACATTATGGATATGCCAACGGGTTTGACTCTGTCCAATCAATCAGTCAGGTTGGTAGTTATGATGGAACTTATTTTCCGTATGAAGACTCAACAGCAGGGACATGGACGTCACAAGACAAACCCTTTGTACCAGAGACTGACGAGAGACTCCTTCAACTCGGTCAAAAAGATCCCCAAAGGGGCTATAACGTCAGGCGTATAAGTCGAGCCGTGTCCGACTTTAGTTCTGCTTTGCGTGAAGCGCTTTGCAAACTTGAGGTCCCCCCAGACCAAGAAGATGTAACAGACTTTAACGCATCCACGCTTTCTGACATGCCTCCAAAATCTTTTAGTTGGGACCTCGTGAGCCAAACCATTCCCTTTGAAGAAGCCCAAGAAGAAGGTTTTGTCGCCACCAGCCAGCATTACCCGAGTTTGGAACTTGTTGCCTATCCTGCGTCAATGTCCAACAATGTACCAATGTACCATGCAGATGTTCCTGAGGAATGGCCACTGGACCGGACTGTCAAGAGCCAGTTATCTCAAGGCACCACCACGGAATCTTTGTCAATTGCAGAAGCAGAGGAACAAGGAGAAAATGTGGAAGTCAAGTCAGCCGTCCAAGCTGAGGAGCAGAACCTGGAAATAAACCAGATGGACGAACGCACGCTAAAATGTGTCAGGAGTTTCCAGCAGATCCTACGAGAGAAGCGGGAGATGAGGCGCACCTTGGCCAGTGTGTCCACCTCTTCTCGGGAGGGCTTTGAAGCAGGTAGTCCTGAACCAAAAAATATTCTATCTTCATCGCATGTCTCCACCAAAACATGGAAAGGACCATTTTTCATACGTGGGCGTCGGCCACCTGTCGCCCAAAGTCAAATGCGACCGACCTCAGCTCAAAACTTCTCAAGTTCTGTACTTTTTAAGTTTCAAAGCACCTTTGGGGCTAATATCATTAGGACGTCGTCTGTCTTGTCATCTGCGCTAAAGCCAAGATTTCCGTCGTCCCCGTGAGCGTCATCCATCCATCCATCCATCCATCCATCCATCCATCCATCCATCCGTCAGTTCCCAGCACTGCACTCCAGCCCTGTCGGCCATTTGCTGAATTAGAAGCGAATATCTCCTTGGAGAAGAGGGAGAGATCTTTTTGTTTTTGTTTTTTAATAGCCGCACGGTCACATTAGAACACTGATGAGCTCAGTCGGCTGCTCGCACCGAAGCCTAAGCATGAGTTGACGCTCGGCTGTATGTCTTGTGCTGTCTTGCAGGTGGAAGTCGTGATGGAGATCAGGTTTCTGACTGTGTGGTTACTCTGCCTCCCGACATTACTAACATTACATCCCCCCCAAGACCTTGTTCGTGTGTAACTTGATGGAATGTTTCTTTGGTTGCATTGAAAATGTTGCGTCATATTGCCACAGTGATGACAAAATAACATTGGCCTTCGTGTGTTTTGTAGGACCTGAGCATGTGGTGTGAAGGCCCTCTTGAAATTGTTTTGATTTTCTTCTGCATCGTTCATCCCTCCCTCCAACCCTCCGTCCCTCCCTCCCTCCCTCCCTCCACCATCTGAATTCATCCAAATGAAATTTGTTTTGTTTACACCCCTGGAATTTTGAGACGATTCAGTCATTGAAACCAGTTTCACTACATTTTAGTAGGGAGCAAAAATTTGGGACATTTTCAATGGTTCAGGAACTCTGGAAATCCGGCAGTAGGTTTTACCTGAAATTTGGTAGACATTTTTGTCATGGACAGATGCACACAAAAAAGTCGCAAGAAGCAATGCCCACAAAAACGCAGGAAGTCTGCCGTCTTGGCTCCTTTTAGGCGCTTCCGGAGATTCTCTATTTTGGCTGACAGTTCAGCCCCTGAGACCGGTTTCAATTAGCAACAACAAAATTTGCGACGTTTGCCTGTCATGAGCAGCCGTCAAATAGCCATGCCAGAAAAGGCACAAGACGTATGCTTTTTTGGTTTGAAGCAGCCACGTTTCGGTGGACTTTGTCCATTGACACAAAATTGCAGTTATGGTTTTCTCATTGTGAGTGGCGGGTGCAAGAAATTTTGAGAAGCCGCCATGAAAATAAAGAAACATTGTACTTGTTACTAACTATCGGGGTGATGCTAATACTAGCATGTCATACCGAAGGTCCACCACACTGCCTCGATACCGACTGGCTTCCCTCCATGTGCATGCTCCTTGTGGTGTCCGTCGAGCCCTGAAAGCGATCCCTGCATCCCGTCTCCTTTGGAATCTTTGACGTTTGATGTTTGTGTTTCAGAGCCAAGACGGCGACCTGGGCGGGCGGCCGTGGACCGGGCCGAGGTCAGTGAATGTCTGGTAGAATCAGGCCGACAACATCCAGCACGAAAGCCGTTTGGATTTCCATCTGTGTGTTTGTGTGTATTGGCGTAGGGAAAACGCACCGTTTGGCATTGACAGCATGCCGGACCTCCCAAAGCGAAGGCCCGTTGCTCTCGTCAGTGAAGTGGTGAGTTCCAGTCATGAACTTTTTTTTCTGAATGCCCTTAAAAACGCCATTAGCTTCCAACGTAAATATGTGCAGATTCATAAATAATTACCAAGCCCGCATTTCCCGTAATTCTGTTGCGAGTGAAAATTTATAATCGTATCATAACAATCCATTGAATACATGTGAATTAAATTGACCAATGAAATTAAAACGTGATATGTTGTCCACTACAGTGTGGCAATGCTAATCGTAAGTAGCTAACATAAACAAAAACATATCTATCCATAAAGACAAAAGGTGGAAGCAACTAGAAAGATCTTTTGGAAAAATATGAATAAAACACCAAGAAAACACAAAAGCCCGTTTTTTGAAGCTGCTTGCTCATCTGTAACCTTTGATTTTCTTCCTCCTCTTCCTCCTCCTCCTCCTCTTCTGGCTTCCAGGCTATGGTGAGTAAAGCACATTTCTAGTAATTGTTGTGTTTTGAATGATGTGGGATGAGCTCGCACACTTTGTGCGTCCTTCGAAATATTCAGCGTGGGGACGCCCACACACAAAACAAAGTCATATGAAGCCATAGAAGGAAGGGCTTGGAGTGCCCGGAGAAACCCCTCGCAGGCACGGGGAGAACATCCACACAGGGAGGGCCGGAGGTGTCATCGAACCCGCACCATCTGAACCGAAAAGCGGACTTGCTAACCAGGGCTCCACCGTTGCGCCTATTTATTTATTCATTTATTTCCAGACTTACTTATTTACTTATTTTCAATCTACACCGTGACTGCTGTAGACAAGATTTGGACAAGCCCCCTCACTATGCTCCTGTGAAGGAGGGGCGCAGTATGAGTTTGGAAAAATACCTTAGCAAGCAGCCAGATGAAGACAAGACGCAACAATGATTCCAAAAGTTGCACGTGTGGAAGTGGAGGGGTAATCGTAGGCTGATCAATTAAAATATCAGCTGATTGTCGTCACGCGACACTGCACCGTCGTCAACTATTTGTGTTGTGTGAGGATTCGAAAAGCTCATTGGCTTCATCTTTTCAGACCATGCTGCAGTCCAGGAAGGCCGGTCTGTCCCACACGTTGGCCATGAGGAGCTCCCTCAAAGACAAAGAGCTGGTGGGTCACGTTATCGATTCGTGTGACGATGTCGTGCCGCAAGAGGTCGGCGACCTCTCGGATTGTTGCCACAGTGAATGCAAAGGAGGCTCATGATCAGGGAGTCACAGGTGACTGTTGGGTGCTTCCCAACAGAAGGGCCACGTGTACAAGAAGACACTTCAGGCTCTCATCTACCCCATCTCCTGCACCACTCCGCACAACTTTGAGGTGTGGACCGCCACCGCGCCCACCTACTGCTATGAGTGCGAGGGGCTGCTGTGGGGCATCGCCCGGCAAGGCATGCGCTGCGCCGAGTGTGGCGTCAAAGTTCACGAGAAGTGCCAGGAGCTGCTCAACGCCGACTGCCTGCAGCGTGAGTGGAAAGAGCTTCTGCGACCAAAATTCAAACCGAGCCTTCTCGTCAACGCTTTGCTACCGTCTTCCTCAGGAGCCGCCGAGAAGAGCTCCAAGACTGGAGCGGAGGACCGGACTCAACACATCATCATGGCCATGAAGGATCGGATGAAAATTCGCGAGAGGAACAAGCCGGAGATCTTTGAGGAGATTCGCCGAGTGTTCGACATTTCCAGGACGCTCCACAACCAGCACATGAAGACCATCAAGCAAAATATCCTGGACGGGACCTCCAAGTGGTCAGCCAAGATCACCATCAACGGTACGGTCTCCTTTTCGCTCTCCTGAGCCCGATGACACTTTGGGATATCTGGCAGGAGTCGACCCCCACCCCCCATAGTGTGAAAAAACTCGAGTGCCTTCGACCAAAGTGCTAGTTTTAGCTGTGGTATGTAAACCCATCTGGCCTTCAGATACCCTGCCGGCCTGGCCTCTTTAGAACGCCTCGTCGTCAGCCGTATTGACGGCGAAAAGGTGGACGTGCGAGAAGAAATAAACCCACCACGGTCCTCCAACTTCACTGCAGATGAGCTGGAATCTGTAAAAAGCGGTGCGGACGGGTATCTCGGCAAAGCGCCGCAGTAGTTTCTGAGCGCCGATACGCCATCTGCGCACCGGCCTCAGCGCTAACCCAAACCACTTTGGCTTGCCGCCGCCTCCCGCGCATCCAGGGTGCCACTGTTACCACGGCAACCTGGCACGTGGCAGTATGCAGTGGCAGTGGTTGTTGCCGTGACAACCATCACACCTTGTCTGCGTGGTCCGTCAAAGGCGGAGATGTCAATCTGAGTTTTTCCATCAAAGACGCTGAAATAGTTGCACAAGGTTGCTCAGGAAGCAGGCGCATTCAACGTCTTTGAAAATAATTGACGGATTACCAATTAAGGCAGCCATGCAGTTGAAATGGTCCTGCACTTCCTCTGGTGCGTTAGTTGTGAGTGCGCAGGGGCTCCAGGCCAAGGACCGGACCGGATCCAGTGACCCGTACGTCACCATTCAAGTGGGCAAGACCAAGAAGAGGACCAAGACCATCTACGGCAACTTGAACCCAGTCTGGGAGGAGAAATTCACCTTGTGAGTTTGCACTTATCCATTCTTCATCAGCGATGTTTGTTTCCAATCTTTTTCGAGCTCCGCGCCGTCTTTTTCAGCCAGTGCCCCAACTCGTCGGACCGCGTGAAAGTGCGTGTGTGGGACGAGGACGACGACATCAAGTCGCGGGTGAAGCAGCGGCTGAAGAGGGAGTCGGACGACTTTCTGGGCCAGAGCATCATCGAGGTCCGAACGCTCAGCGGCGAAATGGACGTCTGGTACAACCTGGGTACGGATGTTTTTTGTTGTCAGTTCATTGCAGACATTTTGCAACAAGAAATGTGGCATGCCTGTCGTGTGTGCACCCACAAGAAATCTCAAAACGCCATGCTGATAAAGGCTGGGCTGAGCTGGGCTTGGCTGGAGGGCACTGTATGTCCAATACGAGGGAACCAAACACTGCACAGTGTCCGCTTCCCTCGCTGCGGGCTCGGACTGAGCGCTTTAGCCGTTAGCTTGAGATGCACTGCCAGTTGTGCCTTTTATTTTTGTTTGTTTTTTCCAGAAAAGCGAACCGACAAGTCAGCGGTGTCGGGTGCCATTCGCCTCCAGATCAGCGTGGAGATTGAAGGCGAGGAAAAGGTGGCGCCGTACCACGTGCAGTACACCTGTCTCCACGAGGTGAGGCCTTTACTCCCCATCTGGGTAGGGTGCTAGGTGGGAGAGGCTCCCACTTCATCATCTTGCGCTTCTGTCCGGCAGAACATTTTCCACTTGGTGACGGACGTGGAGGGCACCGGCACGGTCAAGTTCCCGGTGGCGCAGGGAGACGACGCCTGGAAGGTTTATTTTGATGAATTGCAGCAGGACTTGGTGGATGAGTTTGCCATGAGATACGGCGTCGAGCCCATCTACCAGGCCATGACGTAAGGCTACCGTCAATCTTTTACATGAGGTTGTGGAAATGAACTTTGAACATACAATAAGTGGTAGCAACACAGCAGGACAGCTCACAGAGCAGACAATGCTCACCTAGCATATATTCCGATTTTTTTTCAATTTGCAAGTCAGGGCACTGCCGTATTTGACAATGTCCTAATTCATGTGTGCGTGTGTGTGTGTGCTCAGCCACTTCTCGTGCTTGTCGACCAAGTACATGGTGTCGGGCGTGCCGGCCGTGATGAGCATGCTGCTGGCCAACATCAACGCCTTCTACGCGCACCCCAGCGCCACCACCGCCAACGCCTCCGCACCCGCCAGCTTTGCCGCCTCCAATTTCGGAGTGAGTGGCATAAAAGTCGCAGTTAAGGTGGAATGACGGAGCGCTCCCGCCGTGATCTGGGAACCCCGCCGGCTGTTTGTGGTCCAATTACTCGCACACTCACACTGGGCGCGACCAAGTTGTCTGAAGTTTAACCAGCAAAAATAGTGAAATTGCGCCATCCTGTCGAGCCCTATTAGCAAGTCCACCTTCAAAGATGGCGGCAGGAGCTGGCGGAGACCACCACCAGGGAGTCCTGGCCTTGAAGCAAGTTCATGGCACTTTTTTAAAGGGGGACTGCGCCACTAAAATTGAACTTCATGTTGGCCCCAAGGTGCCAGATAATGTCGCGGTTGCAATTGTTTTATCCTGACATAAATGCTTGTTGCTAAGCTAGCCACCCGATCAAAAGTAAAGCTTGATAAATACAAATCCAGACATTTGTCTTGTGAAACAAGGTGAGAAATTGTGCTCGGGACAACCATTTTGGTATTTTGTCTCTCTAACAGCGGGATCGTTTTGTCAAGCTTTTGGATCAGCTCCACAATTCCCTGAGGATTGACCTCTCCATGTACCGAGTGAGTGTGCGAACCTTGGAAAAAATAGATGCCACGTACATTATGCTAGTAAAATGGCTTTCGGGAAGGTGTTTCAATCTTCCAAAATATGTAATACAGTAAATTTAAAAATATCCTAGTTTTGTCCTCAATTTGATGGCTTTTTTTGGATGAACAAAAATACGCACGTATGTCCTCAGAACAATTTTCCGGCAAGCTGCAAGCCCCGCCTCCAGGATCTCAAGTCCACGGTGGACCTCCTCACCAGCATCACCTTCTTCAGGATGAAGGTCCAAACTCAATTCCACGCATTGCGCTTTCTTATATTGCCATACTAACAGGCCCTTTGTCTCATTCGCTTAACGAGTGCATCAGCAACACAAAGCAGAAAAATCAACCAAAAATTGTTTTGTTTTTTTTCATGTGATGGATTGTCGGGATTATCGATGCAATACCGACATGGCGTGTTCTTATCCAGGTTCTGGAGCTGCCGAGCCCCCCCAGGGCATCGTCGGTAGTCCGCGATTGTGTCAAGGCCTGCCTCAACTCCACCTACGAGTACATCTTCAACAACTGCTTGGAGCTCTTCAACCGCCAGTTCCAGACCGCCGCTCCCACCGTCAGTAAACGCCTTACCCTCGCAAGCTTTTTATTTTGCACGCAGACGCAGCACAAAACAACATCCAAACGGCACATTCACTTGTCTTTATGTTCAGTATGTACACAAGGATTATTTACTCACAGTCGACGCTTTGTTTTTTCCTTGCAGCCTGAGCCAGAAAAGAAGAAGAAGAAGAAGAGGGAAAAAGTAGAGGGTCAGGAGAAGGAGGAAGAAGAAGAAGAGGAGGAGGAGGGGGAAGAAGAAGAAGAGGAGGAAGAGAAAAAAGAGGAGAGCCAGGCGCCAGAGGAGCAAGGCCCGAGCATTCAGAATCTGGACTTCTGGCCCAAACTCATCACGCTTCTTGTGTCCATCATCGAGGAGGACAAGAATTCTTACACGCCCATCATCAATCAGTCAGTCTTCTTCTTCTATTGTTTTGAAAATTCACCTGCCGCAAAGGTTTCACATCATCTTGCACTTCTGTCCGGCAGAATGTGGTGAAGCTTTGCAGCAGTGGAAAGACAAAAAATACAAATCTGGGTTTTTGCTGTGTGTGTTGTGTGTGTGCGCGCAAAAGTTTGAGGACTCGCTATAAAACATGTAACCTCTGTGGGCTCCCTGTAGGTTTCCTCAGGAGCTGAACGTGGGGAAAGTCAGCGCTGAGGTGATGTGGACACTGTTCACGCAGGATGTCAAGTACGCTCTGGAGGGTACGATTTTGTGCTAGCATGTGTGTTTGTCCATTCCTAAATCCGTCTCGTTGTTGTTGGTTTTTGACTTTGCTGCGTCCGATCTTTTCTTTGACGATCTTTGGTGTTTCTCCAGTTTTGGCTAAAGGCAGTTGCTATCGCAGGAACGTCGGTGAGCGTTGCTTGTTAGCATTGTTAGCGTGTTAGCCGTCAAGTGATTGTCTTGGACATATTCCTAGTGTAGGCTAGAAAACACTTTGTGGTCTTGGATTTTGTTTTTTGTGGAGATTTGGATATTTTTTTGGAACCGCAATTGTTTTTACTGTCAAGACGGTAACCACAGTTCATATTCAACCCTAGAACCCTCATCTCTTCGAAGCGTGTCAATGATTAGCTTGTTAGCGTTAGGTCAATTCTTAAAAGAGGTCACGGAGGTGAATATTCTTATTAGAAAGTGTACCCACCTGAAGGGTGTGTTTTAAAATCTTTTTATTTCCCTTGAGCTTTGCAAAGCTTAGTATTCCAGCTGTTAGCATGTAAACGTTTGACCAACCCTCGTTTGAAATAATATCCGGCAACGTAAATGTTGTGACGTCAAATTCTGATACATCCGGCTTGGTACTTTCTTCAGTCAGCATGTATGTTAGCATACTGCCTGGTGGTGTGTTTTTCTTTGACCAGTTTTCATTTGTGATTGTACCCGATAAAAAGCTGTCATGTAATATTACATATACAATATTGCCATTTCTTAGCATGTTAGCATACAATTGTTATCATGTTTATAATTTCTATTTGTGCCTGATTAAAGGGCGTGGTGTAAATTCCTGATCCATCCCAATTATGTCTTAGCAGACTCCGATTGTTAGCATAGCAATAGTTAGGATTCCAGTTCAAGCACTTGAGTCCATGAAATCTTCCCAAATTGCAAGCCTACCTGTTTAGCAGTGGTTAGCTTTTCCCTTGTACGCTTGAATGGCAGTTCATAATGCAGGCTAGTCTTGGTGTTAAATATGTGTTGGTGTGTTTGTCATTTTTATTTTTATTTTTGCTGCTGCTGCCTCACCGCTTTCCTCCATCAAGTTTATCATCAAGTCACCAACAACATCCTTCTTTTCTTCCCTGCTGTCACTGTTTTTGTCTTTGTTTTTTTTGCCATTCTGTCACCATGGCAGCTGCAGCTCCCAGCACCTTCCGCATCCGCAGAGTATACTTCCAGGATGGTAAGACCACAGATGCAGATATATGCAAGATTTCAAATCATTGTTGTTAGATCCGAAGATTATTACCATCGTAGCTAAACGGTCAAAAGGAAAAGAATCGGTTGATTGCTGATCATGTCTGTATGGGAAGGATGTTGGTAGTAGATTTTGGAAAGGGGATTTGCTGCTAAGTTTTCAAATAAAAGGTTGTTGGTAAGTTAAGGAAAGAGGTGATTGCTGGTAGTTTAGGAAAGAGGGGTTGCTGGTAAGTTCCGGGAAAAATGAAGGAATTGCCGCTTCACTCTGGAAAGCGTTGATTGGCGGTAGAGTAAAGGTAGATTTTGAATGCTGGAATTGTTGGTAAACTGAAAACAAGGGATAGGAAAGGAGGGGCTACCAGCAGTTTAAGAAAAGAGACATTGTTTGGAATTTTGGAAAGGGAAGTTGCTGGTGAATTCAGGAAATGGATGTTGATGGTAAGTTAGCAAAACGTGAGGTTGCTGGTAAATTTGGAAAAGGTCATTGCTCGAAAGTTAAGGAAGCCGTGGTTGCGGGTGAATTTAGGAAAGGTGGGTTGGTTCACTGAAGTTTCGCAAGTTCGACTGCTGGTCAAATTTGGATGCTGACGTGACTTTGTGTTCCCCAGAGCACAATCATCATCGTCTGTGCAAGCTTTCAGACTACATGAACCTTCACTTCAAGGTCAAGTGGCTCTACAACGAGTACGTGTCAGATCTTCCCGCCTATGCCGACGCCATTCCCGAGTACCCTTCGTAAGACATTCGTCTCGCCTGTGTGGATCAGTCACGCGTGTCCGCATTTGACGGCTTATTGTGGTCTCCAGGTGGTTCCTGCCTTTCGTTCTGGCTTGGCTGGCTGAGAATGAGGACGTTTCCATGGACTTTATGCATGGAGCGCTGGAGAGGGACAAGAGGGAAGGAGTAAGTCAACACACACACACATGCACGCACGCCACTTTTTTTCCTAAACTTACCAGCGAGACCTGCCACCAGCAATCTCCTGTCCGAAGCCTACCAGCCTCCCCAAACACTCTCCTAAATTTTCCAGCAGTCCTCCTTTCCTAAACCTCCCAGGTACCACCTTTCTTCGAATTTAGCATCACTTCCATTCTCGGAAGCGCCACAGCAATTAACGTTAATTCGTGAACAGACCAGCAATCACCCTAATTCCCAAATTGACCAGCAATCTCCCCTTTTGCTAACTTTACCAGCAAAAAAAAATAAAAAATCGAAAGTCATCACTTTTGAAAAAAATATGAATTTTCTATTATCTTCTCCTTCCCGTTGCTTCTTTTGGATCCTCCCCAGTTCCAGTCGACGTCGGAGCACGCGTTGTTCTCCTGCTCGGTGGTGGACATTTTCACGCAGCTCAACCAAAGCTTTGGGATCATCCTCAAGCTGGAGTGCCCCAACCCCAGCGTGCTGGCTCACTACAACAAACGATTTGCCAAGGTGATGATGAAAGTTAGACGAAAAGATTTTCATCGTCGTAGCGTGTTTCTAGCAAAAATGATCATTGCCAGTGTCGATTATCGTCGTCGTCGTCGGATCCAAACCTCGTGAAGTGATTCCAATCGTCATAGTTGAAGGATAATTGTCAAAATCCAGGATTACTCTCACTACATCACGAGTGAAGTTATTAAAAGAAATAACATTGTAGGATTCTTATTGTCACATTTGTTATCCTTTGAGACTGATTGCTATTAGTTTTGTTTTATACAATTATTATTATTACCATGATTCCAGATGTTGGGAAATGCGCTTTATAATTCAAGCTGTGTTGTATTGTATTTTAAAGTGTTAGGTCAAAGGATTATTATTGTCAGAGTTGTTAGAACAAGTATTATCGTAGTAGTTGATCAACGGATGATCATCGTACTTTGAATGTCCCATGATCCTTCTGGCGCGACCTGGCCGCTCGCCGTGCTAACCTTTGTGGCTGAAGGTGTTTTTATTGGTCCCGTTTGCTCTTTGTCTTTACAGACCATCAGCTGTGTGCTGCTGCAGTACTGCGCCCTGCTGGCCAAAAACTTTCCATCCTACTGCGGCAAGGAAAAGATCGTCAGTACCCAAACGCGGCCGTCGGAAGTCGAGCGAGTCGAGCGGGCGTCCTTCACCTTGTCTTGTGTTTGCCGTGCAGCCCTGCGTGCTGATGAACAACATCCAGCAGATGCGAGTCCTTCTGGAGCGGATGTTCGAGTCCATGGGAGCAAAGCAGGTTGGCAGAGCAGCTCTTCTCGTCCGTTTTGCTCCCTCTTGCGCAGTAATCTTGCCTTTTTAGAAAGTTGACCACCTTTTGATGCTTTTCAATCTGCTTTGAAGACCTGTGGGCTGACTTTTCAGTGTTTGGTTTTCTTGGCAGTTCACAGTTGAGGAAGAGAGGGTAGGTCCCTTCTTTCGAGATCCCCCCTTTTGCTCCCTACGGCCTCACGGTCATCGTTGCTTGAGCCGTGATCAAAAATGTATCGTTACGATGATTGTCAACGCAAATACCACATTCCCAAATTCGAACCTTCCTTTCCTTAACCTATTAGCAACACCCCTGTACCAGCAATCGCCCTTTCCCTTATTCACCAGCAATTCCATTCGTTGGAATCTGCCAGAATGCCCTTTTTCCTAACTTGCCCCTGTCGTGAATGTCCCAGTCCCCTTCCCCAAGCTCACCAGTAATCTACCTTTCCATTAGTGATCAGTTTCCCTCCATTTCATGAACTGACATGTTCAATATTGATCCTTCTTCGCAAAAGTTGGAGAAAGAGGAAGAGGAGGAGTTTAATGATGAGGTTGGTACATATGTGGCCTGGTGATGTGATCGCATGACCCTGCCTCCTTGGTAGAGGGCGTCATTCATATTTGTTTGTTTTGGTTGTTCTGTCTTGGTTGTTGCCCCGTGCAGGCCAACAGTGACATTGAAAGCGCTGATAATGACGGGGTGGGTATGCTATGCTATGCTAAACACTTTTCTGTCTATTATTTTCTGCTTTTATCATTGCTTCTTTTTGTTAATTATGATTTCATTTTCGACTCAGTCGGGCTGCTCGGACTCGGAAGGCTCGGAGGTAAGTGGCGGCTGCCGTTTTTTTTAGCTTGAACGCGGTTACCATTTCGGGATAATCAGGGCAAAACGGGAAGTAGAAGTGAATCCACATCCCGTTTGTCACTTTTTGCCCAATCTCTGTTCACCTACTCGCTCTCGCTCAGATGGACAACAAGGACAAGGAGGACAAGGTCCAACTGTGTGTGTGTGTGTGTGTGTGTGTGTGTGTGTGTGTGTGTGTGTGTGTGTGTGTGTGTGTGTGTGTGTGTGTGTGTGTGTGTGTGTGTGTGTGTGTGTGTGTGTGTGTGTGTGTGTGTGTGTGTGTGTGTGTGTGTGTGTGTGTGTGTGTGTGTGTGTGTGTGTGTGTGTGTGTGTGTGTGTGTGTGTGTGTGTGTGTGTGTGTGTGAGACTAGTGTAAATGTGCACCCATGTGTCTATTGGAATGTATTTGAATGTATGTAAGAGTTTGTTTGTTTGTGTGCGTGTGTCAATGTCTATTGTGTATGTGTGCCTCCGTGCGTCTGTGCATGTTGCGGTTTGTGACGTTTGTGCATTGTGTTGTTTCAGGCTGAGAAGAAAGACAAAGAGAAGCAGGTTGGTTGTTTTTGTTTGCGTGTCACTTTGGCCTCCCTTTGGCTTCCTCGTCTTGCTCCTTTGTGCTTTGACGGGTCTGCAAAGCGGATTGAAAAGTAGACAAAAGGTGGCGCGAGGGTGGGCGGACATCCTTACCCACCTCGGAGGTCCCAGCGTGCCCGAAGCTGTCACCACCTCAACCCTCGCAGCAGGCTCATTTTTGGATATTGGCCTTCAAATTCAAACCCGCGTGTGTGGATGCGTGCGTGTGCCGTAGTTGGACACGGAGGCTGCTGACATCCTGAACGAGCTGCAACTGCACCTCAACGGCGTACTTGACAACTTCAGCAGCGTCTTTGCCACGAGGTAACACGCGCACCCACACCCACAGAGGGAAGCGATTGTACCAGGCAACGTTTTGTCTCCCATCAGTTTACAGGCGCGCATCAGCGCGTGCATGCGGCAGATGTCGGAGCTGCTGTGCCAGATGAGGGGCCCCCCGAACCCCGACACGGCCGAGGGTGACGCCGACGCCATGTTGAGGCCGCTCATGGACTTCCTGGACGCCAAGTATGCGGACTCTGTTACGTGCCTTTCTGTCCGACAGCTGGCGTTATTTCATACGCGTGCTTGCGTGCAGCCTGAGCGTGTTTGCGGACGTGTGCGAGAAGGCGGTCCTCAAGAAGATCCTGAAGGACTTGTGGAAGGCCGTCCTGAGCGCTCTGGAGAAGAACATTGTGTTGCCACAGAGCAACGATAGTCTGGTAACAACAAACGGCATCCCACACTTCGCAATTTGAGCCTGGCCCTGTTTCCAAACCCTAATCCAGGCAGGAAATACTACTTTGAAATGCTAATCCTTGTTGGAAACCCAAATGATCAAGACCAAATCCCTTGAAACTAGGGGTGGGCGCTATGGTCTTCAAAAAAATATCGATAAAAAATCGACTATTTGACGATATTGTAGAATTTCTCTGCTGCCTTTGCTGATGGCCAGTCAAAACCTATTTGCTGTCATCAGCTAGGCTGAAATATGATAACAACAAAAATGATCGTCGTCGTCATCATCATTGCAGGGTGCGCAGATCTTCACTGCTGCCAAAGGACTCTCCAACCTCAAGGTAGCTCACTTAACGATGATGATGATGATGATGACAACGGCAAAGACAATGATGAGTTTGTGTTTTAGGGCGGCGGTGAGGCTAAAACGCTGACTCCCAAGCAGTGCGCCGTGGTGGACGCGAGCCTGGAGAGCCTCAAGGTGGGCGGAGCCGTCCAGCCAAATGACCGGGTCTTCAAACAAAGGCCTGGCTTTTGGGCTAGTTGAGGAATTTTAATCTAGAATAAAGTTTTGTCGCTTTCTTTTTCGCAGCAATATTTCCACGCTGGCGGAAATGGCCTGAAGAAATCTTTTGTGGAGACAAGTCCCGAGTTGTCGTCCCTGCGTCAAGCTTTGTCGCTTTACTCGCAGAGCACGGACTCCCTCGTCAGGACTTTCGTCACCACGCAGCGGGAACAAGGTGGCCGCGGTTCTGCTTGCCCGCACGCGTGGTGCGTGCAAACACCGTTAACGTGCGTGCGTATTTTCCTAGTGCACAACGGAACGGGCATCCGAATCACAGCCAATGAAAAGGTTCGACCTGATCGAGGTGAGCTCCTAAGGTTTCAAGCCCGAATGAGTCCGGCTTAGGTGTTTAAGTCAAGGCTACAGTTAAAAACAGAATCAGGAATCCAATTAAGGGGTCGAGACCAGGGCTGGGCTTTGAAAAGGTGTTTGTGTTTAAGGCTCAGGAGTGGAGAACCCAATCGGCGAAGTGGTGCTGCAGGTGGACCTGCTTGCCAAGGAACGCAAAGTCGGCGTCAAAGGTGACTCCCGCTCCGGTTGCATTTCAGCTGCTGATGTTGTCATGGTTACCAATGGTCGCCGTGTCGCCCGTCAGTGATCGGCGTCAACGACCTGCGCTGGCGGACGTCCGGAATGTTCCGCCCCTTCGTGGAAGTTTCTCTGCTGGGGCCGGCGCTGGCTGACAAGAAGCGCAAGTTCACCACCAAGTCCAAGAACAACTGCTGGAGCGCAAAGTTCAACGAGAGCTTCCAATTGTCAGTGGCGACATCGCACATGACGTCACGTGACATATACATCCTGTGCAAGTTTCTCTTCCACTGTTTTCCACTAACGCTCCTTGTCGGTCCTCATCAGCACGTTGGGCAAAGAGGGAGTCGAGTGCTACGAGTTGCAGGCCTCGGTCAAGGACTACTGCTTTGGGCGGGCCGATCGCGTGGTGGGCGTGTCCGTGCTGCAACTGCGCGACCTGGCCGGGCGCCGCGCCTGCGTCTGCTGGTGCCCCCTGGGTCCTGCCGTCCACGCCGACCAGACCGGCACCACTGTGCTGCGCATCCTGGCCCAGCGGCCCAATGACGACGTGGCCAAGGAGTTCGTCAGGATCAAGTCGGAGTCGCGGCCCCCCGAGGAGGGCAGTTGAACGGGGAACCGGATGCCTTCCCAATGTGGTCTGCCAAAGGCCCGAAACGAGGACTGGCCTAGAAGTCTGGAGAACTATTGTGTGTTGGGACTGCAGCAATTACTTTCGGCAAGTCCAGGAACTGCAATTACCAAAAACTAAGAAGCTCCTGTAACTTGAGGTGGGCTGGAACATTAAATACCGTCATGTCCGCATTCAGGCCTAGCAAATTTATTACATTCTTACAAAATGCAAATTCTGTTGTTTACAAACATTTTGATTTCTGTTGTCAGAAAAAGCTAAACGCTAGCTTATTAGCTTCAATCTGTGCTCTTACGTCTCGTACCTTGAAGGGCGAGCGTTTTGCTGCCATTTTGTCGGTGGAAAATAACGCAGTAACGCACGAGCGCTTTGAAATGTCATTTGATGACAAAGAAAGGATGAGTTTCCGTTCATTGCAAAAAAGAAAGGAAAAAGAACGGCCGTACCGATGAGTTGGCGGCTGGTTGGCGTACCTTTCTTCACTCGGTGTCCTTAAACGTGGTGCTTGACGACAATACAAAAGGCGGGGCAGCAAATTGTTGTTCGTGCCACGTTACGTACGGACACAAAGCGACATCCCGGTTTTCTTGCTGCCTTGAATCCCGGTTTTCTCGCTGCCTTGAATTCAAACTGCGACGACTGCTGCCAAAACAAGGGCAAAAATTCAACTCTCTGACTTTTCAAAGTGTCTCGGTGCACGTTTTGAGTTGGATTTCAACCCGTGACGTCAGTTAGGCCAACTTTCCGTGTGTGTTTACAATGTGCCAAGTAATCCAAGAGCTCGCCTTGGATACACGTCTGTACATACGAAGGGAAAGAAAAAGCATGTACAAACCTGTAAGCCCTTATGCCATGTATTTAATGTGAATTATGTATGTGGGCTGCATGGCTCAGTGGTAGAGTGGTTGTCTCACAATTCAAAGGTTGTGGGTTTGATCCTCAACCTTGGCGACCTTGTCAAAGTGTCCTTGAGCAAGACACCTAACCCCTAATTTGCTCCTGGCAATGCCTTGTGTGGCAGCAGCCTCCCATTGGTGTGTGTGAATGGGTGAATCGATTGTAAAATGCGTGTAGATGAAGTGCAGTCCATTCATCATTTACCATGTACAAAGACTGAGCAACATGTAATCAGGCCATTTGACAAATTGCGTGATATAACAGTGGACTAATGTTTTGTACATAAAATATTTATGAATGAAGTGTGGTTTAGTCTCTTCTTTTAAAGATAAAAATGGAAATAGCATTGATCTGTTCTTGCTTATTGATATTTTATGGCTAAGTATTGCGCCACCATTTGTTCATATGAACATTCCAAAAGGCGAGTTTCTAAATACTGTGAAATATCTTTAATACAGTACTGTATAAAATTGTTACTTATGTTGCGCTAATCACTCTTGATTACATTATAGTTTAGAATTCCTGTCATACAGCACCATCAGGTGTCAAAATGCAGAAAATGACAATAAATGATCTGTCACCACTATTATGTATGTTTTAAGGCACGTCTCTCATTTCGGGTTATTATTAGTATTATAAATGATGACATTAAAATCATCAGGCAAGGCGGAAGGCAAAGTGGATGTCATGATGCGGGTTAGATAAGGCGGTGTCGTCACCGCGCATGCGCAGTGTGTGTATTCCGCCAAGTCGACAAGAAGCATTTTCGTCGTCGACGTCGTCGTCTTTGCACGGGCTCCCGCACTCGTACGTGCATGAAACGCCAGGACACCGGACAGTGACCCCCACGTCTACCACCGGGGACAAGGTGACTGTTTTGAATTCGTCGTCGGTGATAGAAAAGGTAGAAGCCAAACACCGAATGGAGGTTCTGGGCGGTCCGGCCCCGCAGGCTTGTCGGCTCATTCGTACCGAACCGACGACGCCTCCCTCAGCCTCCTCCTCAAATGTTCTTTTCACCACATTCATCCATCCATCATCTCGTCTCGTTTTATCCAGTAACATTTGTCGTGGAAAAGGCTGGTTTCTGATTGAAAAGACAGCAGAGTTCGTTTCTGGGCTGTGCATTTCGGGATTTAAATATATATATATATATCGCATTGACACAAAGGAACGTTTGTGTCGGTCTTGCCAGTAACAAGATTTTGCCGTGTTTTACGCATTGACAAGAGATGATTGGGCGTAAACACAGATTTAGTTTCTATTGGATGACGATGTTCGATAAATGACACACAAGAGGCCCGAGACCTCATTTGATCATCACATATTGATCCCGACATGACAGAAACAAACAGCCGTCAAGCTCCACAGAAGCAATGACTCGTATTTCCGCTGCCTTCCTTGAAAATAAAAGTCTCGTTCGGTTTCTGACACGTGTTACCAGTCTTAAAAATATTATTGACATGAACGAATGTAATTAGCTGCAATTTACTCAGCTTTCATTGAGTTGTAGTGTGAGAATACTTTTGTTGTTTTCTTTCTTTTTGAAATTAGGACGACAAACTCACTTCTTGGGGATGTTCACTGTGGTACTTCGATACTGCGAGGCAGAGGGATGTCGATTTTGGTTAATGCTTGCTGATGTGTGTACCTGGACACTTGAGCAGCAGCATGACGGAATGGGAATAGTTGGTGAGAGTGGCACCTTGGTGAATTCTGCCAGTTGACGCGAGTGAAAAGTCTGGCTTGCTAACGACTGCGGCTAGTTGACAAGTTTGGCCAGTGTGAGCGAGTATGACCAGTGCAGCTAGTGTGCAGGCGCACCTTCCGTGAATCTTCTGTGGTTAGCGTCTTGTCTTGCAGACAGTATAAAGATGTGTTTTAGGATCTACTCGCGTTTCTCCTCACATTATGTAACAGGCAGGATGCGCATACTTTCTATTTTGTGAGGGTGGCCTGTTGTCTTTCTAATTTGCTTCAGCTGCTGCATGTCGCCCCGCCACCCTGGCTGTCCACTTGTCGCAGTCATGCTAACCGAGATGCTAGCCCATGACAGCTAGCGGTCAACTCTTACATAAGCCTTGCTAAGCTAATCTACTTTAGGGAACCAAACCAGCGTTCTTTGCCAAACGTCCATCCAGGTCACGGGCATCTCTTGACCGGCGTGTCCGGGTTGCTAGTTGACGCCAAGTGCGACTCGTTGACGAATGCGTCGGCTTGGTGCTTGTGAAGCAGATAAGAAAGACATGTCTAAGGTCGACTGGTTGTCACGAGAGACGACGTGACGAGAGAGACAAGTTGATATGCGCAAAACAAATGTGTCGACCAGAGATAAGAGTTGATCTGTGCAACTAGTTGATGCGTGAGACTAGTTATGTGTTAACGGTTCACCTTTGCGACTTGTTTTCAAGAGATGGGTCGAGATCACATTACACCCAGTTATTCCACGACAGGTTTCCACGTGTGACGAGTTAACATGTCCTACTCGATGAGTCAGATTCATTGACCGGTGACACTAGTTCATGCATGCAACAATTTGACCAATCCGACTTGCCGATGCTTATGACTCTGTGATCTACTAGAGGTGCGACGAGCTGACGAGTTGACGCCAAGTAGGCCGTATGTTGATTGTCTAGCTCTTATTTAAACGTGAGGTAAGAGCACCAGTTAAACGAACCACCTTTGGTCAAGTAAACATGCCTCAATCCATCCATGTGGATTTTCTCTCTGCCATACACGAAGCAGGCACCGTAGAGGGATGATTAGTATTATCATAGAGGATTATTGAACGTGTGAGTGCTCATTTGGATTGAGCGGCCTTTCTTCTTTTGTCTCAATCGCACAAAGACATTTCGTAGTCCGAACCAAGTCTAATACAAGTGATAAGAATTGAATTGTACGTCACGTTGACCTGAAGACACCCGGCCCTGGCCTGAGGCTGCAGCCACTCACCTTGACATTTGGACTTTTGCCACCAGTTGACAACTTAATCCAGTCGAGTTCTGCGCGCTGACGAAAATAAATTTGACTGTAAAGTAGTAACACGCAGTCTTTGTTTGTCTGCAGATGTCTTTCTCCGTCTCTGACTTTGTGTTCCGTGCTGACCATAACCTCGACTTACCCACCCTCTCCCGGCGGGGCCGCTGAGCTGCACCCGGCCTGCCGCCGCTGAGCTGCACCCGGCCTGCCGCTGTTGAGCGCCCGCGTCAACACAGCGCAGGCTCGTCTGATTCCGAGCGTGTTGCTTCTCCGCCATGGACGGCCCCCCTAAACTGTCCGGCGAGACCCTGATCGTGCACCACATCCCCCTGGTGCACTGCCAGGTGTCGGGGCGGCGGCGGGGGGTCTGCGGTGTCGGGAGTGGCTCTCTAAAGAGGGGCAACCCGTTCAGCCCCCCGGAGAACTTGGGCCTGAGTCGCACCACCTCCCTTCCGGAGAGGGACGTCCTCCAGAGGGAGGCGCTGCTCTACAGCAGCCTGATTCAGACCTCCGCTCACAACACGGCACCGGAGAGGAAGGGCGGCGGCAGCACGGCTAGCGACGACTCCTCGTTCACCTCCAGCATCTCCGACGAGCAACTGGTCGCGGCTCACACGATACCCCGGGTCAAGACCAGGAGCCGCCACCCGCTACGCTGCAACCCATTTCTGGTCAAGACTGACGACGAGGAGTATGAGGAGGAGGACGACGAGGACGACGACAACCTGGCCGGCTATCACGAGGACTCCTCCTTTCACCTCCACGGCCTCGCCGAGGGCGCCTCGCCGCCCTTCTGCCTGCGCGGCCTGAACTTTGCGTCAGAGTCACGCTATCGGAATGGCGCGAGCCAAAGCTCAGACCCGCCGGAACTGGGCCGGCGGCACGGCAGCAGCGGCTCCAACATGTCGGTGGACTGCGGCGAGCACGAATGGGAGGACGACGAATACGAAGATCCTCCCATGCCTTGTGGCATCAAGACGGGGTCCTACTCCTCAGGGTCTTTGGCGCAGCACTGCTCCTGCTGCACCGTGGCCCAGAACCTCTCCCAGGACTTCCCCGATGCCTTCCCCGAATGCCGGCGGGGCTACTGCAGCGACTCGTCGTGCAACAGCTCGGACGGCGTGCTAGTCAATTTCAGCACTATTTACAACAAGATGAACAATGGCGTCCCCGAGAAGCCAGGCAACCTGAACAGCCCTGCCGAGCGGCCCTCTGCCATTGACCAGCGGGACCCAATCGAGGGCGCCTTTTACTTGGACCTCCTCACATCGCCCACGGAGCCTCCGCTGGCCTTCTCGCTTGGCCGAGAGCCTTCGTTGTCCGCCTACTCCTCCTGCTCGGCGGAGTACCAGGCCGCCGTGGAGCTGGACGCCAACTGCAACTCCTTCTGTCCGACGCCCGCAGGGGGGGGGGTGTCCTGCCTGCAGAGTCAGGCCCGGCTGGTGGTGGCCAGCCAGAATTACTACAAACTGGTCACCTGCGAGCTGTCATCCCAGTCTCCGCCCAGCCCCGCCGGATCGTCCGTCCACAGTGGCTCAGAGGAGCATAGCAGGGACAGCCCGCCATGCTCCACCCAGCCCAGCGAGTACTTCCTGTTCCGGCAGAGGGCCAACCAGCAAGTGGAAGATGAGGGGGAGGATGAAAAGTCAGTGACGGTGAGCCCCCAGTTTTCCTTTGACAGTTGTAAAAGTTGATTCATGCGTGTGTTGTTTCCCATCATCTTTTCATTTTGAATTTGCATTCAGATAATCTAATTTGTTATTTTCCCATTTTGATGAATGTACAAAATGGGCATATCAAAGGAGCAGTAGCAAGCAAAGAACAAAGAATCATCTTCTGCTTTTTCTTGGTCGGCTGACTGTTGCCTGGGATTTTTTTTCCCCCCCGACTGATGGAGTATGCATTTTATTTTTGCATCTGTGACGCTAAGTCACCACATCTGCTGCGCTGAATCTTGGAGCGTGACTCAAAATCATCACATGAGTCCAAGCGCCATTTGCCATGCGTACCTTTTTACTTCGTTGTTGGGGAAGCAGACGGAGTGCAGCGTGCAGATTGGTAGACAGAGAAGGTTCCTCAATGCCTTTCACGCTCTTCTTTCAGCAGCCTGTGGCGGCTAAAGAGGATGAAGACGAGGAGGAGGCGGCGGACGAGCCAGACGCCCCTGCCGATCTCCTCCAAGTGTACGTCAACGTGTCGCCCCCGCAGGACGAGCAGGACGCCGGCCGACTGCGATCCCGCAGCTACGACCGCAACCTGGACAAGTCACCGGGACCCCACCCGGGCTCTCTGGAGCGCATGCTGAGTTGCCCCGTGCGCCTTAACGATGGGGGCGGCGCTCTGGCCGAGCCTCCTCCTGCACCGCCGCCCCGGGTCACCTCCTTCGCCGAGATGGCCCGCAGCAAGCGGCGGCACGGCAGCTCGCCGTCCCTCAAGCCAGATCCCTACTCCTCTGGCGAGTTCTCGCCCAGCCGGGAGGGTGACGCCGCGGGCCCCGGTTGTGGCCAAGACGCCACCCGGGAGACCGACGTTGAAGGTGTGTCTTGTGCGCTGCACTTGCATTCTTCCTTCCCCCCTTTCTTTCCACCCTGGTTTCCTCCCCTCCGTCTTCCACCGTTCTCACTGCCACTTATTAACTTATTATTACTGTGGCAGCCAATGTCACTGCGGCTATCTCAAGCAATAGCAGCACTACAGCCTCTAGACTGATAAACATCTTGCGCAATACTGCGAGGCGTCTCACAGGCACAAACGTCTGTGTGTGTGTGTGTGTGTCTTTGCGTGCATGTTTTTCCACACGCGTGTGTTTATTGTGTCTGAGCAGTAATGTTATTTGGCTAAGCTAATGAGCGTGTGCTTTCTGTTAGCTGACGACATTGCTTCAATGACAATTATCTTAGTTTATATGAACAAGTGAACAGATTTAGATTCAGCAATGGTTTTTGCTCTCCTTGATGCAGGCAGGTCCTCCAGCTGCTCCGACGTCCATCCGGCTGTGGTGCGTTACGGCAAAGACCAGCGGCCCACCTCCCTCCCCATCCAGCCCTTCACCTTCCACCACCAGCTGGCCCCTAAGCCCCCCCAGCCTAAGCCCCTGCCCCACCTGATGACCGGCTACGTGTCTGGCATACAGGCCTGCTCTGGCTCCAGGGACGAAAGCGAGGAGGGCCATCGGGAGGTCCTAGCCAGAGCCGCGGCTCCCCCCGGCTCCGTCCGTCCGTCGCCCCTGGGGAGTTACTCCCCAGTGCACCTTCAGGAGGAGGCCGCCAGCAGCAGGACCTGCTCCACGTGCACCCCGAGCCCCCCGCCCCCTCACGACCTCTCCCGCTGCCCACATAGCGCGGTGCGCACGGGGCCGCCGCACTGCACCCCTCCCCCCGCTGGCCTTGGTGCGAAGAGGGGGGTGGCGCCCCCCACCCTGCCGCGCCTGCACGGGGACGTTGTCAGCCCGCTGGGGTGCGTCAAGACTGGAAGCCTTGTGGAGGGAAGCAGGATGCAGAATGGTCAGTTTCACATCACTATGAAGTAGCTCTGCCAAGGAGAGATTCTGTTTGTCCAAACTGGAACGTGAAAATTATTGTATGAATGCCAATCCACTGACAAAAAAATGAGATTGATTATGCGAAAGTAACATTTTGATGGTTTGAAAATGATGCCAAATTGCAACTCTAACCCTAAATTTAACTAATTTCTCATTCTCGGGGATGCTGTTGTTTGTTTTCTGGACTTCCCTTGGACTTGCAACGTTTTCTTTCTCTTCATCACCTTGATGTTTGTGATGATCTCGTCCCGCCTTTCTCTTACTGTTCTTCTTTCCTCCTCGCACTCTTCTGGCAGCGCACCACCTCTCCCCCCAGGCCTTAAAGTGGCGGGAATACCGACGTCAGAACCCTCTTGGCGGCGAGAGACCGGCTGGCGTCTCCTCGTTGTCAGATCCGCGCCGTCCTCTCCGACGCAACGTCTTCGATTTCCCTTCAGCTCCCCGCTGCCGGCCGACGGGACACCTTCACGGTACGGCGTGGGTCACGTGACCACCTACTTCCTGTTTCGGGTGTGTAATTGGGAGTCTGTTGTTCTTTTGTCTATCTTCAGTCAAGCAGATGCAGCAGAACTTGCCCCCAGATTACCTGTCTCTGACTGAGAGGCCGCCCGAGGAGTTCTGCCTGTCCCCGGATGCCTCCGCAGCTTCATCCTTGTCCTCTTCTTCCGCCGCCTCGCGCTCACAGTTTGCCGTCAATATGACTCACAAGAGAGGTTGGTGAGCGTGAATGCCAGATTGGGTCTTTTTGGGAGCATTGAGAAAAGACACCTGTGTGCCAGTTAGGGTCTTAAAAGGCAAACTAAATGCTGACGTTGCTGCGTTCCGGACTTTTGCCAGGTTTGGTGAAGGCTGTCAACACGGCAGTCGATCTGATCGTGGCTCACTTCGGTACGAGCCGAGACCCCGACGTCAAAGTAAGTCCAACACGTCTGCGTTGGCGTCAGTCTTTTGATACTCATGCGGATTTTGCATTCGGGGGGGACCAGGCCAAGTTGGGCAACAGCTGGGTGAGTCCCAACGTGGGTCACCTGATCCTCAAGTATTTATGCCCGGCGCTGCACGAGGTACTGCAGGACGGCCTCAAGGCCTACGTGCTGGACCTGATCATCGGACAGCGCCGCTGTCAGCCCTGGAGCCTGGTGGAGGCCTCCACGCAGCTGGGTAAGGACCAACCAGGCTCCCTCCAGTTGTTTCGGAGAGCCCTTAACCATGTTGGGTGTTTTTGCCGGTCAGGTCCATCCACGCGCGTCCTCCACAACCTGCTGATGAAGGTGAACCAGTTCTCGGAGCTGACGAGCCACAGCATGAGACTCAACGCCTTCATCTTTGGTCTTCTCAAGTAAGTCCTGCTTCTCTTTGTTTTATTTTGAGCCTCTCGTTCATCTCGTCGCGCTTCTTTTCCAGCCTCAAGTCTTTGGAGTTCTGGTTCGGTCACCTCCTGACACACGAAGGTAAGTTTACTTACTTTTATCTGCGAAGGGAAAAAATAAGGAAGACGAGTAGTTGAAAAAGTCCAAAACCTAAACGTGGCCACGGCAAAGTGGAGACTGCGGAGTTGTAGCTGAGCATAAGTGGCAAGATAAGAAACATGTGTCCTCTTTGATGCAGCACCTCCACATAAGCCTCTCCTTCGGTTCCAGACATCATCGCCGCTCACTACAACACCTGGGGCCTGGTCCCGCTGGCTCAGGGTGCGTGTCAGCAGCTGTTCGGCGAGCTCCTTCTATTGCTGCAGCCCCTCTCGCTTCTCCCGTTTGACCTGGACCTCCTGTTTGAACCCCGGCTCCTGGCGACGGGGCGCGAGCAGCAGAAGCGGCGCAAAGAGCTGCTGCGCTCAGCGGGACAGTCCACCACCAGCTCCACCCTGCAGCTCATGAGGGGCTGGGGTGCCGCCGTCGGGGACATGGTCACCGGGAAAGAGAGGGTGGCGATGAGGCCAGATGGCACCTGGCCCAGGACGGAGGCCTCCAGGAAGGAGAGTGTCCCGGTGGGGGTTGCTAACGGGGCCGAGGACAGAGTGACGGGTGGCCAGAGGATGAAGGGAATAGGGCAAGAAAGTGAGGAAAAGGACGTAGGGAATTATCCCCTGCGGAAGCACCCCGCAGCCACGCACGAGGGGCGCCAGCGTCAGGACCGCCAGGCTGGATGGTGGTACCAACTCATGCAATCCTCCCAAGTCTACATCGACCAGTCCGCAGAGGGTTCCAAGTTCGTCAAAACGGACAAGCGCCGGACGTCGGCCGAGCGCCGCCCTTGCCGGCTGCCGCCCGCCAGGGAGGGTGCAGTGGAGGGCGCCGAGTCTGGCTCTGGGGGACGGCCCTCCTGGATGGGAAGCCCGCCCGAGTCGCTCCTCAACCAGGAGGTGACGGCGGTCCCAAGTCCGGCGACCAAAGTCCAGCCGGAGAGCGTTGCTCAGGGGCTGCGCTGGGGGCGGCTCTTCGGATCCGCCGTTGGGTCGGCGACCAAGACATACGCAAGTGAACTCAAGGCTAAAGCTCAGAAGAACAGGTACTTTCAAAAGAGATCTAAATTCAGTACACCGCCTAAGCTAATCACGCTCGTGGTTAAGCCGTGGCACAGGTGTTTCAAATGAACAAAAAGTCAATTTGTTGTATTTTTCAGGCTGCCGTCTGGTTGGCTCGGTCTGGACTCATCGGTTTTGGGCCTAATGGCGCAGACTATCGGTGCTGGGGGCAGCCAAAAGGTAGAGGCGGCGCCCGCCAGGCCCCCGTCCGGTGTGGTTTCACCCAACGAGACCAATGCTAGTGAGACTAAACTCTCAACATGGTAGGAATCTTCAAAAGCAAAAAGTCGCTTCAAACAAACATGCAGCAGTTACCTAGTTATGAAATCAGTGATGGGCATTGTCTTCCACCCTTGAGTTTTCCCGCACGGATGGAAGATGGCCACCTCTGTGAGCCTTTACCTCAGAACTCCACGAAAACAGGATAGATCGGATGGCAGTTTTGCAAATCTTCTTTTTAACGCAGCTGTTGTCATATCCCCAGAATTTTCAGAACCTAATTTGCGGGTCAGCTTCAACCTCCCCGATTTTGCCCACCCATCTAGACCCGACCTAACCTCGACATGTTACTTGGATCTTCATAGCCCCCTTTTGCGTTTCTTTGCTTGAAACCTGTCGTTCGCCTTTGCCGCTTCACACGGTACAGGGCCAAAACGGGACAATCCCATAATCGCATAGAGTTGAGAGTTGGGGATTTGTTTTGACGTTCGGTTTTTAAATTCACCTAAGGTCCAGTCACACGTTGCTGTGAAGCAGCCAGGCCTTGATTCTACCTCACCAGCCAACTGTCGCTGCCTTTTACACAGTGACCTGTGAAAAAGATGTGGCTCAAGTTGTTCTTTTCCTCCTTCAGCAAAGTGCAAGCGTTGTGCCACCACATCGCCACAGAGACGGGACAGCTCAGCTTCAACAAGGGCGACGTCCTCCGAGTGCTGAGCAAGGCGGATCCCGATTGGCTTCTCTGTTCCACGGGCGCCGTTCGGGGCCTGGTGCCCATTGTCTACGTCTCGCTCTGCAGCACCGGGGAGAGCCAGGATGCCAGCGGCTCCAATGGTAGCGGCGGTGCCGGTGGCGCCTGCAGCGCTGGGAGTTCCGGTGATGAGTCTGAATCCGGCCAGTGAAGTCCCTCCACCCACGGTGAACAGGAAGTGACCTCCATTGACCCACGTGAGCATGCAACCCGCCAAATAACCAAAACCCAAAGACAGCAACTGGACTGTGATCATGTCACCAATATTATGGTTATTATTAATATTACGATTGGTAGATATCGATACACCAGGTTGGACTTGCTGTCAATCACTCCCATGTGTGGAGGTGGATGGGGCCATCATGTAATGTTGTGACATTACATGCTCCGTTTGTCCACTAGAAGATTCAGCACAGGGATGGGCATCAAATAGATGAATACGTAATCATGTCTTAAATCACTGTAGTCAAACCGATAAGAATTGTCTTGGCTCCATTCAAGAAACAAACGCGCATCCTGTACTTCCTGTTATGTCACTGGAGTTAGCCCTTGTAGCTTAGCATGCTTTGCTAAAACCATTGTCACGCTAACTACCTACGACGGAGTCTAGTTGCTTGCAACAGATTTTTACCTGGCGATCCCTCAACAAGTGTCTGAATGTTCTTTAAGCACTATTCCAAGCTAATTAAAGCGCTACGGCAGAACGCCTGACGTCGAAATGACTGAAGTCGTACAAACGTTCACAATGAAGGAGACAAAGTCCAGAGTTTGTTAACATTAGCTTGCCTGTGCTTTGTTTGCAATTTACTCTGAAGGAGTGAGTTTTTTACATGTTTGATATTTAAGACCGGGAGCCAAAAAAGATGCCTCTGACATCACAAAGAACTTATTTTTATGCCCGTAAAATAGCACGTTACCCTGAAACATTGCCCAGTTGACAATTTGACCCAGGATCTAATTATTTCGACGTTGGTGTTTCCGGTCTTGGCTCCCCACTGGTCTCCCGGTTGTCATAGTCGCGGCTCAAACTAAGTTTTAGCGAGCTTGGGTCCTGAAGAATAAGAAGGGAAATTTGCACTGTTTGGACACTTTATTGATGGTGTTAGCCTCTTTGTCTGCTTTTCTTGTACAGTTGAAACTATTTAATAATGCCAACAGTATTCCAGTGTAAATACGTCGTTTGCTATCCGTTAGAAGATTCCCCCAACCTGTAAATCTCTACACCATCTTCCTCTTGTGCATATGTATGATGCTACCCAGCTAATGTGGCTAACTAAAGTGCTCTTGTGAACACGTGACTCCTGTGTGTGTGTGTGGAGGGGGGGGGGGGTTAGAGTAGAAAAGTAAGACATTTTGGATGCAACTATGGTATGTGATAACAGTAAAGAAAAATATTTTACTGAAAACAAATTGGCACCATTTTGTTGGAGCAGATTTTCAGGCAATACCGAGACTTTTTTTTTCTTTTGTAAATGGAACAAAATAGTAGTATATCCTGAAAATGTCACCATCTTTGGTTCTTTTCAGGCAGACATTTTTCCATCATCCCACTCGCCTGTGCTATTGAGTTAAAAAGCAAAGCAAAAAAGTCCAATCCACGTAAATTCTGCTCTTTAAAAAAAAAAAAAGAAGTCATAGTGAATCGTCCAATCAGATTGCACGTTCTGGCAGCACTGTCACGCCTTTGATTTTAAGGCAAAAAAAGCGTGTGGGGGGGGGGAAAAAAAAACAGCGCAGCCAGCAATGATGCAAAAAACATTGACGAATGACAATAACCAAGTATAACAAAACCAAACAGTACTTTTCAACCTGAGGGTCATAATATAAAGCAGATGCAACCAAGAGGACAACATTTTATTGGTCAACGACATGTCACATTTTCAACTTTCAACCTGAGAGTCATAATATCAAACAGCTGTAACCAAGGGGACAACATTTTATCGGTTAACGACATGTCACATTTTCTAAGTTATCCAATGTCACTCATGCGGGACACCCAAACAGGCTTTAACCTGCGAAAGAACAAACAAAAATGTTTAGTTTGTGTCGCAAATGACAAAGAACACGGTTCACTTTTTGAATTTGTAAAACTATTTTGACCCAAAGTCAAAAGTGAGAAACCCTTTCATTTTGGTACTTAACAAAGCATTCAAATGCTTCAGTCTGCGGCCCACCTCGTAGTTCTCGTTCCGGCAGAATTTCTTGAGGCGGTCCACTTTTCGCATGGCCTTTCGCACCTTAGGCGCGTTGGTGGCGTAGCAAAGCTTGGTTCCCTTTCTGCACACAAAACTGAACCACGACGTGGCCTTCGCATCAAGATGCGTTTGCCACCGTTAATGTCAAGTCGCAGAAGCCAAACTCACACGATGGCGCTAATACGGCAGCCGGAGCCGGCGATCTGACGGCGGTAGTCCACCAAGGGCAATCTTTCCGGCATTGCCTCACCGTAGGCCTCCAAGCAGCAGTCGCTGGGCATCTGGCCGTGCGACACTGACGACAAAATGAAAGGAAAATGCCATTACGAAGAGCAAAAAAAAAAATCATTACCGTTTTGAGTTGGTATACAAGTGAAATGTTCAATACATTAATAGAGTTATAATCAAAGTCCAAATTCAATTCTCTATCAATTGGAACAGATTCATTACAATTTCAATTAAATCTATTCATTTACTCTAAACAAATACAAAATAAATGTGCCAGTAATAACGCCATGTTTTACCATTGAAGTAATTAACACGCATTCCTATTTTAACCATCTATGATCATTGCAATGCATCTTTGAATGAAGCTGAAAAGCTTTGAGTACAAGTGTCCCTAATATACTGACCCGTGCAGCAGCAGGAGACAAGGATGAGGACGAGGAAGAAGCCGAGGAAGTCGTGCGGATTCATGACTGCGCCTTCTGACCGAAAAAGAGATCTGGCGCCGGCCTTTAAATCCTCTTTGACACCAACTTTCACTTTCACTTTTTTGTCTTGCCCCCTCCACCGAGCCTTCAAGGGAAATTCTTACCGTGTGATGCTTCTGCCACTGGGTGTGGTTTTTTTCCGACATGCGTGTTTTCTTGTAACTCATTAACAGCATTTAAATTCTTTTGAGTACCATTTGACAACCATCATGACCCTGATCTCGTCAAAACAATAAATGTGTCTGGTGTGAGCGCACTGATCTAAACACTAGACATCCGAATAGGGGTGTGTAGACTTCTTCTAGCTACGATATGTGTGCAGGTGTTTGGTTGCGTGTTTGTGCTCGTCCACCACCCGGACAAGCATTATCAAGACAAAAAAGCTTGCCAAGTGTGTTGAAACAAACTCAACATATCAACAAGATGATGATGATAAAGGTCTGTTTTTATGGGCCGCTTCTGCAGTCATGTGATTTTCAGGAAATCACTTGTGTCGACTTTGGCTTCGAAGCAAATCTGTGAAAAACTTATTGGGGGCAAAAAAAAGGTAAAGTGATGAGATTGAAACTGTAACATTCCTACATGTACATTGTGCATTAGTCCAAAAAACAAAAACTTCTACTCAAAGTAAGTCGGAAAGCAATGGTCCACCTCACAGTTCAGCGGCCGCGGGTTTGATTCCACCTCCGGCCCTCCTTGTGTGGAGTTTGCATGTTCTCCCCGTGCCTGCGTGGGTTTTCTCTCGGTACTCCTGTTTCCTTCCACATCATCAAAACATGCATGGTTGACCGATTGAGCGCTCCAAATTGCCCGTAGGTGTGAGTGCGAGTGCGGAAGCGTTGGAGATCGAACGTTTTGGTTCAGTGGAAAAATCCACCTGCAAAGTGCCTTGAGGGGAGTTGACTCATGCTTAGCATAAAGAATCTTGCAATTCTCACAGCCGTAAATCAAGGGGAAAAAAAGTTTCATTTCAGAGAAACGTTTTGTACTTCACTGAAAGTCTGCATCTTCTCTTCCTCTTATGCTGCTTGGCAAACATCCCAAATAAACGAAAAAACGTGTCGCAGCCAGCTGGGTGATTCCTGGAAGCTCCCGAATTTATCATTCATTCATTATATCATTTCACACAAAATTGAGGATCCGACCAGAAGGCCCTGAAAAATCTTCGGCATCGACGTCCAGAAGTGAGGAGGAAGTCGACCATTTGAAGTGAATGCTATGGCTCACGCTTGCTGACATGAATAGATTGTCATGTTGATGGATGAGCGAGGCACAAATACAGGCTACAGCAGACAAAGACGTTAAAGACAATTTTACAGAAAGACACATTCACTGGTCTTCAGTCTCATTCTTAGTTATGTTGACGTGGAAGTCGAAGGAAAACCAAAGGTGTGACCACAAACATTTTGCACGACAATGCAAATATTTTCTTACTACGGCATCCTGTCCAAAGGTCTTTCTATATCAGGAAAGGTCAAGTTTACTCAAGCATTTAAATGTCAACTGTTGGTTTCTTTTTTAAAAGTTCAAGAGTTCAAGAGTTTTTTATTCGCCATGTTTGAGCGTGCCAAACAAGGAATTTGACTTCGGTAAATCACAGCCTCTGTTCAACATTTAGGTGACTAACAACACTCAGGACATGTGAAAAATGGCGTTTCCTGGTCCTGGAGAGGTACAAGTCTTGGATAGATGGGAGGTTGATTCCAATACAAGTCTTGGATAGATGGGAGGTTGATTCCAAAACTGTAAACACTTGAAAAATAATTGGTGTCGACCATCCATAAGCTTCTTGAGGGCAAGAAATATGGGGAAAAAAGTAAGCATATCCGCAGGTTCCCAACCTGGAGTGTGCGAGGTGCACTTTATTTCTTTAGGTTGGTGATCTGATGTCACTGGCGCCCTCTCGTGGCCGCCGTTGCACGTCCTTCCAGGGGCTTGTCCTCTTCCTTCCCCCCGGCAGATGTCAGCTTCGCTCCTCGGATGTCAATGTGAGCCACTGGCGCCCTCTCGTGGCCGCCGTTGCACGTCCTTCCAGGGGCTTGTCTTCTTCCTTCCCACCGGCAGATGTCAGCTTCGCTCCTCGGCGTGTTGTTCCCGGCTCTCTGACTGCTCGCTCAGTCAGTGCTCGGCTCTACTGGAGGGATGCTCGCCGACCGACTGGGAAAACGAGGAGCTCCGCGCTAAGCTTTTTTGTTTGTTGTTGTTTTTTTCCTCCTTTGGTGTGTGTGTATGTTAAGCGAGGAAAGAATGGCCACCGGGCGGCACTGAAGCAGCGGGAGCGGCGGACCGAGGCGTCCCGTGTAACCTTATGGATGTACGTGGAGGCCGCCCGCCCGGAGCTCCTCGACGCGCCGCTGCACTCCTCCCCTCAGAGTCCGGGCCAAGTGTTTTGCAGTGACCGCTACTTGGCTGGTGAGTCTTGCGTACTCAACGGAGACTCCGCGGAGAAGCTAAATGGCTGGGGCGAGTTAGCATCAACAAGCGTCGTGCGCCTCGGCTACTTCCCCACACCCAGTTTCGGCCTAAATGTACCTTGTCCGTCGTTTGCTTTTCGATTTCACATCAATCATTCATGTTGTGATAGCTACTATCTTATTTTGCATGTGGGAGAGCACGTAAAAGGGGTCGCTGGAGGGGCTAGCGGGATCATCCGGCGGCTAGCAAAGGGACAGACCCTCCGTACACTGGACCTCCCGATCTGCTTCGACCGTGGAAGCGTTTTGTGGCGTGATGGTGTCCGAATCATCGCGACTACCGAAGCGAGGTGGGCGAGCGACACGCAATAATGCCGCTGTGATTTATCAGACAAACATGACGAAGGTGGGGGAGGGTTGTTTCGGTCACGGTACCGGATGGCCGGTTCGGTTCGTGTGACGTTCCAGAGGAAATGACTGGCATTTTAGTCCGCTTACGTCGGGCCTCGGTGCGGCGGTGGTGGTGGTGGGGTGCATTGCTAGATTAGTCCACCGACCGGCGGCGACGTGCACCAGTCCGGTGGGAAATGTGTGCGGAGCCGGTGTGGAGCGCTCGAATGTGGTTGGTGTGTAACAGTCGCACCAAACATGTTCGTGATGGAAACATGCGTTACGTGTGGGAATTGCACACGGGCGGGCGGCTTTGTATTCCAACCGGATGGGGAGTCAGTCGCATCAGTGTGTAACATCAACATTGTTGGTTGTTGACATTTCCTTCCTCTGTGATGGAAATACCGGGCGTCATGTGTGTAACAGAACCAAGTGATTGTTTACAAATGTGCTAAAAACGCTGTATTGGTTCCATGTGTGGCAGAATCATGTTCGAAATGGTGTTTCCAACATATGAGGCGTTACAGTACACATGGTGTTGGTTACAGGTGTCAGAAGGTGTAGATGTTATAAGAAACATCTGACGGCAGATAGAAACATGGGCAGGTGTGTATTGCCAACACGAGGTGCTCGCTACTCATGTATTTTCGAAACGAGTTCTTTGCAACTATTTTGTTTATTTATCGTTATTATTATTATTTTTCATGGGCGATATGATTCAACATGACTCCGTCCGGTTCCGAGATGGGACAGCAGGCGAGCGCTAAGGTTCGTCTGTCCTCATTTTCTACCCTGGTGGTAAAGCGGTTGAGCTGTTTTGAGAGAGTGGGTGTGGCCCGGGCTTCAAGGCACCCGCCGGCAAACGGGCAATGCGGCCGAGACCCGAGCAACATGACAGAGAGGCAAACACACCACAACAAAGGGCAGAGCTGCGACAAAAGCAGCGCCAGTATCTTCTTACATGCCGGAGGCCTTCTCAGGGTCGAGAATGTTTGAATCCAAGTCAAAGTGTGCAGTTTTCTAGCCATACGTTATTACAGATTTTTTTTGTTCTTTCACTCTTACATTCACCTGATGCGTGAAGTAACACACAAAAACCCGACATGCTACTATTTCAAAGTTTCAAAATGGTGTAGTTGAATTTGGATTGAGTCTTCCAACCCATGAGTCCAACTGACAGCTAAGCTCCACATTGCCACGTTATCACCATGGCGACGGACTGTCAAGCCCAAAGTCTCGGCACTTGTTTGTGGTCTACTGCAGGGGTCACGAAACCTGGCTACTGTGTGGTGTGGAGGGCTACCAGTTTGATACACACTTTTGAAATTAGGTCACCATAGTCCGGGTCCTCGTCGGGTGCACTTTTGACGGATGGGTGGATGTACTTTCTATCACCTGAACACAAGGCGTGACTCATTGTTTGCTCTCTAAAGTTGCCATCCCAGTTCTTTTGCGACATGTGTGACGAGGACACAGCCTTCTTTTTGCCTCCGCTCGTTCTTATTCCGACGCCGCGTGCACGTCGCCGGTGTCAGGGGGGGATCAGCTGCACCAGTCCCGGCAGGCCGGCCACACGCACGCACGCACGCACGGAGGCACACGCGCAGCAGGCCGGCTGGCAAACAAAGCCACTGGCACTGCCATGCTTCTCCTCTTCTCGGGCCACCGCGGGGAGAAGGCACGACGCCGCTTCGGCTTCTCGTCGAAAAGACATTCCCGAAGGAAGCAAGGAAAGGAGGGAAGGAAGGGCAGGCGGGTGTCTTGAAGGCAAAACACTCGACATGAATCGCCCCTGCGTGGAGATGCTGGCCGGGCACCTGGAGAACAGCAGGTAGCGGAAAAAACAACAGCCCGTCTCCTTGGCGACCGAGGCGTTAGCTGTGGTTGCGGTCTACCATCTTTTCTGTTTTGATCGACTCGCTTTGCCGATCTTGTTTCCCACCCATTAAAGTCGGTCCGGCATTAAGACATATTTTGTCTTTGTACGTTTCCTCGGCCGCCTTCCTCACACGACCTCGGTTAAAGAAACGTTGGTATGGATTTGAGTCAGAGTTTGCGTCGTTTTGCGTCCGGTTCCGAGACATTGTTTGGACGTTTATGAATGTCAGGTTGGTCTTGAATCAACATCGGGCGGTTATGTCACGCTTTCTCCCACTGGCACGGCGGCCCCTTGAAGACGTCGGGCTTGTCCGCAGCTCGCTCGGCGGGAGACGCTCATCGCACGTGACGGACGCTCTCGCTCAGGAGTTTGCGTTTCACTGACTTATTTGGCTGACTCGTTTTGATTGTCGGGGGACTTTTAACGGGACCAAGTGAAAGTAGCTCGTCCTCGGGTCATTTGAGTACCTCCAATAACAATCGGTCTTCCAGAATTCTGCAACTCCTAGAATGACCATAGCGGTCATTTTGACAATATTATTTGTTTATATTTGGATTTTTATGAGAAAGATCTAAGAATAAATTGGTGGACTTGGTAAAAACACACCAGGTCACCGAATGTCAACTATAATTTTGTTTATTTAATTGACGCAACATAACTCTTCTGCAAATACAAGTACAGTGTTGAAACTCAAACATTTTCTCTGTGAAAATTCCCCCAAAAAAACAAATGTAACTTGCTTTTAATATAAGCTAGTATCATCATTGGACCTTGACAATCCACTCTATTAAATTCGATGAACTTTCCAAAATGCTGTGATACCTGAGAGCCAGCCCACGAAGACCCTCTGCTGTTCACAGTCACTGTAGTAGATAGCCTGCACCGTTCATGTGCATCTCCAACATCTCATTGGTGAATTTCTGGAACAGGATTGCCAAGAATATTCTAAAAGTCGCTAACGTGTAGGTGCTTTCACTAAATTTTTCCTTGCCATTCCATCAAGCACATCGACTCCAAACTTGGTTCTGTTGATATGCAGTCTCTGGTTTGGCTTCTGATGTTGACCGTGTTTGGACAGTGCTTAGAATGGCGACATTTGTGCTTGGCTTGCTTTGCCTTGATAGAGAATACGGTTTGCACTGCAGGCTGGTTTCCCGGGCCTGTTCCCCGGGCCCGATACGCTGGTCGGTTGCCCGGCGTTTACGGTCGTGGAGTTATTGTGTGTTGCTTTGCGTGTCGAGTCATATCGGATGCGTGGCTTGCAATGTCTCGGGCCGTTCCGTTTTTTTTTTCCCCCCCTTCGTCTGAATCAGATTCTATTTTTAAAATGTCAGCAGGTGCCGTGACGCCAGCCGCCTGTCCCTCTCGGAACGTTTGTCCCGCCGTGACTCAGGAAGCAGCATGCTGATTTTTCTGGGCGTCGTCATGATTTTTTTTTTTCAGACATTTTGCGTCCGACCGGAAGCCCTTCCGACTTTCTATTTGGGTCGACCGAGGTTTGGCTCTTCTCACGCTAACTGCTTCGCTGCTTTGTGTTTTACCGTTGAGGAATCCGAATGTGAAATACAATTAAAAAGCTGAAGTAGACCTTCTGGAGCGTTTTGATAGGTCGCTTGTTCCCATCCTAAAATCACTTGCTGTCCTGTTTATCAATTTGAGGAACTGCAAACCACAATAACAGCAGATTCAAGCCCCACCCCCCCATCCTGTTTGAAGCGTTTCCCGTTCCTGAGGGACTGCGGACGCAGGCATTAAGATGTCACGCGCGAACGCTTCTGTTGGGTTCATAGGCTTTGCTTTCACACAAAGCCAAACTACCTGTTGGTTGCTTGTCGTCAGCGTGGCAGCCTGAAGCTGGGTGGACACATTCTCCCGCCAACGCTATTCAAACGTCAAAGAGGCCATGATGTTGTAGCGTGATTGTTTGACCATGAGTTTGAGTGCTTTTTTATTTTTACGCTGAGTTGTGATTTCTGCATGACATTTATTTTTTTCCCCCCACAGTGTGATTTCTTTGCATTGGCTCGCATGAGCCGCTGCAACTCAGCAAGCGACCAGCGAGCGTTCTACTCACCAGCGGTCATGTACTTTTGTCCAGGGCGAGCTTCGTCCTGAGCAAGCCTCTCAAGATGAACATGATGAAAAGGATCATGGGGCGGCCGCGTCAGGAGGAGTGCAGCCCGCAGGACAATGCCTTGGGCCTGATGCACCTGCGGCGCCTCTTCTCCGAACTCTGCCACCCTCCCCGTCACATGACGCAGAAGGAGCAGGAGGAGAAGCTCTACATGATGCTGCCCGTCTTCAACAGGGTGCGTGAAAAAGCAGTAATAATATTCCTACACGATGGCCACAACGGGCGCCCGGACTGACTGAGGTTCAGTGGTGCTAACTTCTCAGCCTTTTAAAGCCATAAACACTCAAAGTCTGTGAAAGTGAGGATAGTGACCCCAGGTGGACAATGATAATAATTAAAATTCTTGGCCGAAACCGAAAACCAAAAATGAGGAAACCAAGGCCGAAAACCGAAACACCGAAAGAAATGATTATGTCAGTTATTAGAACCACAGCATTTATGGCTACATGTGTACTAACCTCACTAAAATCAAGGCATTGCAATAAACCAGTTACAAAAGTATGAAAATATTTATTTAGCACTGACATTACAACAATGCACAATATAAATTAAAATTCAAAAATAAAATAAAAATAAAATGTTTAACTTGACCCCACTCATGTGTACATTAAATAATAATTTACAGGCTTATAACTGACTGGCCGGCTGAAAGACTGTAAAATTAAATATGTTCTCTTATAAAAACACAAAGTGCATAAGTCAAGTGCCTTTTAAATTTTGTCCTGTGTGTACAACATAAAAGTGTATCAAAACAATGGTTACCATAGCCTTTATCAACAACAAATCCACCAAGAATTGTGGATGCACAAATTTCTTGCCTTTTCAAAAACGTCCGCCACAGACGGAGTGGGCGTGCTCGGTGTCAGTTTCCTTTTCTGTGTCGCCTTCTTCTCATATTCAGAATGGCGATCGGGATGTTTTGATTCCAGGTGATGAATTAAACCCGACGTGGAGAAACTTTTTGCAGATGCACCCCCTCTTGAAATTTCAGCATTGCATGTTTTGCAAATCGCTATCCGTGGGTCTTTCTCTGAGATAGTGAAATCAGTCCACACCGCAGACATGCTGGCTCTTATCCCGTTTTCCCGCGTGCTGGCTGCGCTGTTTGCTCACGTCATCACAAGTTTCGGCCGTGTTGTTTCGGTGATTTAGGTCTTTCGGCCAAAAACCGAAAATGCACTTTTGGGTCATTTTCGGCCGAAGATTTTCGGTGGCCGAATTTTCGGTGCATCCCTAATAATAATACATGCCATGTCCAATTGGCCCTCGTGTTGCTACGGTACTCTAATCTGCCCAGGCCCTCCGCCAGTTGGTATCGCTGGCCGTGTAACTTCACCGAAATAAGCGGTTGGACTCTTTGTCGAATCAGATTTCATTCTCGGGCCAATGATGACGATGTCATCATTTTTCCGTCCTCCAATTGGCTGGTCGGCGCAAAACTGGTTGCAGCCAACATGGACTTGCAAAATAGGCGAGATGCACGCATAAATACCTTTAGCGTCTCTAGTGAGTATGATGTATTATTTTAAAATGTGACACTGTTAGATGTTGTTGTACTGCAATTAAAAAAAAAAAAAGGAAATTCCCACTATGTGCCCACTCTCAGGTTTTTGGGAATGCGGCTCCCAGCAGCATGACGGAGAAATTCTCGGACCTGCTGCAGTTCACCACGCAGGTGTCCCGCCTCATGGTGACCGAGATCAGGCGTAGGGCCTCCAACAAATCCACCGGTCAGTGCGTGCGTGGAGGGGCAGACCCCTGACTGGTCTGAGGATGATTTAAAGCTGCCTAACAAGCACCTCTTTGCGTGTGTGCGCGCGCAGAAGCGGCCAGCCGAGCCATCGTGCAATTCCTGGAGGTGAACCAGAGCGAGGAGGCCAGTCGCGGCTGGATGCTCCTCACCACCATCAACCTATTGGCCTCCTCGGGACAGGTCAGTGCAGAAGGCGCCTTGTCTGTCTCCTCGCTTGTACAATGTGTCTGTTGTGATAGCGGGCCCGCTTTTATAGCCCAACAACAACAACAACAGTCTTCCTGACGCTCTCTTTCTGTGTGTGCGTGTGTGTGTGTGACCAACAAAGCAGTCTCTCAGCCCATGTGGACTGCGTTCCCTGCTACCTTCCTTCCTCGTTTTATTCTTGAATCCATCTTTTCTAACACGCACGCACGTTGATTTTTCTTTCAGAAAACGGTGGACTGCATGACAACTATGTCTGTGCCATCCACGCTGGTCAAATGTCTCTACCTGTTCTTTGACCTCCCACACATGGCGGAGGCCCCGGTGGGCCCCGCCGCGCCCCCTCCCACCTCGCCGCCGGCCTCCCAGGACAAGACGTCCGGCCCGGGCCAGCCCCCCGCGGAGCTGCCCCCGGCCGACCGCCGGGCGATGCTGCAGAAAGTCTTTGTCCAGGTACCAGAGCAGAGCACGCGTGTCACAAATCACTTGGAGGGAAACTAAAAGCATTCACCGATCCAGATTTGGGTATAACAAGTTAGCACTCTGCTTTCAAATCAAGGTTACCGGCCTGGCTTAAGGCTTCAAGCCAAGGTTTGTGTTCCTACAAGACTTTTATGAAGGCTTATCTTAGGGCTAGTGTTTCTCAAATAGTGGGGGGGGGGTCAGAGGTTACGTTGTTATGCAGAGGTGTACAATTTAATTCAATTTTATGGACAAAGGATTCTATTTTTAGTCTAGTTGAGGGGGCGTAAAATACTTTCCTCCTCTTCTGTGGGGCATAACAAAAAAGAATTGAGAAGCACCGGGTTTGGGTTTGAAGCCTGCATTGGGATTCCGGGCTTAGGATGCCAAATGCGTGGTGGGCGGAGTTTTAAAGGTTGTGATTTTGTTCCTTTCCCAGATCCTGGTGAAGTTGTGCACGTTTGTGTCCCCGGCGGAGGAGCTGGCCCAGAAGGACGACCTGCACCTGCTGTTCAGTGCCATCACGTCCTGGTGCCCGCCGCACAACCTGCCCTGGAGGCGGAGCGCCGGAGACGTGCTCACCACCATCTCGCGACACGGACTCAGCGTCAACGTGGTCAAATACATCCACGGTAGGGCTGGTCCATTCATCGTCATCACCACCACCAGATACTTGGCTTGACATTGAAATTGGCACCAGGAAACGAGATGATTGATTCTTTCAAAACATGCCTTTTGAAATAAAAAAAATAAAAATACAGTTTAAAAAAAAAGGGAATTTTGGAATGGGGCCCTTGTGAAGGTCCTGCCGCTTGCCGTTTATCTTGACTCTGCGCGTTATCATTGCATTAGCATTGTATTAGCATTGCATAAGCATGGCTTCCCGTTTTTCCACCCGAAAGAATTGCTCCCTCTTGTGTCCACAGAGAAGAAATGCCTGTCCACGTGCGTTCAGAACATGCAGCAGTCGGACGATCTTTCACCGCTGGAGATCGTGGAGATGTTTGCAGGCCTGTCCTGCTTCCTCAAGGACTCCAGCGACGTGTCGCAGACGCTGCTGGACGACTTCCGCATGTGCCAGGGCTACAACTTTCTGTGTAACCTCATGCTCAGGTGGGCCATCAAATGGGTGCGACTGGTTCCATTTTTGCCGCGTTACGGGAAATAGGCGAGCTAATGGACGAAAAATTGATAAAGAAATCCACGTACTCCTGGATCGGTCCTTTGTAATTATTTTCTCATCCACGAGCGGTTTCCATCGGCCCCCGTTTGGCATGAAGAGAGCGGACGTGAGTCGACTTCATTCCAAATGCTTTGGCTTTCTTGAAATGTCGATTGCGCAAGCGGCGCATTTGTGCTATTCTTGCGATCCATTCGGAACAAAACATGCTCAGGCTTCGACTTGCGCACACGGGGCTGCACGGCTCCAGGGGGTTGGGGAAAGATGCAGGGTTTGGCAAGACACGTCTTCTCTAAAGTGGTCTTTGTGTGGCGGCGGGCCGACACCAGGCTGGAGCAGGCCAAGGAGGACGAATCCAGGGACGCCCTGAAGGACCTGGTCAACCTGGTGACCCGTCTGACCACCTACGGTGTGACGGAGCTCAAACCGGCCGGCCTGACCACGGGGGCGCCCTTCTTGCTGCCGGGATTCGTCCTCCCTCAGCCGTCAGCCAAAGGTAGGGCTCCCGGAAGGCGGGGTTGAGCGAGACGGAGGCTCTGAGGCCACGTGTTTTGTTGGGCGCAGGGCAGACGGTGCGCAACATCCAGGCCTTCTCGGTGCTGCAGAACGCCTTCCTGCAGGCCAAGAGCGGGCGGCTGGCCTGCACGCTACTGGATGCGGTGGGCGCCGTCTACGCCGCCGACCCGGCCAACTACTTCATCCTGGAGTCGCAGCACACGCTGTCGCAGTTCGCCGAGCGCGTGGCCCGCCTGCCCGAGGAGGCGCAGGTCAAATATTTCCAGCTTCTGGACTTTGTGGTCTTCAGCCTCAACTACGTGCCCTGCAAGGAGCTGTTCAGCGTCAGCGTGCTGCTCAAGGCCAGCGCCTCGCACGCCTGCAGCATGACGGCCGTGCGCGCCCTCCTCAGGATGGCCCGCCACGACCCCGTCTTTGCCGACGTGCTGCGGGAGGTGGGGCTGTTGGAGGTGCTGGTCAACCTGCTGCACAAATACGCCGCCCTCCTCAAGGACCCCGCCACCCAGCAGCAGCAGCAGCACAACGACCAGGGTGAGAAACGAGTTGGTTCGCGTGGGAGGGGCTTCATCTGCAACTCAGCCATCGACCAGATCATCCAGAATTCGTTTTCATCGTCCGTTCATTGTTTGGATTGCCCCAATCCTCTGAATTCCAGCCTCTCAACGGTCAATATTTGCAGAACCAGTCCGATTTTTACTTTGGAGAACAGTAACGAAACATTTTTTTTTACAAATCTTCTGACGGGATGGAGATTGAAACATGTTTTCCTCAATCCAACTCCATAAAGAACAGTTGGAATCTTACAAGAAATGTGATCTTTTTCTCGCTTCTCCACAGCCGAGTGTAAGAACAACGCGGCGGCCGAGGAGCAGAAGCAGCTGGCCTGGCTAGTCATGGAGACGCTCACCGTGCTCCTGCAGGGCTCGCACGCCATCAACACCAACGCAGGTAACGGCAAATTCAATTGCTGTCAAATTCAGCGCGACTTGAACCTTGCTGTGAGCTCCACGTCTAATTTTGACCTTGGCCACGCCAAGAAAGGAACAAACGAGCGCGGCAAATATCACTTTGATTGCTTTTGTGCCTTGACATTCTGGCGGGCCCTTCTTCGTAGCCTTGTTTCGTGAGTTTGGGGGCGCACGCTGCGTGCACAACATCGTCAAGTACCGGCAGTGCCGCGAGCACGCGCTGCTCATCATCCGGCAGCTGGTGCTGTCGCCCAGCGGCGACGACGACATGGGAACGCTGCTGGGGCTCATGCACTCTGCGCCGCCTGCCGAACTGCAGCTCAAGACGGACATACTCCGGGTGAGCCACGTCTCGCCTGATTCATCCCGGGCTTGACGGCGGGGAGCTCAAAGATGCCGTCGTTATTTTCATCTCGATTTTGGTTCTTGATTCCAGGCCTTGCTGTCCGTGCTGCGTGAGAGCCACCGCACGCGGACGGTCTTCCGCAAGGTGGGCGGCTTCGTGTACGTGACGTCGCTGCTGGTGGCCACGGAGCGCTCGCTCTGTCCGGGTCAGCCGCCACGCACGCCCTCCCACGCCGCCCAGAACCAGAACCAAGTCTTTGAGCTGCTGTACACCGTCTTCTGCACGCTCACTGCCGCCATGCGATACGAGCCCGCCAACTCGCACTTCTTCCGCACCGAGATCCAGTACGAGAAGCTGGCCGACGCCGTCAGGTACTTTGTAGAGCAATTTGGTGCCCAATTTGTTTTGGGGACAGTGTGCCCTTTCACAGTTTCGCATTTTTGCGCCATTATTTCGCGTGTGCATAAATATTGCAATTATAGCGCCTGTTGATCTGGCTTTTTGTGCACAAAATATTATACATTCGCATTGAGATCCAGTAGGTCATGTTGCATTTTTCAGCCCAAATACAAATAAATTATGTTTGCGGTTCTCAATTTCCGAGTACTCGCCGATACCGCTAGTACCAAATTTGCTAGCAAGCCAATGACAGCTAATTATCGTGAAAGCATACGGCCACAGGAGGGCGCCTTGGTACAGCTTTGGGTACTGGCCCGTCCGTACTTTTCTGAATGCGGGGGTCCTCCGGCAGGCTGCTGGGCTGTTTCTCGGACACCAAGAAGCTGGGCCCCACCGCCGTCTTCCCGTCCAACTCGGAGCCCTTCCAGAGGCTTCTGGAGGATGAGGCCGCCCCCGGCGGAGACGGTGTGTGTCCCACCCTCAGACACTGCGCCAAGCTCTTCATCTACTTATACAAAATGGCCACCGACTCCTTTGACAGGTACGCAGCGCCAAGTCTCCCTTGGTCTTCCTCTCTTCTACGCTACTAACTTTTCTTCTTCTTCTTCCTCCTCTTTTAACACCCGTCGCGTTTGCGTGGTCAGTCGCGCCGAGCAGGTCCCCCCCTGCCTGACTCACGAGACCTCGCTGCCCTCGCCCTGGGGCACGCCCGCTCTCGCCCGTAAGAGGTAGCTGCTCGCCTCTGGCGCTTTCCTCGTTTCCTTTCCTTTACACATCCCCGCAGACACGCGCTTCTTGCATTACACAGACAACTCAGGCCCGGGGGTTGATGTTTGATGCTGATGGGCTGGTAAAAAGAGCCCAAAGCCAATGTAAACAAGATGAGGGTTTGGGGTGTCTGATTAGCGTAAATAATCAAGATTGGGTGAAATTTAAAGTTGCTTAAAAGAAATTCAGACCTGATGAGTTTGGTGCCTGAACGGGTTGTCAACTCGCTCGAAATCACCGTAAACCGGAAAGGAGCGATGTTTGATGATGATGTTTCTTAAAAATGTTGGTCACGGGTTTGCCGGCCCGATCGGTTGGTTGCTCGATGACAATTTTTAGCCCCCCCAAAAATAAACCCCACTTGACCTGCCTTGGCTGACTTTGTTCCCTGTCGGCAGGCACGGCTACAACGGTTCATCGGCCCCCCCGGCGCCAGTCAAGCTTCTGACAGAGCTGAAACTGCACTCCTCCAATCCCGTCCCTTCAACCCCCCCCTCCTCCTGCTCCTCCTCCTCGGGGGGCGACATGGTGGTCATCCACCCGGGTGCCGTGCTGGCCATGGTGGACCTGCTGCCGTCCGTCTCCTCCGAAAGCCAGCCTGAGGTGAGAACGCCGCTACATTGCTGGAAATCAGCGTGGACTGTCGGTCATTCGTACCTGACGAGTGACGCCCCGTCCCCATTGCAGCACGCTTTGGACCTGCAGCTGGCGGTGGCCAACATCCTTCAGCTGCTGGTGAGCAGCGAGCGGAACCAGCAGGTCCTGTGCGAGGCGTCCCTGCACCAGCGTCTGCTGCAGCGATGCAGTCAGGCGCTGGGCGACGAGGACCACCCACTGCACCCGCCGCTGCAGCGCATGTTTGAGAGGCTGGCCTCGCAGGCACTGCAACCTGCCGCGCTCAGGTACGCACAGGCCCGCCCTACCTTTCCCTTAGGAACGCCGATCCTGCGGTTTTCAAAGAAGGGCACGCAGAGCGACCTCTGAGGGTGCAAACACTGACTGTTTCTCTCTTTTTTTATTTTTTGATGCGTCGGTCAGGGAGTTCCTGCGTCTGGGCAACCCGCTCAACTGCGGCGCCTGGGACAAGAAGCTGCTCAAGCAGTACCGCGTGCACAAGCCCAGCTCGCTCAGCTACGACTCCGACCCGCGAGGTGAGACGCTGGCCGTCGGGTTCCCACCCCCAACGGCAGATGCTAACTCTAATGGTGGCTGATGGCGGCGGCAGCGCGTCTTCGGGAAAACGCCGATTATGACTTTGCCTCCGCGTATGAAAGATTGAAAGTCGGGCTAATTATCTATCATTAGTGGAGACTTGCAAGCTTTGCGCCGCAATCTGGCTTTCGTTCTAGAAAATTTGATTTTTTTACAATATAAATGTTTTTTCCTTTATAGGGATGGAGAAAAATGCTGACTTAAGTCTCCTGAAAATAATTTCTTTATTCTCCTGAAAAATATGACTTGCATGCTAGATTTTGAAAATCTAAACTATTATAGATTATACTATTATAGAAAACAGATTATTGAAAACAAATCCTGCCCTGTTCTACTTTTGCTTTTTGTTGTGAAATGACTGCAACGAATCTTACCGTATTCGTTTTGACCCCCCTCTCCCTTTCCCCCCTCAGGCAACATGACGACGTCGATGGAGGGCTTCGGCACCGACGGCGTGTTTGCCACACCAGGCGAGGACGGCGGCCAGCAGGCTGGCCAGTACCGGATCAGCCGGAGCCTGGTGCGCTCGGCCGAGGCCAGCGCCGTGCCGCTCACCCGCGTCAAGTGTTTGGTCTCCATGACAACGCCGCATGACATTCGTCTGCACGGCTGCGCCGACACGCCCGCCTACGTCGAGTTCGACGCCTCGCTCGAGGGATTCGGGTAGGGTGTGCTAGTTAGCACCGGAAGTGATTGTTACTGTTTGTAGTGGTTGCGCGTGTATATTCTTTGTATTTTTGTGACTCTGTGGGTGAGATGACAACGCTGGGCCACTTTCTGCACAGCACACACTCACACACCCACCAAGCCCCTTGCCGCTCTCCCACTTGTCAACATGAAATCTTGATGCTTTCCTCTGCTGTCTCCTTGGCTCACACACGTCCACGCGGATCGAGTCGATGGCTTTAGGTGCATTCGTGTGTGTACCTGCGCAGGTGTTTGTTCCTGCCCAGCCTGGCTCCTCACAACGCGCCCGGCAACAACAGCAACTCGTCAGGCATCGGCGACGGCGACGTCATCAGCGGCTTGGGCACAGGTGACATCAACCGCCGCCCGGATGACCTCTGGCCCCTTTTTGGAATCTAAAACTACGACAGCAGAAGACGAATGCCATTATCTGTCAGCGTTTCCCATGCTGTTTTAGCATTAAGCTAGCAGACCTGAGGCTCCCCCTGCCACATGCTCGCGACTGACCGGCTTGTGCTTTTGTGCGCCCTGCCGTCTAGGAGAGCGTTTGTTCCCCCCACCGTCAGGCCTGAGCTACTCCAGCTGGTTCTGCGTGGAGCGCTTCAGCACACCGCCGCATAGCCACCCGGTGCGCTTGCTGACGGTGGTGCGGCGCGCCACGTCCTCGGAGCAGCACTTTGTGTGCCTGGCCGTGGTGCTGTCGGCCAAAGACCGCTCGCTCACCGTCTCCACCAAGGAGGAGCTGCTGCAGACCTACTGTGAGGCCTTCGCTTGATTTCATCTGATCACATGCGAGTTCATCTCGTTGCCTTTTGCGCCATCGTGTCTCACTGGCACTGGTGCCTAGGGCACCGAGCCACACTTGGGAATATTTGATTGAGTCCCCTTCTGAAAGTTCTGTCGCATGCTCAATAGTGCTAAAAGAGCAATTAAAAACAATCATTGCATATATTAATATATTAACAGTCGCAAACCACAAATTTACTTTACTGCAGCAAAGTGCAATTTTTTTGGAGTAAGGCGATTTCAAACAATAAAATTTAATTCAGGCAAAACATAGAATTGATTTTGTCATTTTTAGTCTTTTAATGGCATTTTTATTTGCATTTTTTGTATTAAATTAATGTTTGTATTGGAATTAATTAATTTCTAGTTTAGTTAATTTATCAGAAATATTTATTATTAAATTATTAAATATTTTTTATTTGAAAGTTATCCATGTATTTTTGTATTGATGTAATGACATTTAAAGCGAGATATTTTGGAAGTATTGATTTAATTTGAATTATTGAATTGTGTAACAATTTAAATTCATGTGTTGAATTGGTTTCACGTTTGTTTTATTTTGGCACCAGCCGGCATACTGGGTCAAATGTCAAACATATTCCTGCAAAATGACTTGATAATAATATTAAGTGGCATAACTGTGTCCGTGTTGTCCTCTGTTTCTTTCTTGCTTCTCCAGCGGACGAGTCCAGCGAGGAGGCGTCTTTCTACGAGATCCTTCCCTGCTGCGCCCGATTCCGCTGTGGCGAGCTGATTGCCGAGGGCCAGTGGCACCACCTGGTGTTGGTCATGAGCAAGGGCATGCTCAAGAACAGCATGGCCTCGCTCTACCTGGACGGACAGCTCGTCAACACCGTCAAGGTTCGTAGCCGAACACTTTTTGTTCTGCCTCCTGTTCATTTTGGGTGTAGTGCCACTGTTGGTCAGTAGATGGCCACACAGTGTTTTGTTTGGCACAGAAGACTAAAAACAAAGTCTCAAGCTCAGAAATGCTCTTGAATTCTGCTTTTCCCGTGGTAGCTTCATATTAGAATGTACATCTTTGGCCAGGACGTCTATTTCAAGTTGAGGAATAACTCCAGTATGCACACTAATATGCGTGTCTATCGCGATTGCGGCACCTTTGCTACAGCTCCACTACGTGCACAGCGTGCCCGGGGGCTCGGGCTCGACCAACCCCCCAGTGGCCAGCACGGTGTACTGCTACGTGGGCACGCCCCCCGCCCAGCGCCAGCTGTCAAGCCTGGTGTGGCGTCTGGGGCCGTGCTACTTCCTGGAGGAGGCGCTGCCCGCCGCCAGCGTGGCCGCCATCTTCGAGCTGGGCCCGACCAACGTGGGCAGCCTGCAGGCCGTCGACCTGCTCTGTGAGCGCCGTTCCCGCCCGCCGCCTTGGGATTCGCATAGCGGCTTTTCATAGCCAATCTGCCCCGCCCCTGCGCAGGTAAGGAGTCCAAGGCGGAGGTGGCGCCGCCGCCCGCCCCGGTGGCGCTGGTGCCAGAGGAGAAGGTGTCCTTCAGCCTGTTTGCCGTCTCTGTGTCCACGTTGACCGTGGCCAAGATCAGGAAGGTCTACAACAAGCTGGACAGCAAGGCCATCGCCAAACAGGTGACGCGCGGTACTCGCCGACTAAAAGGAGCCCCTGGGAATCTGAGCGGGACTTGGGATTCTCTGCATGACAGACCACATTTCAGAATTGCTTTCGCTTTTCTTTTGAGAGCTCGCTTCCTCTTGGCTTATGTCGTCGGACTCAGCCGCAGCTTTTTCTGGACTTTTGTTTGCTTTTTTAACAGCGATAACGGTTTTCTTTTGCTTGGTTTCTACTTCCTGTTGGCTTGATTGCCCTTTCACTCTGGATGGAGCAGCTATTTTTTTTATTTTGTTTTGCAGCTGGCCGTGTCCTCCCACGAAAACGCCACGCCAGTCAAACTGATCCACAACGCGGCCGGCCACCTCAATGGACCCGCCCGCACCATCGGCGCCGCTGTCATCGGCTATTTGGGTAGGTTTATTGAGTTAATATTGCTAATGACGCTAGAAATGCTGATGATGCTAGCGAAGCTTACAAGATCTGATAAAACAAGCTAACAAAGGTTTGATGCTATTTGGATTCGATTGGATTAGATTAGGGTTGGACTAGATGGGATCGGATTGTTTTTTTCTGCTAATAATGCTAACGAAGCTGACAAAGAAACAAACAAAGCTAATTTTGCTAAACAAGCTAACAAGCGTTTTGTTCCTGACGGAAACTTTGGTGGCCTTTCTTTGCAGGGGTGCGCGCCTTCTCGCCCCAGCCGGTTGCCACCATCCTACAATACGTCGGCGGGGCAGCGGCCATTTTGGGTCTGGTCGCAATGGCGTCGGACGTGGAGGGTCTGTACGCTGCCGTCAAGGCGCTGGTCTGCGTGGTGAAGAGCAACCCGCTGGCCAGCAAGGAGATGGAGCGTATCAAGGGATACCAGGTGGGGCCGTCTCTCGCGACAGTGGACAGCTCTCGGAAAGCACTTTGCTTCTGACTCTTGATGGACATGTCACGTCAGTCGCTAAACTCGCAGGGCTGACGTGCTAGCCTCCACTGTTGTGACCTTTTGACATCACTTTGGAGTGTGTTGACATTGTAGTGACATTTGACGTGAAAATTCATCGTGAAAAGCCGCCCACCGTTGTGACCGCGACAAGAACTTGACTATGACAACTTCGACTTTTGAGCGGCAGCTCACTCTAGTGACTGATGCGCAGCTGGACCTGGGCGCTGAGAAGCAAGGCGCTTTAAAACGCACACTGTTTGGCGACTGATGGTGAGCGGGGCTCTTTTTTTTGGGGGGGTTGCAGCTGCTGGCCATGCTGCTGAAGAAGAAACGCTTGCTGCTCAACAGCCACATCCTGCACCTCACCTTCTCCCTGGTGGGTACGGTGGACAGCGGGCACGAGACCTCCATCATTCCCAACTCCACCGCCTTCCAGGACCTCCTCTGCGATTTTGAGGTCAGCCCCAAAAGGCCGTACAACTGTTCTGGTCTTGCAAACACATAATAAGAACTGAAGTTCAAGAAACGTAAAAATAAAAAAAATTCCAGTAGTTTTTTCCATTTATAACCTTTTGAAAAAAACATATATTTTCTAATATATATATATATATAAAGACAATCTGAGAAGATGAATTTAAATTTTAAAAATGTATAAATTATTTAAAAAAATGTATATATTAAAATTTATATTTCTAATCGTAAAAAGTAAGCATCTAAAATTGTTGAATTCTTTTTATTTGTAAATCAAAAAGCATCAAAAATTGAAATATTGGATATTTTGTGATTAGGTCATTCTCATGTAATCTGACATATAAATGAATATAAATACAGTTGACAATGTTTTGAAAACATTTTAATTTAGACGAGATAATAAATACATTTTTAAAAAGGTATTGCTTTTGTGCCCAGTCAAGAATATACAGTAAGACAATGAAAATAGAAACTATCCAGTATGTTTTGAAAAATAAAAATAAATAAATGTATGTATCAAATATTAAATCAGTATTGCTCATTCTTTTTCATTTGTATTTATTTATTTTATAAGTAAAAATAAAATTGAGACGTCAAAAACATACATCCTAAGGATAAAAAAAAAAGACCATCCGTAAATGTGAGCAAAAGAAATTTGGAGTAAGTGAATGTATTTGTGTTCAGGTGTGGCTGCACGCCCCTTATGAACTTCACCTCTCTCTCTTTGAGCATTTCATTGAGCTTCTGACCGAGTCCAGGTGCGTCCCTCTTGCCCCATGACATCTCGTCCGTGTCGTTCCCGTTGGTGATTTGCCTCCCCTGCCCTTCTCTGCCCCGCAGCGAGGCGGCAAAGAACGGCAGGCTGCTACGTGAGTTCCAGCTGGTGCCCAGGCTGCTGCTGACGCTGCGCGACACGTCGCTATCGCAGCCCACCGTGGCCGCCATCAGCAACGTGCTCAGCCTGCTGCTGCAGGGCTTCCCTAACCCCCTTGACCTGCTCAGGTCAGACCCGCTCGTTTGACTCATCAGCATTCAGGGGAAAGTCTACATTGGTCAGATTGGTGGCATGTAAAAAAAAAAAGACCAAAATGATCTGGTTCAAAACTCGCAGTGTACGAATGAAAGCCAAGTTCGACACAGCATACAATTAAATTGAATGCTAATGTAAAATACGTAACCCTTTGCAGGTTCGGTCAGTTCCTTTCGTCCACGCTGCCCACGTTCGCCGTGTGCGAGAAGTTTGTGGTGATGGAGATCAACAACGAGGAGAAGACGGACGCGGGCAGCGAGGACGACTTTGGCGGCCTGTTGTCGGCCAACCTCATCCTGTTGCGCAACAGGCTGCTGGACAACCTGCTGAGGCTGCTCTTCACCACCAAGGACAAGACTGTCATCAACGCCCAGTAAGATAGCGCTCGTAATTAGCCCACGCATTGCTTTCCTGAAGTAGAATCCCACACGACATTGCGCCCAACGGCATGCAGCGGCTATTGCATGTGCTCGTGTTGCAAAATAGTGAGGAAACGCCGGGTGGGTTATCTTGTGAGCCGTGCCGCTTCTTCTTGCTGAGGCCACACGTATACAAACAAGCGCTAGTGTTTGTGTTTGGCTGCGTTCGTTACAACTCAGTCAATTCTCGAGCTGTTTTGGGCTTGTTACGAACATCAGACATGATACGAGCCGAGTTTGAACAAAGAGACCGTAGCAGTAAAGGCTGTACGTATTGATGTCCGCCTGAGTCGTACGCGTTAGTTTGGGGTTCAAAAAACTCCACGATCCCTCGCCATTCAGCGGTCCGACTTGAGTATCCATCCATTTGCTGAACTGGTTGTTGTTTTGGTTGCTTTTAGCAGTACGTGAAGGCATCGCTACGCTGTCCAGCCCGCACTCATTGCCCCGGCGTCTGAAGTCAGAAAGAACGGAAGCGTGAAACTATGCCGTTTGAGTCAAGAGATAGAACACAAATCATTTCATTTCAGTCACCAAATCATATCATCGGATTTCATTCACTCCAATTACGATGCCATTTTTAGTCGCTCCAACAATGACTCACTGCAGTCGTGTCATCCAATAATTAGAAGTTGAATACAATGCAAATCATTGCAGTTCCGGTGCTGAGCGATTCGATCCACACCTTACAAAATTGATTCAGTTATGATTCAATATGGTTGGCTTTAGATCTGCTGCCATTCACCCCAGTAGCAAATGTGACTCATTCTAATGACTTCCCAATAGCAAATGTGACTCATTCTAATGACTTCGAGCTGTCGGTCTGGTGTTTAGGGCCTGCGAGGACCTGGTGCGCACTCTCGGCCTGGACTGGCTGCTGATGTTCATGGAGGAGCACCTCCACTCCAGCACGGTGGCGGCGGCCCTGTGGATCCTCACCGTGCTTCTGTCCAACCCGGCCGTCTTGCACCGCTTCAAGGAGGGCGCTTGCGGCGGCGGCTGGCTGGACCACACCGACTCGGTGCTCACCAACAAGATCGGCACCGTGCTGGGTGAGTGCCAGGCCGGAATGTAAAAGAACCTGTTGCAGTCCCACAATGACGTTAGTCCAAACGTGCTGATCCTCTCGGTCCCTCTCTTAACAGTCTTAACAGCATTCGCACCCCGACCCCCCTGACATTCAGTCATATGCGGACTTGCCACTAGGGGCAAGTAGCTCACCCTCCGTTGCGTTTTGTAGGCTTCAACGTGGGCCGCAGCGCCGGCGGGCGCTCCACCGTGCGGGAGATCAACCGCGACGCCTGCCACTTCCCGGGCTTCCCGGTGCTGCAGACGCTGCTGCCCAAGCACACCAACGTGCCCGAGCTCTACTTCCTGCTGATGGCGCTCTTCCTGCAGCAGCCCGTCACCGAGCTGCCGGACAGCCTGCAGGTACATGTCAGTACCGCAAAGCTCTTTTACCACACGATCATTACGACCAACGTCCAGAGTTGAACACAAACTAAGATTTCTCCATATCTGTGGTGGACCCGAGTCAAGTCACTTTTTTGGGTGCGTCTGGCCCCAAGTCAAAGCTAACTTTTTTTTTTTGTCCTATAGCCAATTGAGAGTGCAGCCGATTCATCTGGAAAAGTCGTAGCGGTAATTTCAGTATTTGTTTTTGGTTTCTCAGTATTGCAAATGTGATTTATGATGACCTAATTCTTTTAAGAAGATTTCCCATGTTTTTTTTATAAACACAACCAATCAATTCAAGCACTGCTAATAAGGAAGAGTCCCAAAAAAATTCAAAGGCACTCCGTTTTCCCACGCTGTTCAGCTTTGGAAGTTCCGCTGCATCCCGTAGAATTTATCTCGTGAAGATTCATTCATGTTGACGATTGCGCAACGCCGTGCACTTCAGTTGGACCTGGACTCCATGTGGACGTTCATCTTTGGGGTGCCGGCGTCCAGCGCCACGGCGGTGGGCTCCATCCACAGTGTATGCACCGAGGCCGCTTTCCTCCTGCTCGCTATGCTGCGCAGCATGCTCAACCTGGTGAGGCTCGAACGCGCCCCAGCGGCCACCGTGATGCGCCCAAGAGCTCGTTGGACGCTCCTGATTTCATTTTATGGCAGCCGTGGCAGTCGGAGGAGGAGGGCTCGTGGCTGCGAGAGTACCCGGTGACGCTGATGCAGTTCTTCCGCTACCTGTACCACAACGTCCCCGACCTGGCCCCCATGTGGCACGGTCCCGACTTCCTGTGCGCTCTGGCCGCCACAGTCTTCCCCTTCAACATGAGGCCGTACTCTGAGATGGTAACGTTGACTTTGGCCGCTGGAGGGCGACTTTACGGCCACCTGAAAAAGAAAAAAAAAGATCCGTTGGATTCACATAATTGGGACATGCGCATGATTCAAACATTGAATTATTTTGGAGGAAATTCACCACATTGGAATGCGTGTGCGCATGCATGTGAGTGTGTGTGTGTGTGTGTGTGTGTGTGTGTGTGTGCGTGCATGCATGTATGTGCATGTTCTCATCCTTTGGGTGTTTTCACTGAATGTATTTTTCACTTAGTTTTTCATTGCCTTTCGCTAAAGGTAACAAGCTTGCTTCCCCCGATGTGTTCACTCGTTTGTTTTGGGAAACCGCTTCAGCCGAGTCGAGTAAACGTCGACGCGGCAAATCCGCAAGCTGGTAATGAAGACGTCCGCCGGCGCGTTGCAGGTGAGCGACCTGGACGACGAGGCGGGCTCACCCATCGAGGAGCTGAAGGCATTCGGTTCGGACTCGGGCATGAACCGCAGCCAGTCCGAGTACTGCAACGTGGGCTCCAAGACCTCGCTCACCAACCACCCGGCCAAGAAGTATGTCTTGGACTTCATGAGGGCGCTCATCATGGACAACATGTGTATCACGCCCGCCGCCAAGCAGACGCCCGTCATCGACCTGCTGCTGGAGGTGGGTGGGACGCGGCCGACTCTTTTTACCCGTCCCCAAATTCCCATGTGGACACATTTGACCTTCTTCCACATTTCTTGACCTTTGCATTTGGAACACCTTCACAAGCGTCAGACCTTCGACCCTTCCTCAACGCATTTCACACTCACTTGGCTTCCCCTCATTATTTTGTGATCCAAAGGCATCCCCGGAGCGTTCCACCAGAACTCAGCAGAAGGAGTTCCAGTCCAACATCCTGGACGGCGTGATGGAGCACCTGCTGGCTGCTGACGTTCTGCTGGGTGAGATGCAAAGACATAAGCGTTCCTGCCCGCTGAGCCCGACTTGCGGCTGGGCCCCAGGGCATCTCTACCTTTCTTTGGCCCAATTGTGACCTTTCGCAGGCGAGGATTCGTCCCTGCCGCTTAGCGGCGGCGGCAGCTACCAGATCCTGGTGTACAACGTCTTCTACTTCTGCCAGCGCGTGGTGGACAAGCTGTGGCAGGGCATGTTCAACAAGGACTCCAAGTTGGTGGTGGACTTCATCGTGCAGCTCATCGGACAGGTGACCTATTAAACGGCACTTGACACATATGCAGTGCTGAGCTGAGAAAAGAAAAGTTCTGCTTTCTTTTTTTAAACAAAGACAACACAAAATGTACCTTGTTTTATTCCCGTTCAAATGCTGTGCACAAAAGCCAATTATATTACAAGCAAAACTATATTTGGCCGATCATGTAAAAGTTGTATTTTGGCTCAAATTCCATTTTTTGCCCCCTCCCTTCAGTCCAAGAGGCGGTCTCAGGGTCTCTCCCTGGACGTGCTGTACCACTGCCTAAACCGCACGGTGCTCTACCAGCTGTGCCGTCCGCACAAGACTGTGGCGCAGCAGGTGGCGCTGTTGGACGCGCTACGAGTTCTCACCGTTAATCGCAACCTGGTGCTGGGCCCCGGCAACCACGACCAGGACTTTGTGGCCTGCCTGTCGCACTGCTTCATCTGCCTGCACGCCGGCAGGTAAGGCTGATGTGGGAAGGACGTGGCAGATTGTACGCTGTGGGATGCAGTCCCTGGATTTGGAGTTCCGCCCTAGCGACAAATGACCTGCTAGCTGTGACTGTTTGGGATTCAATGAATTGTGAGTGGCAACAAGCCACCTGCTGAGGGTGACTGACAATTTTTTGTTGGTCTCTGGGTCACAGATCTTGGCACGTAACCAACTGCCGTGTATGACTCATAGATGCAAAGTATGTTTTGGTCTTTTGGGCCTGACGAATTCTGCCGAGCAACACGTTGACCTGTAGGCATGACTGCCACATTTGAATTCTGACTAGCAACAAGCTAGCTAATGTGTATGACTAGTAAATCACAATGTTATTTGACGTTGGGCTATGTACGTAACTAATTGTGTGCGTGTGTGTGCGCATCGTGCAGCAGCGTGGAGGGCTTTGGCCTGGAGGCGGAAGCCCGTATGACCACGTGGCACGTTATGATTTCACCAGAAAACGAAAGCGACTCAACACACAACCACGACGTCAGCGAAGGTAAGTCTCCGGACTTTGGAACGCGCGCTCGGCCTTGCAGGGGGATCTGACGGGGATGATCGGGCATGTGCAGGGCGCCAGCTTTTATTGAAGGCGGTGAACCGCGTGTGGACGGAGCTGATGCACAGTAAGCGTCAGATGCTCGAGGACATCTTCAAGGTGTCCCTGCCCTGCAACGACCGCGGCCACGTTGACATCGCCACGGCCCGACCCGCCCTGGAGGAGCCCGCGCTCAAGAGCTGGCAAAACCACCTGGGTGAGGAACGACTTCTCGTTCGGGAAGACCTCGCTTGTCACTCGTCTTTTCCTTTTGTGACAGGAATTGCTTGTGTCCAGTAGCGCACCACCCAATTTAGAAAAGGAAAAAAAAAGGGGGGAAATGTCAAATTAGTTGAATGATGTGTTCAGTGTCATATCGGAAAGGCTGCAACTTCAAAGTCGTAATGAAATAAAAAAAACGATGTAAATGTGGTGGGCCTTCACTGCCAGCCCTTCACAAGTCATGACGTGTGCCTGTGCTTAATTTCAGTCCACGAGAAGAAGTGCATCAGCCGCGGTGAGGCGGCGGCACCGGCGGTGGCGACCCAGTCCAAACTGTCACGGGTCAGCAGCGGTTTCGGCCTGTCCAAGCTGACGGGCGTGCGCCGCCACAAGAAGGAGAACAGCCTGAGCAAGAGCAGCCTCTCAGCACAGGCCAGCGCAAGTCCAAATCCGAATCCACGCGCCAGAGTCTGAAATGTCGCTCAATGTTGTTTTGTTTTGACGCCACAGGAAGCTTTCCAGTGGATGTTCACGCACATCGCCGTGGTGAGAGACCTGGTGGCCATGCAGTACAAAGAACACCAAGAGGTAGTACCTTCTCCTGCTTCAGCAAACTTCATTAACGCAACAAGTGCACAGTAAATCACCAAATTCGTTGAAATAGGTCGCATATTGCGAGGCGGAATTCCTCGACCACCAACTTTTCCCGCCCAACGACAAATAGAAAATAAACACAAGGCAGGTCACTTGTTGCTAGGCAGAATTTATCCAGCGCTCCAAAACAAAGATAGATGATGAATGAATTAGTCCAAGTTTTTTCCGAGAAAAAAAAAAAAGCATGTTGCTAGGCAGAATATGTGGTCCGCTAACGTGCGATGTGCTGTTTGTGTTTGCGTTGTTTGCCACCTTGTCGTCTCCCAGCGGCAGCAGAACGCGCTTAAGTACGTGACGGAGGAGTGGGCGTCCATCGAGTACGAGCTTCTCCGCGAGCGAGGGCTGTGGGGGCCCCCCATCGGCTCCCACCTGGACAAGTTCGTGTTGGAGATGACGGAGGGCCCGTGCCGCATGCGCAAAAAGATGGTGCGCAACGACATGTTCTACATCCACTACCCTTACATCCCTGACACGGAAAACAACACCAATTCGGCACAGGTGCGCCTTTCCTTTCTCGCTGGCCAGGTAACTTGTCGCTAGGCAGACTTGGTCAAGCATCACCATTTGAGTGCACTAAATTGATCTTGTGGCTAGGAAACCATGAGTTTTTCTCCCGTCTTACCCTACAGAAGCCGGTGCGCTACCGTCGTGCCATCAGCGCAGACAGCAAAGAGTACTACATGCGCCTTCTGTCGGGCAACCCCGGGATGTACCAACACTCGGTGGAGCACAGCAGCGAGGGCGAGACCACGCAGCACGAACCCGAACACGGCGAGGACACCATCGCAAGGGTCAAAGGTCAGGCGCACCGCAAAGGATCAATCGCACTTCTCGGAAGTATTTTCCCCTCCAAAATATGACTTTCTTTACTCCCCTAATCGACTATTTCCCCTTGAAAGAATGACTATTTGTTGCAAGATGATCTCATTGTGCGTTTGTCGTTTGAACAACGGCTTTTATTTCCTCAGGTCTGGTGAAAGCGCCGCTGAAGCGCTCTCGGTCAACGGCGGACGGCGGCGACGAGGATGCTCAGGATCAGATCCAGGATCAGCTGATAGAGTCCGGGGGACCCGAGGAGGAGCAGCAGCAGCGCACTGACAACACCGCTCTGCTGCGACTGCTGGAGGAGGGGGAGAAGGTCGGCATGACGACGACAACAAAAGACATTTTGGACATTATGTAAAAAATGACCATATTCTCGTCATATTAGACATTTTTCTCGAAAAGACCTACCCCTTAAAAAAATGCATATTTATTCTTGATGCAGTCTGCCTTTTTGGAGGGGGAAAAAAAAAATAATGTTTCGTGTTTTCAGATCCAGCACATGTACCGCTGCGCCCGCGTTCAGGGTCTGGACACCAGCGAGGGTTTGCTGCTCTTTGGAAAAGAGCACTTCTACGTCATTGATGGCTACACCATGACCGTGTCCAGAGAGATCAGAGACATTGACACGCTGCCGCCCAAGTACTTCTGCACTTTCCTACTCGCTTTTCCATTCGTCTTTCCCAAATGACGGAAGCCTCGCCACCTGTTCAAACTACCAGCACAAAAGTTCTAAAGACGTCCTGTTGTTGTATGGCAGCTTGCACGAGGCCATCATCCCCAGAGGTGCACGGCAGGGTCAAAGTCAGCTGAAGCGGACGTGCAGCATCTTCGCCTACGAGGACATCAAGGAGGTGCACAAGCGACGTTACCTGCTGCAGGTAGGGCTGCTTCTTTAGCTTTACAGGGGCGCGCCATCTCTTGTCGAGGTGTTGAAGGGGGTGCGTGGCTTACAAGTGTTGTTTTGGTGTTGCGTGGCAGCCGATGGCAGTGGAGGTGTTCTCCGCCGATGGGAGGAACTACCTACTGGCTTTCCAGAAAGGAGTGCGCAACAAAGTCTATCAAAGGTACGAACTAAACGCACCCCTTCAACCGTACCACCACCACTGTCTTAATGATACAACCGATTCTTTCTGTAGGTTCCTGGCAGTGGTACCGTCGCTGGCTGACAGCTCCGAGTCGGTATCGGGACAAAGACCAAACACAAGCGTAGAACAAGGGTGCGTTTTATTTCCATGTACAGGGTGAAAGGGGAGAAATTGGAGAGAGTAGGTTTGAAAGGAATGTAGTTAACAGCAAGTTCCACTGGAGCTAAAGGCTGGCTAAAACCATTGCGGTGGCTAATCATGAATGGTAGCTCATGCTAACAAGAGGCTGACTGTTGAGTTTGTCCGTCATGTTGCCTTCAGGTCTGGTCTCCTCAGCACTTTAGTGGGTGAGAAGTCTGTGACTCAACGTTGGGAGGTAAGAAGCGGCCTTCTCATGTCTCAAGTTGGACCCCCATCCTTGGTCCTGTCCTCGACTGACTCGCGTATTTCTTCCCAGCGAGGGGAGATCAGTAACTTTCAATACCTGATGCACCTCAACACTCTGGCGGGACGCTCCTACAACGACCTGATGCAATACCCCGTCTTCCCCTGGATCCTGGCCGACTTTGACTCCGAGGTGAGTTGCGCAAAGGGGCAGGCCCCCTGGCTGCCACATCCCAAAGCCTGTTGTGCTGATTCCACCTTTTGTGTTTATTTTGTGGCCAAGGAGTTGGATCTGAACAACCCCAAGACCTTCCGCAATCTCGCCAAGCCCATGGGGGCGCAGACGGACGACCGATTGACGCAGTACAAGAAGCGATACAAAGACTGGGAGGACCCCAATGGTAACGAGCGCCCGTTTCACCGAGCGATGACTGGATCAACACGGAGTGAAGAATTGATAAGTACAATGGTTTGACCACGCAGGCGAAACACCCGCCTACCACTACGGTACACACTACTCGTCTGCCATGATCGTGGCCTCCTACCTGGTGCGCATGGAGCCTTTCACGCAGATTTTCCTTAGACTTCAGGTGAGGGAATCCTTCAATGAATTAACCCTAAGCTATCAGTGCTTAGCTAACGTAAAGGTCCCCTCCCCCAGGGTGGCCATTTTGACCTGGCCGACCGGATGTTCCACAGCGTGCGCGAGGCCTGGCTGTCGGCCGCCAAGCACAACATGGCCGACGTTAAGGAGCTCATCCCTGAGTTTTTTTACCTGCCAGAGTTCCTGCTCAACTCCAACAACTTTGATCTGGGTCAATAGCCACGAACACAGCACCAAGCAACATCGCTAATGCTAACGGCTATCTCTTTGAATCGAACAGGTGCCAAGCAGAACGGCACCAAGCTGGGCGACGTCATCCTGCCTTCCTGGGCCAAGGGCGACCCCCGGGAGTTCATTCGGGTTCACAGAGAGGTACGCCGTTAGCGATCACTACAGTTTTTAACCTATGCACATTGGGAGTGACAACCGAAAAAGAAGTGTTGTGCTGTCTTGCCTGAAAGTCTGCGCTTCCTCTCCCTCGCACACCCTCAGAAAAACGGTACAGTACAACTTTGAAGGTTGCGCACCCTCTTTCAATCTCCCACAAAGGGATGGCGCACCACATTTTGTGGAACTGCGCTGTCCATCGACTTCTTGAGTGTGCGCACCCCCTCTTCCCAGTACACGAGTGTGTTATACCGAATCTTTTGCACACCCTCTTGAGTTCATTCGGGTAACTGTGTCCCACCACCAGAATATTGTTGTTCAGTCTCACTCAATGTTCAGTTTCGTGTGCCCCCCGAGATGGCACTGGCACACACCCACAGTTCTCTATCAAAACTGTTTGCGTTTCATCCGTGATCACACGTTCTTTCTTGCGTCTTTATCCCAGGCGCTGGAGTGTGAGTTTGTGTCAGCGCACCTCCACGAGTGGATTGACCTGATCTTCGGCTACAAGCAGCAAGGTCCTCCTGCCGTGGAGGCCGTCAACGTTTTCCACCATCTCTTCTACGAGGGCCAGGTGGACATTTATAACATCAACGACCCTCTCAAAGAGACCGCCACCATCGGATTCATCAACAACTTTGGGCAGATCCCCAAGCAGGTGCTAATGCTAACACTACAGTTTCTGACACTGTCGCTGATACCATCACTACAATACTGCTAATACTAATATCTAAAAAGTGTGGCTGTAGCTAATGTAGCTTATGCTAATACCTGTTGACACGAACCCAGCAAAATGTCATTGCAACTAATGCTACAATATAACAATGCTATTTTAGCGAATAATATTCCATGTACTGTGGCTAATGCTAACCTTCCAAAACTGCCGCTGTGGCTAATGTTATTGTCACAAACGTGTGTGTGTGTGTGTGCGTGCGTGCATGTGTGTGCGTGTGTGTGTGTGTGCACGCGTGCCTGCTACAGCTGTTTAAGAAGCCCCACCCGCCTAAACGGGTGCGCAGCAAAGCTAACGGCGACCCCGCCAACGTTCCTCCGAGCTCCACCGGGGAGAAGATCTTCTTTTACCACCTGGACAACCTCAGACCCTCACTGGCCCCCGTCAAAGGTACTCAACACAGACTCAACGCATACAATCTAATAACACAAATAGTGAAAATGTTATTGTTTTTGTTCCAGAGCTGAAGGAGCCTGTTGGTCAGATAGTGTGCACCGACAAAGGCATCCTCGCCGTGGAGCAGAACAAAGTGCTGACTCCGCCGACGTGGAACAAGACTTTTGCGTGGGGCTACGCCGACCTCAGCTGCCGCCTGGCCAACTACGAGTCAGATAAGGTAAATGGGGCTCCCTCAAAGGACCAGATTTAGGGGGGCTGGCGTCGGCTTAAATGTCCCAGGCGAGGCCCCTCTCGAGCAGAATACGAGCAGTTCTTTTCTGCGGCCCTCCACCTGTATCACTCTGGAGGGAAAAAAGAAACGTAAATAAAGGCAAAGCAGAAAAAAGCATGCAGCAAGAAAGAAGATATAGAGCTAGAGAATAAATCAGAAATCATCTGCATGCTTGTTTGTCGATATGTGCCCTGCTATTAGCTGGCAACCAGTTCAGGGTGTTCCCCGCCTAGTGCACAGAGACTGCTGGGATAGGCTCCGGCACGCCCCACCGTGAAAATGGACGGATGGATGCAAATGTATGTGGATTATCTTTCTGGAGAAAAAATGAAAGGGAGCAGGAGCCTGGCTCAGCTGAGTGTCCCAGCTAAAACACCTCTTGCGTGGGCAAGAGTCTGAGCCTGGGCACTTTGTTCTTATAGTTGAAACTATTTTGAACATTTACATTTGCGGCCTGTGTGTATGTTTTTTTTTTTAGGCTTTAGTGGTGTATGAGTGTTTGTCCGAGTGGGGTCAGATCTTGTGCGCCATCTGCCCCAACCCCAAGCTGATGATCACGGGCGGCACCAGCACAGCCATTTGCGTTTGGGAGACTGGCACATCCAAAGAGCGAGCCAAGACGCTCACGCTCAAGCAGGTAAAACTTGACATTCTCGTGCTGTGAGGCCACCATATTACCCTCCGCCCCTCCGTTTGCAGGCATTGCTGGGTCACACGGACGCCGTCACGTGTCTGACAGCCTCGTCCGCTTACCACATTGTGGTGAGCGGCTCTCGGGACAGAACCTGCATCGTATGGGACCTCAACAAGCTTTCCTTTGTCACGCAACTACGAGGACACCGCGCCCCCGTCTCCGCGCTCTGCATCAACGAACTCACGGTACGAAGAAATACAAGTTTGCTGAATTTTGTCAAGAGCGCTTTAGTAAAAACGTGTAAATGCTAACATTGCAAAACCGCTACTGTGGCAAATGCTAACATCCCAAAACTCCCACTATAGCGAATGCAGACGGCACGTTCACTGCTCAGATCGTTTGTATCACAAGTTGCTAATTTGCTAACGCTAGCTTGTGTGTGCATGCGCAGGGTGACATTGTGTCATGCGCGGGCACGTACATCCATGTGTGGAGCATCAACGGCAGCCCCATCGCCAGCGCCAACACCTTCACGGGACGCAGCCAGAGCATCACGTGCTGCTGCGTATCAGAGATGAACGAGTGGGACACACACAACGTCATCGTCACAGGACACTCGGACGGCGTCGTCAGGGTAAAAGAAAACAAAAACATAACAAATAAAAAAATACCAGCGAGAACCAGATACCAGTGTGGAATTCCTCTTGCCTTACTGATCATACTAAACTTGAATGCTCTGTTGTCGTCGTAGTTCTGGAGGATGGAGTTCCTCCAGGTCCCAGAGACCCCCGCCCCCATACCCGTCGAGCCCGATGTTACCGACTGCTGCGGTGACGACAAACTCGGTCAGTCAAATACAAAACAAAAAAATACAAACCCCGTGTTTAAATTGTCAGGGAGTGTCACGCATTTTTTTCCTACGGTCCTCCAGAAGGCGGCGACGAGGACAGCAGCGACTCAGACGGAGAAGAGGCAAGAGGAGCAGGAAGTGGTCTAAGTCAGGAAAACAAAGCAGCATGCAACCCATCTAGTCAGCCGGGGAGCCAACCGGGCAGCACCGTACACAGACCCAGAGGTAACAGCCTGCAAAAGCTCATCAAAACTAATCTTCATTTTCAAACTTAGTTTATAGTTGATATTATTTCCCAAAACAATGTTTTTCTTGACGCTTAATGCCGCCATGTCCCCAGCATTCAAAATGAGCCCAAACAAAATCCATTTCGCAAAGTACATAGTTTACATTGCCAGAACAAACTTTTCACCATATCATATGAGCTGCACACCACTTCCACACTTGGAGTTGCAACCCCAACCTCAGAGAACCACAGATTTTACATTACATTGAACTGTTAAAGGTGCACATACCCTACAATAGGCGCACACCCATTCACACCCCCGCACACTATAGTTTAGGAATCCCTGAAAATGAAGCATGAACTCAACAGCAATCTCTTTTTTTTCTGCAGGGCCATCCGCCAGAGGCGGCGCGGCATGGTCGATGGACAGCGGCTCGGACGACTCTCGCCGTTGGTCTGACAGCTTGAGCATCGATGAAAAGGACGGCTTTGTGTTTGTCAACTACTCGGAGGGCCAACACAAGGGCGCACATCCTCACCATGTGCACCCCCATGGTCTCAACAGTGCCAACACTCAGCCGGCGCACCCGCCCTCCGCCGAGGCGCGCGCCTTCAACCAGCTCAGGGCAGGTCGGTATCGTTATCGACTCCTCGACTGCGCGTCACTAAATAAATCGCTAACACGAATTACCAGGCCCCTTTTCCCATCCGAACCCCAACCCACAAAAAAATAAGGATGGCGGCGTAGTTTATCGTCCTAGCATTGTACTACCCGATGTCCGAAATCTTTTATGTTACTATGTAGATTTAGACTCATCGAAAAACGTTTCCCAAACGTTTGTTGATGCAGCCACCTAGCATTGCCTGCTAACCGAATGCTTGAATCATTTTTGCACTCTTCAAAGATTAAAATTCTAAATGTTAACTTTTTATTTTGAATCAACGCATCCTCTTCAGTCACAGTTGATGCACTGCCTAAATCGATACGCAAATGGCAAAAAAGTAAAACTAGTAGTGGGGGGCGGTGCGCCTGCTAACCGCTAGCTTGCTACCATGTGTCAACAGGTTACAGGTGGGAGCGACAGCTGGTCTTCCGCAGCAAACTCACCATGCACACGGCGTTCGACCGCAAGGACAACGCGCACCCCGCCGAGATCAGCGCGCTCGCCATATCCAAGTGAGACGCCGTTTTGTCATGCCGCTCCGCCGAGCCCGTTATCGCATAGTCTCGATATCAGCTTAAGGTTCAGGAGCTCGTGTTGTTTTCAGTACCGTCACGTGCGCGGATTGGAATGGAATAAATGTTGAAATGCGCTCACCTTCTTTGCTTACCTGCCAGGGACCACAGTAAGATCCTGGTGGGCGACGGGCGCGGTCGGGTCTTCAGCTGGTCAGTGAGCGACCAGCCGGGGCGCTCAGCCGCCGACCACTGGGTGAAGGACGAGGTGGTGGACAGCTGCTCGGGGTGCGCCGTGCGATTCTCCCTCACCGAGAGGCGTCACCACTGCCGCAATTGCGGACAGCTCTTTTGTCAAAAGTAAGTTCAACATGAGACTGGGAGGGTGCAAAATCACCCAAATGATAGATTCTTTTTTTCTCATGACTCGGCATATCTCTTCTCCCTCACACAAACACACACACCCTCGATTTTGTTGTTGTTCTTTTTTTATTTTTTTTATTCCAGAACGTTGCGCACCCCCGTCAAAGGTGATTTTCTAAAACATTCGAGAGCGGCCAAACCGAGGCAAGCCTTTGTGTGTGTTGCAGGTGCAGCCGCTTCCAGTCGGAGATCAAGCGGCTGAAGATCTCGTCGCCGGTGCGCGTGTGCCATAATTGCTACTGCAACCTGCAGCACGAGCGCGCCGCCAACGACGAGCACAAGAACTGAGCGCGCCACCGCCATCTTTGTCGTCGTCATACTTAAGGTGTTAATAGTGTACATATACATGTAATCGCGGCCTTTTGAACAACCGCAACAAATGTAAGATAGCGGCTAGCAGGTGGACGTCAAAGAAATGTGAATGTCACTCATGAAGAATAATGTCACTCGTTCTGCAAAATTTGGCCACTGTTTTTTTTTTTGTTGGTATTTTTTTTTTAGTTGCTGCTTTCTGAAGAGACTGGATGAACATGTTGGAATATCACATCTTATATCTTGAAATAACTTTCATATGAATAATGTCTGGTCAATCTTAAGTTGGTGTACAGGATTTTCTACCAAAAGGGATTTACTTCTCTGTGTGTATGTTGTTGTTTTTAATAGAAAGATATCATTTGTTGCCCGCGCCCGCAAGCGTGATCATCATGTCATGACGTATTATGGCAAAAACAAACATGGTCCAGATGCTGCTTTGGTTGCAAACAGCAGGAATGTAAACAACATTTAAACACATCGTTAATTGGGTGTTTGTTTGTTTTTCCCCCCATGTTTTGAACCTGGTTGCAGCCAACTGTGAGTGGCAATAACAATACATCAGAAATGTACATGGAAAAAAAGCATGAAATTAGTGAAAAGTAAAATGCAATTTTGGAGGATTTTTTTAAAAAAAATTTAAAACAAGATTTTGACTTTGGCAAAAGAAACTCGGATTGTTCCTAATTTTTATTCTTACAACTTTTCTGAAAAAAATATAAATTCCTCTCAGACAGTTACCATTTTGTGACTTTAATCTCATTATAACCATTTTCCTCCTAAAAAAATCCTTAATTCAATCAGAATATTTAGCCTTTTTTTGTTTATGTAACTTTAGAGTGCTGTCTAAAAACAGTGGAGTCTTCGTATTCCAAATTATTTCTTGAAAAAGAGAAAGACCATTTGTGTACTTCTGTTGTCATTTTGTTGCAATGTTAACTTGTTGACTCAAAATTGCAACATATTTCCTAATAAGAAAGAAAATCGGACTTTTTTCTTTATTTCCCCATCAAATATATATATTTTTTCATTTCTGACGTTCATTTCCCTCCCCGCACCTTTGGAAACCTGACCACTAGAGGTCGCCAAATCCCAGGGCAAGCTTGAGCCTCTTTAAATCTTAATGTTATTTTATTTTTTTTAAAACCGATTCTTTTGCTTTTCATTGGCGGCCACGAAAAGACGAAATGGTTGTAGCCAGGTTCACTAACACTCATGGTAGTGGCGGCCATTGTTGATCAAGTCATAGCGTTGGGTGTCCTTGTCAATCCGCAATGTGCAAAAGAGGAATTTGGGGAGTTGGACTTTTTAGTTTTTATATTGTTTGCGCGGTCACTAAAGACATTTCACGTGTACAAAGTATTTATGCACAACAGCTGCTTATACATGTTTTTTTTTTACATATATATATATATACAAAAAAGAAGATTGTTGCATGAGCAAAGCGGATTGACTTGATATGTCAATACCACAAGACTTGTCAGTACCACAACAAGTCTTTTTGTGTGTTTGTGTCGCGTTTTGCAAGGAAAAGACACTTTCATGGGCTGGGCCCGACGTGACACTCACAAGTACACGACCGCTCGTCCGCTTGGGAAAAAAAAAAAAACGTCGCTTGTGGTGGGGTCTGCCATATGAACACTGCTGTGCAATCTGTGCTACATGAATGTTTCTGTTTCTTCTTGCTTCTGCTTCTTGTGTGTTTGTTAACACCACAAACGTGTAAAAACGAGAAAAGAACAAATAATTACACTCCTGTCATCGTCATGGAAACAAGATGTTACAATAATGCAATAGAGCTGATACTTATTCTTTAGCCTTTCAATAAATAATTGGTGTTTACCACTACTTGCCTCGCTCATTTACATTATCCAAGCAAAAGTGAATTTAAAAAAAGTTTTTAACCACCCTTTAATTTTTTTTTCGAAGAAACAAAGTAACATTTTGATCCATCCATATTTAAGAAATATATATTTTCCAAAAAGTCACATTTTCAGGTCACACTTATTTTCAAATGGAAAAACGTTTCAAGTAAAAGTTATTTTTCAGGAAAAAAAAGAAATTTCCTAAGGTCTGTTGCGTGTTGTGCGCAATGTCCGTTGTTGAGCCAGAAAAAAAACATGTGGAATATGGAGTTGGTTCTTTATTGGCAAGATGGGACAATGTCACCTGACCATTTGGTATCTGTGAGTGAGGGGGCGTCACCCCCATTTAAAAAAGAAAGATCTAATTTCTTGGCATTTTTTAGGTCAAAATTCTCAAAAAGTCCGATTATTAATTCAATTCCGAAAAATTGTCTACATTGATTTTTGTCATTTTATTAGAGTTAAGCTTTATTTTGCCATTGTCATCAAGTGTAAGCACTATATTCTTCATCAAAAATATTCAGCAACCAAACCATCATTTTGATGGGGAAAGTCCTATTTTTCAACAAATCAAATGATCAGTAAGTCAAATATTTCCGTTCATGAAGGCTTTCGCTTTGGTTGCCTAGTGACGTCAGAAAGCGTCTCGCTCATGCGCACACATCATCTGCAGTCAGAATTAACTGCAGCAAACGCTTGGAGCACCATACCGGAAGTACAAATCGTTTCACCCAACCAAAATAAATCATCCCTTGAAGCTTTGTCATCCCATCTTGAGTTACTTTGAAAGGCCTCGTGGAAAGGACGTGGTTTCCCCACAGTGACTTTACATTGACGGTGGACTGCGGTGATAAACACAAACACGCAGTCCAAGCCCAGTCTGTGTGGAGACGTCAAAGAAGCTTTTGGGATATTTGAAGCGGCTCACCTGTCGTTCCCTGGCTAAACTTGCTCCCTGTGGTCCTTAACCTCACAACAGAGACGCCCTGACCAATCGTCCAAGAAGAACCGACGAGCGAGCGTGAGAGTGGGTGACCTTCCTTGCGAGCCTCCTCTCCCGGGCTCACCTCTCCTCGGGGGGCGGCTTATTCGAAGCTCCCGGCAGCGGCGGGCGGCGGAGTCGACATGACCGAGCTGCGGCGACGAGGGGGCGGCGGGGAGGACCCGGACAGCACCGACAACCTGAGCGATAAGGTGGAAGTAATTATTATTATTATTATTTAAAAAAAAAAGCAAACTAATCAGATAAAAGAGCTTCCCGACGGCTGGACAAGTTGGTCGTAGTTGTCAAAGTGAGGAGAGACGGGAGGCTAATTATTAGCCTGTTAGCTTGTTAGCGAGCTAAATGGCTAATCCGTCCACTGTTCTAAGAATAGTCTCCCTTGCTTTGATTTCAGGTTTACAACACATCCTGCTCGCTTGGGTGAATACACTTCCTCAAACTGCCACTGCCATTTATTCACGAAATTTCCAAAATACCTCCTCGGGTGTTTTGTTGAAATAAGAAACACTCATACAAAGTTAAATTGTTGATTCATGGCAAAAACAGAAGGAAAAAAAAAACAAGGTTCAACTCAACCTTATTTTTTTTTAAACGACGACAACCGCAGTTGTGCAAAGAGCTGCACTGTGGATCCCCCGATATTCGCAAACCGCAAAAGGAAGAAGCTGGATTAACAAAAAGCTTTTTGTTTTAGGTAGTCACAACTCTTCCAAAATACAACTTTAATCACTTCCCTCCCCAAATGATAACTTAATCATGATTTTTCTGAAAAAAAATCATATTTAAATATTTATTCATATCCAGGCTGCTATTTGTAATTACTATTGCTTTGCAGGAATGAGTCAAAATTTGTTCACGCGTTGGATTGGGCACAACATAGTAATAATCGGTATGTAATTTGTGGACTCGGGTGGGATGTTGTGACCTATGCCGTTTTGAGCAGTTGATGAGAAAACTGTTCCCTATTAATAAATCTCTATTCTGTCCCGGTCTCTTGTCAGTCCAACCTCCTTTGTAATTATAAATAAAACCAGTATTGGTGAGTCATAAATATCAGGCCAAACAAGTTCAAGAGTTGGAGGGATGCTGAATGGTTTTGACCTTTTACCTCGCTTGGGAGGGTGTGGTGGCGGCTGCGCCGGATTGACTCATTGACCTTCGAACAGGTCGCACAAGTTAGAAATAGGCTTGAGGAAGATTTCTGTTCTGTACAAACAAGTGAGGCCTGGCAGACTACTTGTGCGTGTGACAGTGTCGGTTGCACGATGATGTCACAGGGAACACGCGTGCCAGATTTGTCAATTGCGCCTCGGTAAAAGTTTGCCACGCCGTTTGAGGCCGAGCGCTTTTAGTCATACGATTGCCGTTGGCGTTGAACCGCCAACGCGTCATGTGAGCATGGCAACAACATCGATTCTTTTCGCTCTTGATTTTGAACTGAAAGGACACCAATCTACGAAGGAAGGAAGGAAGGAAGGAATAAACATGAGCGGTGGCAGAGACATCCGAGAAAGGATAATCACACTTTTCGTGGAAATCGTCCCGCTCAGAGACAAGTGAAATTCATAAGTTGACATCATGCACGCATGAGAAATGGCCAATCGTGTCTTTGACCACCTTTCATGTCCATTCCAACATTGTGGGAGAAAAAAAATCATAACCTTTTTACATACTTGCTTCTAATTTAGCGCCTAGCCTTCACCCGCTAGTTCCCGAGCGGGCAGGAAGGCCAGGAGACTTTTGGACCAAGATCCGCATATGGCCGGCGTCCTCCTCGTCACCGACAAGCGGTATTGCTATTTGTTGATCGTCCAAAGCGAACATATAAACGAACATCTGTACGGCTTTCACGTCAGCCGTGGCTTCATGGAAGAGGCGTTGCTGAATTTGCGATGAAGCGTTCCATCACACCAAGCAGAAGTGGCTCAAACCGGATCTCGAATCAACATGGCATTCCCATCACTGCTGGTTAATGTCTCTTTCAGTCACATGTTTGTCAATGTCAATCCCTCAAACCTTTTGTGTCTGGTGCGTGTGAAGGAGGCCGAAGGCGAGGATGACAGGCTGGTGGGCATGCAGGGCGACATGGAGGGCGAGTGCGACGTGGACACCAAAGCGGACGCCGTGGATGTGCCTGCGTCCACGGCAGACACAGACAACACGCCACAGTGTCTCAACAAGGCTCTGGAGGGACTGGCGCCGAGGTACGACGTGGCATCTTCGTATCCAAACCGGCTGTGCGGGGTCGCGTCGCAAATGCACAAACACTCGGCGTGACGCTTTTGCCCTGATGGAGATCTGTGTTCAAGGAGCTGCTCACGCCAGGCTTTTTGTGGAAGATGTGAAAAATCGGTATTGTTTTTTTTCAATCTGAAAATGCAAATAGCTGAAAACATGTTACATCGCCCCCTAGTGGCCTGCCATAGACATGACATGACACCCTTTGCGCTTCTTTTTGCTTTCTTTCACTGCAAGCGTTTGTGTGTGTTTTTTTAAAAAACAAATTATAATTGTTATTAGCTCTTAGTGTTATGCTAATTAGTCGATGCTAAGCTACTAGACGGACAGGTTTTCTTTCTTTCGGTTTCGTGTTGCACACTAACAAAGCCCAAAACATTCCAGAAATGATTTTCACGGGAGGGAAATGGAAGAGCCGGTGCTGCGGCTTCTGTCATACATGTTTGAAACATGATGTAACCGAGTGAATGTTCCTGTTGTTTCTGTGCCGTTGACAGATGGAAGAACTACTGGATCCGCGGAGTTTTGTCTCTCGCCATGATTTCCTTCTTCTTCCTCATCATCTACCTGGGACCAATTGCTCTCATCTTGATTGTACGCACCCTTTGTTTTTATTATGCTGCAATTGCTTATTTTCTTCAGCCCCAATTTACCACCGACCTAAGTGGATATACCTTTTAGGGGAGCAAACACACATTTTTAAAAGCCTGGTAGAAATGTTAGGGTACCCAACAAATTCAGAATTAGAGACCTTCTTTGCACCCATCAACATGCTATTTTTGCTTTCACGCTGTCATTGTGGGTAAATCCAGGGCTCTTAGAACGCTGACGAAATCCGCTTTTTTGGAGTTGTCTTTAAGTCTTAACATTTGTCAGTTGTCTTTTCGAGGAGCTTGAACTCTTATCCTGACACTTATATAACCCTTTTTGGAGGACTTCATTATTTTGATTCCTCAAACCATTTTCTTTCACACCTTCAATGATATTGCCTTTTTGGCCGGTCCTAACTCTTTATTGCGATGACTTAATTACAATTTGAGCGTTCTTAAGACGTATTGGTCTGGCCACTTTTGGGCTTGCATGAATGACTAAATCTTCTTTGGGCGGGCTTAACGATGTTTGTGTGTGCTCATAGGTGATGACGGTGCAAATCAAGTGTTTCCAGGAAATCATTACAATCGGCTACAAGGTCTATCGCTCGTATGACCTGCCCTGGTTCAGGACACTCAGCTGGTGAGGAGAGGAAGACGCGCACAGCACATTCACCCACACACACACACACGTACACAGGACAATGTGTTGAGAATGTGCTGGGTTCAAAGAACACTGCCGTGTTGGAAGTCAATGATAGCGAACAGATTTCCATGTTGAGCAACCACTTCGTGTGCATGTGTTTTGTGAGATAATGAACTAACAAATAAATCACAGCCTAAGCATGTGTGTGTTGAGGGAAGATTCTAAATGCGTATGTTTTGCTGTATTGAGGTACTTCCTGGTGTGCGTCAACTACTTCTTCTATGGCGAGACGCTGGCCGAGTACTTTGGCGCGCTGGTGCAGAGAGAGGAGCCCCTGCAGTTCCTGTCTCGTTACCATAGGTTTATCTCCTTTGCCTTGTACCTGGCAGGTAAATAAAACGTTGCTTGAACCCTCTCACACACGAGCCTGGCAAAGCAGAGCCAATGCTGTGCGCGCGCCATTGGGTCCAGCGGGGAGGGCCATTTGAGCCGACACATCAAATTCGCTTACTTGCTGTGACGTCTCCTTTGTCCGTGTCGTTACAAAATGACGCGCGAGAGATTCAGTCGTTTGTTTAATTCGGCATTGAACTCCGTTTTGAATGACTCGAAGCACACCGAGTCATTAAAAGCACAGCAGCCGACGGCGCTGGAAGCATTTAGAAAGATGTGGATTTCTTCATCGGCGTCACATCCGCTCTTTGCTGATTGCTTCCTTCCACCTGTCGGTCTGCTCAGGTTTGCCCCCACCTCGGAAATGGGCATCAATGCGACTCGCTGTAGCATCGGTCTGGCTTGCCAGGCTGCACACACTTGCCCGCATTCTCCTTAAATGTTTCAGTCACCTTTCTGATCTGGTCAGTTTAAGACACAATGTTCACGTTTCATATTTCAAAATCCTTATCTGCACTCAACAAATGTGTAAAATGAAGTTACGGTGTGGTTATGCTACTGTTTTTATTGTATGGCGTCGAGAGCACCTCAATTACCCTCCGCCTCGTATCAACCATTACCTCCATTACCAAACATTCATCAATTTCTACTTGTGCAGTTTAATCAATGATTGTGTGTATGTAAATGTATGCTTGTGCACTTTAATTAATGAAATGTGAGCATCATTGATTGTTTTGCTAACGGGGACTCTGAAACCTATTTTCCACACTAGCTAGCTGAAGCTAACCCTCACAGTTCTTTTCAAATAAAGGTATGCTAAGGGCATGTTAGCTGGCTAAACTAAACTTGATCTGAAATAGATATGTGCTGTGATCAGGCTAGCTGGCTAAAGTTAACGTGAATGGTGTTACGCTGTGGTCGCTGTCTCAAGCAAACGGTGTTTGTCAAATAGATATGTGCTGCGTCTATCTGGTTATTGCTAATGTAATGTAGTGTGCTGCACTGTGGTCATGTTAGCTGGCTGAAGTGAATGCCGACAGCGTGTGTGCATCTTTTCTAAATACATATAAATGTCAGCTTTGTCATGTTTTGTGCCGTAAAAATGCTAATGGTGTGCTGCGCCCGTGCTAAAACCGCTGTAACTCACGCTGGCGGTGTATGTAAAACAGACGTGTAGCTAACTGTGTATGTAAAAACAGATGCACTTTAGCAAATTGGCTAATGCTAGCAGTGTGGTTCGCTATGTCCATGCTAGCCGGCTAAAGCTAACGCTCTCTGTGGAAAAAAGTATGTTTCATCCTCCCAAATTACAGACACGGTGCGGTGTTGAACAGGCTCCCTGAGAAAGAAACATACATCTGTCATATTAACTATGTCGTCTATGTCATCTTAGACACACGTGATGTCATCTTTGATGCTGATGGCACATTTGTTTCTTTTCTGTTTTTTTAGGTTTCTGCATGTTTGTGCTGAGTTTAGTGAAGAAACATTACCGCCTGCAGTTTTACATGGTGTGTATACAAACAGCAACGCTAACAGCTCATCAAACTTATTTTGGAGGAGATGACTAATTGAAAGAAGAATGCTCCCCCGGGATATAATTAATGATTAACCTGCACATCATCATGCTTTTAAATGATGTGCTTTTGCTCATCTGTCAAGCAAATATTGGACTGAAAGCTACGTTGGCGCATTCCAATGCTGTGACACTTTGTGTGTGTGTGTTTGTGTGTGTGTTTGCCATTCCAGTTTGCGTGGACCCATGTGACGCTGTTGATTGTGGTGACTCAGTCGCACCTAGTCATTCAGAATCTGTTTGAAGGAATGATCTGGTAAGCCCCACAGAATGTTTGTAGTGACAGACCTTCTGCAAACTAGCAAGGTCCCCCCATAGAAGGGCTTGGTCGTTGCCGGTCACGATGGTGGCAAAGCACTTAAAACCGAGAGAGGCTCTGACACCATTGAGCATGAACTCTACACAACTATTTACCCACGTGTCATAAGCAACCGGTTGCAATCCGTACATTATTTAGCATGTATAATACGACAGGCTCATCGACCTCAAATAATGTGCCGGTGCATACCAAGGCTGGCACTTTCAAATATTTATAGAATCACTGATTCTCTCGCCATTATCGAATAATCTGATACAATTTTCCGTTAGTGTATTAAGAAATAATCCTTTCCCCGATTACTGTTCATCAGCCAATTATTTTGTCGGGTTATTTTGTGATTCAAATAACAACTAAGCAACTGTTGATGTTTGCAAATGTCTTCTTTTGATTGAACACAAAAGATAAATCGTCTTGCTTACACGAGGCCTGAGAGAAATCATGACTTTTGTGAGCCTGAAATGAGAAGATTTGGAGAGCTAAATAACTGCTCTAAATGATTACTAATACAAAGCGCTTCATTTGATAATTGATTTGTTGTCTATTCATTTTGACACTCTTACACAAACTGCCGTGGTGTCACACTTTCGACTGACTTCGCTTACCAAATTGTGTTTTTAGGTTCATCGTGCCCATCTCCATTGTGATCTGCAATGACATCGGCGCCTACCTGTTTGGCTTCTTCTTTGGACGCACGCCGCTCATCAAGGTGACATGCTTTTTTTCCCCCCCAATACCCTTGAAAACGTGTTCGCGAGCTGCCCAACGCAGCAGGCGCCGCCATCAAGCCTGACTCGGGAAGCAATTGCAAGTACTATGAAGGAAGTTATCCAAGGGCAACTATTGATATGGATGAATCAATCGAACGCAAGTCATATCATTATTTAAAACATGTACATTCAGTTTCTCAAATGTTCATTAAATGTAAGATAATGCTTTTGTGGGGGGGGGTGCACATCATGTTTGGGTGCTGCTAATTTGCCCTTTATTTGAATGAAAATGATGTCCATTATATGGCTTGGACACAAGAAAAAAAAAAAAAAATCAACATATGGATAAAATTTAGTCATTTAGTCTCTTTCCATTTGCTTCCATATGCTTTCTTTGAAAACACGCGGACGGAAGTACGGGAGTAGAAAAGGACTTTTTGTGCTCCCCATCATTAATCAACGTGGAAAGGAAGCTTAAGGGCAAGACCATAAAGAAAGAAGCGCAGTGTTGCAATGGGCACACGCGGGACATGTTCAACAACAACCACCGTCATTGAGCGTGCGTGTATGTGTGTGTGTGTGTGTGTGTGTGTGTGTGTGCAGCTCTCACCCAAGAAGACCTGGGAGGGCTTTATCGGCGGTTACTTCTCCACCGTGATCTTTGGATTCGTTGTGAGTGCACATATGCAGCCACACCGTTTCTACACCACTTCAACCTCCCGACATGGCGGGCACACAACTGACATAAACACGCAACCTGATGTTCACGTCTACACGAGGCGCTTGCGCAACTTGGCCGCAACACGTCGACATGACTAAATGCACAAATGTGCGAACTCCATCCACGTCATCAAAGATGCACGTCGACACGCGCTGCAAGCAACTGAAAGTGCTTTTTGTGTTGTGCAGTTGTCGTCGCTGCTGTCCCAGTTCCAGTACTTTGTGTGTCCGGTGGGCCTGAGTAGCGAGAGTGGCAGCTTGTTCACGGTGGAATGCGAGCCGTCCGACTTGTTTGTGCTGCGGCGGTACAACCTGCCGGCGCTGGTCCGCAGTGTGCTGCCGTGGGTGAGCTCCTCGCACTCCTGAAATACGCTCGGTACATTTGAACGCAATTAAGGTAGGATCCTTTTCATTTGATAACGTCAGAGCATGTCAGAGAAATTCAAGTGATGGGTTTTGGAAGCAGCTGTCCTTTTTTTCCCCATCGCATCGACATGTTTAATTGCTAGCCAAAATATTGCAAAGTGCATTCTGTTGCCACGCAGTTTAAGACATTACGGATGATGATAGCAAAAAATTTTTTGTTTCTTTCCCAGGAAACCGTGACGCTGTACCCGTTCCAGATCCACAGCATTTTCTTGTCGTCATTTGCGTCGCTCATCGGCCCTTTCGGCGGATTTTTCGCCAGTGGCTTCAAGCGAGCCTTCAAGATCAAAGTGAATGGCCTACTCTCTCTCTCTCGCTCTCTCACTCTCAATGTTGCGTTGTCGCCGAGACGCGAGTGGAGCCGTGCTGAGCGTCATCGCCACGCTTCTCTTCCAGGATTTTGCCAGCACCATCCCGGGACACGGAGGGATCATGGACCGTTTCGACTGTCAGTACCTGATGGCTACCTTCACCCACGTCTACATAGCCAGCTTCATCAGGTGGGAATTGGGAATTCAGCCCCCATGAGAAGAGCCACACAAAGTCTCAAGAAGCAATACTCTTAAAGATGCGACGAGTTTGCCATTTTGACCCGAGTGCTATTTTACTGTGGTTTTCGTCGCAGGGGTCCCAATCCCAGCAAAGTCCTGCAGCAGCTGCTCATGCTGCAGCCGGAACAGCAACTTAGCATCTTCAACACACTGACCTCGCACCTGAAGGACCGAGGGCTGCTGCCCCCCGCGGCATGAAGGCGGCTCGACGGGAAACCGTGTGCGTGATGGCGCAACTACTGTATGTACACAACAACACATGAAGCGTGTCGTATCCTGACAATTCTTTATCCGACTTGAAACCTGCACTAGCTTTAAGTTAAAAAAGAAAAAAGGTTGTCAAAAAAAAAAAAAAAAAAAAAGTGTTTCATCGGTTTTGGAGCATTGCATCCGACCACCATATTTGATCAGAAAGTGGTCAAAGCCCACGTTGCACTGACGCGCCAATAATGAGTCATCGGTTAGCGGCCTAGCACATGTGCTAACCGGCGACTGTTCACTTTAGCCCCACGCTTGTCAAGTCACCAAACGTAATGCTAGATGCTAACGTACATAAAGAAATGTCGAGCTAATATATACCTATCGATAATATCAGCAAAAAGTAAAAATACAAATCAAACAGATCTTTGTAGTTAGCGAGCATGGACAGACACATTTCGTAGATTTGAATATTTAGATCATGAAAAAAATCTTTTTATATTTCCCGAGTAGTTAGACGACGGCATCAACGTACATAAAGTTAACATGTAACTTTAGATGCAATAATAACCAGCATGCTCTGCATAGGGTGGGAACATGCTAGCAACTAGCACAGATGCTAAGAGTATATAGATAGATAGTTTCATAGCAAAAAAAGTAGTTTTATTTATGAGTAAAGTGACGGGGAGCATTCAATTCATGAAGCCTCCTAAACTTTAGATACAATAATGTCAAGTTTCTTATGCTAAGAAGTTTGCATTTTCTTGGCAGTCACTAGTGTGTAGCGCTAGCTCATTCAGCTAACAATATTTGAGCATGTGTGTGGTGTAAGCATAGTTCAGCTGCTAACTGCTAAACTCCCCAGTTTGCATTATTGTACGACTACTACTACAACTACTACTGAGGTTGAAGAAGCACTAAAATATTCCTAATGCTAACAAGGGCAGCCACACTGAACAGCAAAAATTTGCTAACTACTTGCAGACGTAATGAGAGAAAACTCAAATTAGACTATTTTTTAAAACTGGAAACAGTCGTTCATGTTACCTTTGTTAACAACGCTCTTGCTAACCACTGAACAAGGCTTGTGGCTTGTAGTACTGCTTTGCTCCACAGGTAATGACTTGCTAAACTAAAAGGTGCTTTTTTTGTTTTGTTTTGGATGTTAAGGAAGTTGACATTTTCTTGGCCGCTAGTTTGTTCAGTTAAAGGCTAGCCTGGCTGCTAACCTCTAAACGGCTAACCAGTTAGCATTGTACTACTGAAGAAGCACTAAAATGTCCCTACCCGCAAACGTCGAGAGCCGCACTGAGCCCCACTTTTTTAAAGGCTTTTATTGCGTGAAATTAAATATTTTAATGATGTTTTTGAATGTAGTTTGCAATGAAGGCTTTTGCAGATGATATTTTGTGCAAATTTACTCCAAATGTTGGTGCGATTCTTGGGGGGCAGGAAGAAGAGGTTTACCAAAGCGTTTTGTTTTCTGTTGTAGTTTTGTTTCGTTTTTTTCCTCTCTTAACTTCGTGCTGCTTTTTTTTTCTGGGTGGACTGAGTCCAGGACATTTATTTTAAAAAGTGCTACTGGGACCAGATGAGGGGCTTTTATTGTGAAACTCACCACTTCCTGTCACAGCTGCCCACTGAGTTGATTTTGAATATGTTGACGTTCATATTCATCAGAGCATGCTTTACGGACCGAAATATTAAGCCCAAAACAACAAGATGTGACAGTAAAGAAATGAGACCCAAATTAGTCTTTGAAATATTAGGCCCAAAACAACAAGGTGTGACAGTAAAGAAACAAGACTCCCAACTTGACGCCAATTAACTGATACAGCTTTGTTCACTTAATGTGCTCTGCACTGGTTGTTTTCGACAAACAAACAGACAAACAAAACCGGGCTACCAAATAGCATCCGTTTGATAGCCCTTTAAGCAACAGATACTTGAACACAAATGGATGGCGCAAACACTTGTAGACAGATTATATAAAAAATATTCCAATCATTTATTCTTTATCCTCTGTGAAGAACGGCGAACGATACTGTAGCTTACAAAGGAGTTGGTACTATCACCACGTCCATCGGTATGTTTGTACTCTTCTTCCACCAGGTGGCCAAGGCGCATATAATATGCACCGCACAATATTCGAAAAATTGCACCGAAACCGAAAAGTAACTCTTTAAATTGTCATTCCTATATGTTTTATGAAGTACATGACACTGTGACATAAGCAGTCAGCCAATAGACATCGAGTTAGTCTCGTGTTTCTTGTCACAACTTACGCAAATAACTTGACAGAAAATTGACAATCGGCTCTGGAATCTTTTTTTTTTGTTTCCGAGTTTGGGAAGCCCTATAGAGTTTATTTTAAAAAGGTGAAAAGCTCCATTTTGATTGTCCCCTTGACAGACTCGCACGTTCAAAATCAATCAGGATTGGCCATGACATCAATGAGTGTGCCACTTAATTTTTTTCTGTCAATCCCACCCCCATCCCCTCTTTGGGTTGTGTAAATTCTTCCATCAGAGAAAATAATTTTTGAAAAAAAAAACTGGAACATTTAGCAATGGTGTTACTTTTTATTTATCATTGTGAATATTTGATGATGTTTATTATCATGGTAGAAGATGAAAATGATGAAGGGTTTGCAATGAAGCTGGGGTCAATAATTTAAAAAATATATTTTGTTGTTTATTGTAACATTTTTATTCTGCACAAAAAATATGACTATAAAATAAAAACTACAATTTTTTTTCCCGTACTTTAACAATGCCACAAAATCTCCAAATTCACTTGAAGAACATTCCAGATGTCTCTGAATTGAAATAAACAACCCATTGCACAACAAGCACACAACTCGATCATAACAACAACGCAGACTTCAATAATAATTTCACGTGCTTTTTTGAAATCTTTTACTCACCAGTGGTGCTTTTAACTGAAACGACATTGACTCCTACTGGTGGACGTTTGTAAATCAGCAAAACAAAAACAATGCTTAAAATGTGCAATTTGAATTGATGGCTTAGTGACATTTCTATGGCATTAGTATCAGTATAGTGTCAATTATTCAGGGTGTATTCAGACCTGACTGTTTGGTCCACTTTAAACGGACCAGAGTTGGATTGGAAGGCTGGTCCGGACTTTTTGTGCGGGTGTGAATACACGCAAACGAATCCTGGTGCGGATAAAGTGGTCTCGGTTCACTTTCAAACGAACTCTGACGCGGTTCGCTTCAGGTGTGAATACAAATGGCGAAGATCCGCACCAATAGCACAAATATTCAGAGCGGGAACGCAGCGCGTAAGACTGACATTTTGGGTCGAAGCGGACGTTTTTTGCAAATTCCAGGGTTATTATTTTGTTTGGGAAGGGAGGGGGGGGGGGGCGTAAAAAGAAGTCACTTAAAAAAAAATGGGAGTTTGTCTTTTTTGTTCGGCCACCATTGTCGTGATTTAATTGCAGTTTGTTATTGGCTATTAGAAACGACATTAAAATGGGTTTGATGTAGCCTAGCAGTAAGACGTGACTTAATTAGTTTGTATGTTACTAACAAGTCAATGTGGACAAATGCAACATGTCCAAGGAGGTTAGGTACAGGAAAAGAGTGTAAAATGTTTTGCCCACCCTGTTTTTGTCCCCAATTTCATTTGGACTGGGGTGTGTAGACCTTTTCTAGCCATTGGATGTTTCAAGACTGATTTTCTTGCGTTTTTCGTGAATGCCCTCAAATTATCGTTGTCCGTCTTTCCCAAGACCCTGTTTGTTGATGACGCAACTTATCCGAAAGTGATTTTCTGTGCCGTTGCGATGACCACAAACAAATATTTTTCCAATCAATTATCCTGTAAATGAAAAAAAATCCCCCAAAATGGAAATATTATCTGCAAATCCGGGGGGGTTAAATGTTATATGTATTGTATAAATTTAAAACAAATAATCACACCTAGAATTCCCTTTCCAGCTTGATTAGCCCCTTAAATTTTGTCCTGGCTGACGCCACTATTTTTGAGGTTCTGATTGCTTAAAATGGACGACATGAGTGCACATAACGCAGTTAGCAGCGCCGCCAAGCTGCAAAGCGTGTCGTTGTTTTCCATGCATTAAGCGCGCTCGACACGTCAGCCGATTAGCAGCGGGTTGAACGGAACCCCGGAGCAAATGTTTTCCTCGCCGTTTTGCGTTTGTCTCCTTTGCGGACCAAACAGGCGTCTGAACAGGGCCAGGACGACTCTCACCGTCAACCTGAGCAGCAGGAAGGCGAGCGGCGTGGCAATCTCCATCAGGTGAAAGATGGTGGCACTGAAGCGGCTCAGTGCGCACGTGAGCAGGAAGGCGGTGAGGGCCACGGCCGGGTACAGCGTCAGCTTGGCCAGCATAAAGACGTGCTCGGGGCCGCCATAGCGCACCGCCGGCCTCAGCGTCCGTTGCCCGCTGCCCTGCAGCGCCGCTACCCAGGTGGCCAGCTGGAACGCACCGGCGCCAAAGACAAGGACGCAGGCGGCTTGTACGGCGCGCCGCTCGTCACGCGAGGCGGCATGAGGCAGCTCGTGGGTGAGCCGAAAGGCCAGCGGCAGGCCCCCGACAAAAGCCAGGGACATGGTGTTGAGGAGGCCCATCAGGCGCGTGGCCTGGGCCACGTGCAGGAACAGTGAGTGGTGCGCGAACCAGAGCAGGCCCACGGTGGCGAAGGAGCCCAGGTAAGCCAGGTAGTCGGACCCGTACGGGCGCAGCGCCGCCACCAGGCTGTCATTGAAGCGCTGCCGCACCGTGGCCGGTTCGGGGACGTTGTCCTCGCTGCAAAACAAAATGTTACCATTATTTTAAGTCCATTCACCTGCCAGTTATTTATTTTGATCAATGGATGAATTGGGTTTACATTTTCTTTAATATAAAATTTAAAATAACATTTCTGTCACTTTATTGGAAAAACAAATGTTTTTCATGTGAGGGAAAACAATTTTTTACAAACAAATTGATGGTGATTCAGTTATTCGTTTGGTCATACATATTTCAGAAAATCAAAACGTTGATTGCTTGTTAATGTCCTATTTGGACTCACTTCAAAGATTGCGTTCATGGCACGCCACTAAAATCTCAGGAGATTTACTCTCGCCAGGCTGAAATTACAAAGCATTGGACTATACCAGGTTCAAGTCTCAAAGCAATGAATCCATTGTCAAAATGTGCTGAGGTGTGTGTGTGTGTGTTGTTGCTGTGGAGAGGAAACATTGTGATGTTGAAATGTAGTCATAATCCCACGTTTTCAGAATTTACCAATTGGTGCCGTGACCTGCATTTGCAGTACCTACCAAATGTCCAGGATGAGCAGCGTGGCCACAATGGCGTAGACGCCGTCACTGAAGGCCTCCACACGCTCTTTACTCAGCGGCTCGCTGGGCAGGAAGGTGTAAAACATCACCTGCTCCGGATCCTCCTCCGCGGGACCTCAAAAACACACTTTTATTATTTTGAAAAGGGTTTGAATTCGGAAAAACCAAGAAGGTACCTACCGAGAAGTTTGTCCCGACACCACAGGACGCCCTGGGAGATGTACGGAAGGAAGATGACAAGAGCAAGCAACACGTACGACTGAAGGAGAGGAAAAACAACTCATCAGGAACAAGAACATAGCAAGAACAACCCCAAATCGAAGAAAACAACTGACTCCCATCGGGATCTATTGATCTCACGTCAGGAATTGTCAAGTCACATGCTGATGCTATCACATCAGGAACAGTAACAGCACATATTCACGACAAAAGAACATCACATCTGGAACAACAACATGAGGTGAGGGAGTCTGGACCAACCAGCTGGTAGCAGAAGAAGGAGCAAACTGCAGCCAGGAGGCACATGACAGGAACCCTCAGGAGGACTTTAAGGATGTGATGTCGGCACACGGTGCGGTCCTCACACGCTTGGATCTGATCCTGGAGCAGGAACGGACGACCGAAGGCGTACAAGACGATCACCGACTGCGCAAAAACAACAACGCCAATGTCAAGTCAGGCTTGGAGATGCGTGCGCTAATGTCAATGACAGACCTGAATGAGACCGATGACCATCACGCAGCCGCAGAAAAGAAGAATTCCAAGAATGTGCGAGGGAAAGGTCGCCATCAGCGAAAACTGCAAGCACGAGAAAAACTCTGCGGTGATGTCATTGGCGATGTGGTTTCTCAACAGATGGCGGCAATGAGACTGACTGTGTACGGCAGCAGGGTGATCAGCATCATGCACGCCTGAAACCCCAAACAGGAACGACACAGAAGGGACAGCAATATCATATCGGGCTTGTAAAAGGAACTTCAGGCACAAAGTCCACATTAGTCCACATACAAGGTTGAGCAAGGCCAGAGTGTCATCGATCCGCACGATCACTTGGAATAACCTGCAGCAGAAAAAAAGGACAAGTCAAACAAGAACTACAAGTCAGGTGAAATGAATCTGTTGTTGCCATGACAACAGGATCTTCTTCACACCTGATGTGCGCCGCCCAGGCCACAGTTACAATGAGGAAGGTCATCAGATAGACGGCCAACTTGGTGCTTAGCAGAAGCTGAAGGTTTTCATCCAGCTCCTGAAATGGAGATCCCGTTACCATGGTCACGTTACCGTACTGGACAACACTGATGTCACGCGTTACCTCATCGCCCTGCATCTTGGTGTGGGCCACAGGAAGAATCTGCGTGCACACACATTTGTTAATGGTGCTCATGTTTGTTGGCTATATTGGATGTCAAGGAAGCAAAAAAATTTAGGTAGCTTTGATTTAAAGTGCTTTTATTCGCCGTTTTGAGCAACAGCAAATAGCGTGTCCACATAAGCTTCTCATGTTGCTCATATTGGCCTCAAAATAAATAAATACATTATTGTATGATATTGTTAAAAACAGCAGACAAAAACTGCAAGCGTTTGAGTCTTCCGCCATAGGACTGCCACGCCTACTTCTAAAAACGTTTTCTTACGTCACCAGCACATACTTTGTAGTCGCCATCTTACCATGACGGTAGCGATGATGGAGAGGAGCGCGTCGCTGTAGGCCAGCAGCCGGTGCGAGGACTGCGTGCCGCCGTGAGCCTCTTCGACATCGTCCGAGGCGGCCAGGAGGCTCTCTGTGGACATGGCAGAGGCGTGCCGCTCCCCTTCCGCGTCCTCCCCGACGTGTTGCTCCTCTTCCGCCGCGTGGTCGTCACCTTCGTGTTGGCTCATCGCGGAGCTCGTCGCGCCCCTGCTCTGTTTGCAAACAAACAGACCTAACAGTCAGGTGACTCCAGGCGGCGGAGAAACCGTATGCGGAAGTGCGATGCGTCATTGAGACTTCTCCGAGGTCTCAGTCATTCAATTCAAATATTTATCATGACTCACTTATTGAATAAAAATATGTTTTGATCTACTAAAAGCACAATAGGAGCCACCGTAAATTATTTATGCATATTTTTAAAGGTAAGCGCTAATGGGGTAAAGTAGTGTCACTTTTCTGCCTCTAGAGGGAAACAGCAGTCTAGCTTAGTGGTCATGTGTTTTTTTTTTTATTCAGTATTTTTTTTTTTTTTAATGAAATGATTATAAACGTATACAATGTGAGTTGTACAGCAAGAAAATAATTGTATTCATTCTTTACATATTTTTAAACATACCTTTTTTAACCTGAGGAATTATAAACAATAATAACCATTTGATTTATTTACGTCTGTCAAAATGTACGTAGTGTAAAACCAAAATATAAGTTACGTAACAACATTTACTAGTATTTCCTGTAATTCTTTCGGTTTTTTTCGGTTTTAACTGACTTTTCTATTCTAGTGAATCTAGCCGCAGTGGCGCCCCCTGGAGTGTGGAAGCTTGACGGGATCTTACAGATCTGCCACCTGGGTGTGTCGCCCATGGCCCCGCCCCCAACCACCGCGGAGGATTTGACAGATGCTCTTCATCCATCATCATCGCATTATTGCTCTTGCTGGTCTTGCTCTCAAACTCCGCAATGGCTAGGTTCCTGACCGAAGTCCTGGGATGTGCACTTCCTGTGCGGGAGGTAAGGACTCCTCACCTTCTGATTTGCGTTGGACTTTGTTTGGTGATGCTGAAGTTGTGGCCTTGGCAACAGGAGGAGGAAATGGGATGCTGCTTGACAGCTTGACACTCATGCCCGTGCGTTTTTGTAGTTTGCATTTGACTCTATTTTTAAAAGAGGCAAAAATGAAACTGGTAGTAAAACGGAACAAAGAAAAAGCCCCCAAAAAAAGGCAGAGGAGTCAACTGTTATGTACATTAAGAGCTGACATGTCACTCTTTTGGTTGTTTTTGTTTATACTGTTGCCTTTACATAGAATTGGAACGGCTGGGCATTGCATAATGACACACGCGCACACACACACATCAAATCGAGCAGATTGCAATGATGTCTGATGGATTAGCAGCTATGCCTGTGCTGTTTTTGGATTACAGCTGTGTGTGTGTGTGTGTAGGGGGTGGTCGGGTGCATGTGTGTGTGTTTGTGGATTATGAAATGATGGGGGAAATGTGTCACGGGATGACAGAAAATGAAGGATGGTGCGCCAGTCAGACAACAGTTAAATAAAAAAATCATCAGTCATCACTCAGATATTTGCTCTATTTTAAGATAAGCGTTAAAGCATAAATTAACAATGTGTTGATAATCATAGAGGTAGTACGAATGCTGTGTCTGGAACCTGTCAGTTAATCATCAGGGTAAAATATTTCAATATATGGTCCACCGCCAGTTCGTGGGACTTTTAATACTTGGTCCTTCCAATCCCAAAGATTCTTAGAGCCTTCAAAAGTACTTTACGCCCTTAGCAAAGTATTCCTTTGGCTTTTAATTGACTGTATTAGCACAAGACTGTATTAGCACAGGACGGACACAATAGTCCGCTACTGCAGCATTTGGAACTGGTACTTCTTGGAAAGATTAGAGTTCCTAGATCTTGAAAAAAAATAAAAATACAATCTCCCCCAGGAGGGTCTCATTTTGAGCCCCATGAAATAAATACCTTGGAAAGCAATTCTTCTTGCCCTCTAAACACAAACAAAACTCCACCTAAAAATGCTTTTAATCTTTGGTTGTTTTTGTATGAGTGTAAATATTTTCTTATGTGTTGTGTCACCCCCAAATACGCCCACACGCACAGGTTATATAACGGCGCCAAGCCGATTGTGTGGAAACAAGGAAGGACAGTGTGTGGCTTCACGTAAACACTCAAGCACGAGGAAAGACTTAGCCAGCTGGGAATGTCAGTTCTGGACACTGTGCATGCGTGCGTGTGTCTGTGTTGGGATGGAAATGTGCAACAGATACAAAGTGATGGAGTTTTCGATCTTTTGCACACGCCCACCAAAAAAAAATCATAGTTTGAGACATCTGGAAAAAAAGTGTGACTACTTTTGAATGAGCCCGAGCATACCGCTAGGCTATGTGCGGGCAAGTCTTGATGAGGCAGCATGTGGCCCATTGCCTGAGGTTATGCCATAGCTCGTGTTTGGGGGCTGGTGTAAGCGTTCAATCATTTCCTATCTGGGATTTAGCCAGACGCCCCTCCCCCTTTGGCCCGCTAGCACGCACTGGAAGGAATGTGTCCTTCCGAGGGTCACTGTGGCGATCCTCCCTTCCGACAAGTTTGGAATGTCTGCTGTGCCCCATGCCTGTTTCTTTCTGCTTGTAAATTGATCCTGACCACACATGGAGCCGGTCTCCTGTGAACCCCCCTTTGGTCTACATTCTCCCACCCACCCTTGCTGTCAATCAGCAGCTAAGCAGCGTCAGACCTTCATCCTTTCTACAGCTTTGTCCTGATTACGCACCAGTCCCAATCTTGGTCACGGTCAAGCCACAGGTCCTGATCTCGACTTTGGTCCCCGTTGAGACCAAGTCCCGTTATATGCCCTTGGTCCCCGTGTCCCGAGTCTGTCGTTGTCCGAGTATCCCTTGCAAATTTTGTATTTGGCTCGAGGCTCCGGTCCCATTCGAGGCCTGGTCCTGTCATATGCTATGATTCCGCTCTAGGCTGCTGCCCTATTTTATGCCTTAGTCCTGCTTTGGGCTTTCGTTCCAGTCGAGGCCCTAGTCTTGGTATATGCCTTGATTCTCTCAAGGATCTGGTCCTGATGTATTAATGATTGCGTCTGAAGCCAAGAAGCTCGGAACCGGCACCGGTACGTAACGGCCGTCATTCGTTCAGTCATGTAGCCTTTGGATGGCCAAGTACCCGCACCGGGTTTGACTATCAAATTTACACCTCAGATCCAGGTGCTGGAGCTCCGCACTTGTCTGGTCCGGGAGCAGGCCTGCAAGTGCAAAAGCGGGGCGACCAGCAGTAGCGCGCGGGCCGCCGAGGTGTCCAGCGAACTCCATCACTTATTTACCATCACTTATTTACCAAAGGGGAAAGCTCACCATCGTGCCAACGCGGAAGCGTCGGTTGCGGTCAGGTCGGGTGCTTTCTAAAGTCACCAGTTCCATACATTGAGTTCCATACATACATCCAGTTCCATTGATACCATTTCAAAAACGTGGTCATTTTGCTTCAAAGCGGACTCGTGCTGGCCACCAATGTCCAAATAGCAAACTTGACGTTTCTGGTTTTCAAGATTTTGTCCTCGTCTCTGTGTGTCCTGCGATTGACTGGCAAACAGACGGGAGGACTATTTCATTTGTTAGGTCTTGCCCATGCGCTTTTCTGCGGTCAACCCTGCGTGGTCATTCCGCCAAAACGGATTCATGGGGAAACTTCAATCTATGCTGCTTAATCCCGCTTCATGTAATATGTTCACTGAATGGATGAATGAATGACATGTATCCAAATTAGGATTTCAGATCTGTTTTTGGCCCATTTGAAATGTCATAAATCATAACATTTTGTCAATACTGGTGGTAAAGCCAAAAAAAAAAAAAAAAGCCAAAAACGAGGCAAAAATGTAAGCACTCCTTTTATAGCATTAATTCTTTTCAAATTTAATTTCAGGAAAACAAACTAGGTAGAGAAAAGTGGATGCGAGAGTGGTGGAAAAACCAACCGGGGGAAATCGAGACAATAAAAAGAAAGAGGAACCGATTGGAGAGAGGAGGTGTAGCTCTCTCTTTTCTCCTCTCTTCTGATTGGCTGTCAGCCTTACACTTAAAAGCTCGCAGCCTCGCACTGAGTTCGAGAGCCTCGGACCGAGACGGAGAAACAGACGTGCGAGCGAGAGGCATCATTGACGCGCCTTCTCGCGGCTTCCATTTCGCCGTCACCCAACTGACTCCTCTCAATCTGGATTCGTTGTTGCAGTTTTTCGTTTTGTCTTTCTATTTGCCTTTTTTTGGCCTCAAAAGTCCGTTGACGTGACGTGGACAAAAGTATTGAGACAGCTGTAGAGAAAGGGGAAAGGACGCAGGCCCACCTGAAGTCCAGGTAAATTGAACACACATTCTGGGTGTGCGCATGCGTGTGAAAGACTTTTTGGGGGGGGGGGGGGGGGGCGGACTGAAATATGCAATAAATAGAACGTACCGGAGTGGGTAAAAATAGAAATAAGCAAATAACAAATGGGTTTATGATAAAAATAGGAATAAAGTCACAATTTCAAAAAACAACATTGAAATACAAAACAGCATGGACGAGGGAATACTTTTTTAGTAAAAAAAAAAATAAAAATATATATATATATAATGTATAATATTTGAAAAATAAAACTAACACAAATAGCATGTATAAGGTTGCAGTCTATAATTAAATGATACTTAGTCTCAAACACCAGGTGTAGAAAAAAAATAGGATTAGTAATAGTGTCGATTATTAATGAAGTGACTTTTTAGTCAGAGTCACTCAAGTTAACAATCTTCACTTGATTTGATTGACATGACAAATTTCACACTCGTACTATAATATGAATCAATGGCCGTGTGTTTTCAATGCTAGTATGTTTGGAGCCACACGCACACATTTGCACACCTTCTGGCTAAGAGGATTCCCACCCCGTGTCCTGCAATTTAATCGTTAATCCCTCATGTCCTCTTGATTTGGCCACATTTCATTTCCTAGCTCTGACTTATTTCCAGAGTTTGGAAAATTAATATTTTTATTTCTGAATGTATCTTTCAAAGTATCAGATTTGTCCTCACGTATAGCCAGATGGCTAAACACTCACAATGTAAACAAAGACCCCGCTATCTTGTGGGTTTGTTTCACTCTGCTAGCTTGCAAGCTAAATTAACGACAACGTGTGAAAAATAATGCTTTTGTCCATCAGGGTATGCCCCCCAAAAACCAAACATTGTACAAAACTAGTGTTACAGTCGTCACTCGGCACTATTGAGCTTCACTCTATGATCCATTTGATCAATGTTGGACCCCTGATCTGATCCGAGAAGGCGGCGTCGTGTGTCCGAAGAGCACTTTCATCTCCACATGACATCATCCGTCCTCAGGCGTCGTCCAGGGCGATGTCACAGATGACACTCCCTTTTGGCTCGTTCCACTCGGCTTGATCAAACAAGTGGCGAACAATGTAACACCCGATAGCTCATCCTAGAAACATTTGGCTCCAGAAAAATTAATCTCCTGGAGCCAATTTCATTTGGCAGCGTGACATTTGGTCGGAGTGTCTATCATGACCTGAGGCACACAAAAATGTCTCAGCAAGGCGTCTTCCAAAAGTCTGATCATTAGCTTTGAAACGGCCATTTTCGGCTCACTTTGGACATCTCAGGGTTCTTCTAGATTTCACTTGGAGAATTCTACTCTTGAAAATATTTTTTTGCTTTAAAACACCAAGGACTGAACTGAAACAAACACCTTACACATAAGCACTCTTGCCCCCCCCCCCACACATCTTTGGTTTCACATACGGGCCCTCAGATGAAGTCCACGTGCGTCTCGGCTAGCCCATTCATGAACTCAAGTGCAGGACATTTCCATGAGAAAAGAGAGCGAGGCAGCGGGAACATCTGCCACACCATGTGGTGGTCACGCTCACACAAACAGAACACAAAAGTCCATCTTTGTTGACACTCAAGCCTTTAGCATAGTCAGATCACGGACATGTTTTTTTGTTGCTGTATAAAGCATAACAAAGAATAAGAGAGCAGGTTATTTGATTCTTAAGTGCTAGCTAGATATATAGCTAATTGTGTTTTTAAATTGCCGTACATTAAACGCAAGAATGTCGGAATCGTGTCTGCCATGTGAAAGTATTTTTACTTTTTCCCGCCAGTAATTCATTCGATGGGCTGTTTACAACGATGATTTCAGAATTTGCTTCAATGTTCTCGACAAAATGTGAAAGTGAGAAGTGTTTTCTGCTTGCATTGTTAGCTATCGGTGTTACGCAAAAACAAATACCAAATGTTTTTGGAGCAAATTTAAAACATTGAATTCTTTATCTTTTAAGTCAATTTTCCTGAAGCTTCCAAACTTTACACAACGAGCGTTTATGGGTTCTAGTTGTTTACTTTGAGTTGTTTTTCTTCCCACTTCCGTCCCCTCATCTGTTTTTGTCTTTTTCGGGGCATCGCCCGGTTCTGATTTAGCTTCTCGCGGTTTTCGGCAAGGTCGCGCAGGGTTCAATTTTGGCGGGCCAGCTGCGAGGCGAAATAGCGGTCATCTCTAATCCGGTGCAGCATTCCTGCTCTCGCAGACCGTGCTTTTCTTCCTCACGTCCAAACAAAGCAAAAGCCAAAAGACCGTCGTCTTGAAAACGTCTAGAAACAGTTATTCTAACCGTCAGCGTCTGCGGTCCTGACCCGCTTGTTTTGCTTTTGCAGGACAACAAGAGCATGCCTCAGACACCGCACAGCGCCGGAGGCTACAAAAAAAACTTTTACCAGGCCCAGGAGGAGGCCTATTCTGGACTCTCCGACCATGACAACAACCTGGAGTCCGGATCCTTGGACGCCCTCATACGGCATCTGCTCCCCACTGTTGACTATTATCCGGATGTGAGTATGATTGGACCATGAGGTTTTGGGGCAAATTCAGCACACGAAACCTGTTTGGTTGATTACGTCCATCAAAAATTGGCCCACCAAAAAGTCCCAAGAAGCCACTCCTGAAATCGGACAGTCAGCAAGTGTTTGGTTTTAGGAGGCCATTTCCAAGCCATTCGCGGGGTCCGTCAAACATTTTCCCTGTTTGCAATTTCCCAGTTTCTAAGATGATTTTTTTTTGCCTCTCTCCACAGAGGACGTACATCTTCACATTCCTGCTGAGCTTTCGCCTCTTCATCCACCCGTATGAGCTCATGTCCAAAGTGTGCCACCTGTGCGTGGAACAGCAACGACTCGGCGACCCCCAAGCCGATAAGGTGGCTGCCGGATCTCGAAGTCGTCCCATTCCCCTTTAGCAAATCTGACACTCGCCGATCGTTCCAGATACGACTCCGAAAGATCGCTCCAAAGATCCTGCAGCTGTTAACGGAGTGGACGGAAACTTTCCCTTACGACTTCCGGGATGAGCGGACAATGCGTGGCTTGAAGGAGCTGACGCATCGGCTCTCCACTGGAGATGAGGTGGGACATGAAAAAAAAAAATGATGCGAATGCTAAGCTAGCCCGCGTGCCTAATGTATTCATATGGTTCAGACATATAGCAAAGTCCCTAGCTTCGGCATTGGAGCAGCAGTTAGTCACCTGTTAGCGTTGTGCTGCTAGTTAGCATGACATGCTGGTGCGTGGCTGCTGTTTTTCAATCATGGGAACCGTTTGTTTATTGCATGTGATTTGGGGGTGTCGGATGCTAACAATGAATGAAGCAGCAGGAGCTTGAGCAGAGCAGATGGGGAAGGTAAACATCCATCTGTCATTTGGGAGACAACCCCCTCCCTGCCCCACCCCCCAACTCGCCCTCTCCCATTGTTTGCCGTGCAGATTTCGTGTCATTTGTCTTTAATCTCAAAATCGATACGTGACACATTAACAGCGACATCATGAGAAGGACTCGCATTCCCTGAGACGCCAAGAAAGAAAGAAAGAAAAACAGACAGACAGAGAGACAACCAGACTTTTGAATCTGCATAAATTAAGTGCGCCCTTCCATGCAGTCCTCCCAAAAGTTCAACGTTGGCCTGGAGCAAATGCTGCTCATCACGTTTGTGCTTGTTGTTGTCTACGACTGGGAACATTTTGTCCATCTCAGAGGCGCAGCAGTCGAGCGTCAGCCGTGATGCGCAAAAGCTCTTGTTTATTTTGGTGCTTTGACAAAACGTTTTTTTCGTGGACCGACAAGCATGCTAATAAGACCCATTGATTGGATTTAGATGGGAAAAGAAAAAGTTCTAATCTTGAAATACTCCCGCTGGTTCCCCTAATGTGTTTTCCTCAATGAAAATAAAGCACTAAAATGGTGATTTTACAACATCAAAAAAATACATTTTGATATATAGATACTTGTCCTTTGAACAGTATGATCTTAATTTTGTAATTGAGTGACTTTTTTGGTTGGGGAATTTCCCTTTTCATAGAATAGTACAACTTGTATTTGAAGTTAATTTGGGGTGTTTGGAGCGGAGGTCAACTCCAAGTCGAGGATTGTTTTGTCTCTCAGCAATGGAATCCTGTCTCGCCGCGCCTGATTGGATCTAAGTGTCAACACTCGTTCACACCCTGGGCAAAAAAAAGCTGCGGCCGTTTCTCCATGGTGGAGCCTGTTTTTGCAGATTTTGAAAGCCTCCAACAGGATGTGGTGGTGAGAAATCCACAGAGGCAAACACATGTGCGTCCCTACCCTTTTTTTAGCCACCCCCCCCTTATGTAACCGAGTTCAGTGTGTCAGTGCGAGAACGATTATCTAATCTTGGCCTCTTCGGAGTCCAGGCCGCCGGAGGCTCTTTGGCCAAATTTGGAGAGTCGCTAGCGATCAAGAGCTTGCATAAGTTCTCTAGTGAGCCGCGGCAGAGCGGGCCAAAAGGGGAGAACTGGCCACGGTCGGCACATTTCCAAAAAATGAAATGAAAACAAATCTGTTTCGCCATCTTGAAGACCAAGGTGGGGCACGGGCAAGCACTGGACTGACCCGATTTGTTTCCCCTTTTACAGATTTACAGGAAGGCGACAAGTCAGCTGAGCCAAGGCTTGATCCGGAGGCTGGCGGTTCTCAGCCAATACGAGGAAGCGCTGGTCAAGATCAACGCGGCGGCGGCCGAGCGTCTCGGCATCCTCAAGGCTAAACCCCAGGCCGCCATTCACAGGGACATCATGTCCATCTGCAACGACCCCTTCACCCTGGCCCAGCAGCTGACCCACATAGAACTGGTGAGAACCAAAAGCGAAGACGGATCAGTGGATAGGAAGTTGTTTTGGTTTAGTTAATTACTCCTGGAGCAAAGCGTGGCTTCGCCTATCGGGCAAACTGTGGTATCCGTTGTTGTTTCAAAGATTCTGGTTTGAAGATCTTCCACTTGGTTTGGTTTTATTGAAGGATTTAGGATATTGTTCTTCCTTTTCTCAGGAGAGACTCAGCTACATTGGCCCCGAGGAGTTTGTCCAGGCATTCGTCCAGAAAGCTCCGGTGGACAACGGCAAGGTAAAGAGGGAAAGAAAAATGTCCCTGAATAAATTCACAGATCCATTATGCAATGTTGCGGCGCCGTTTGACGCACTTTTCGGGATGCGGACCCATTTGGAATCTCGGCTTCACATTGCCGGGATCTTGACACACCATCAGACAAAGGAAATATACGCCGTCGAGCTCGTCAAAATAGAAGAAGACAAAAGCACTCTTGCTCGGTCAATTCCTTCAAATCCCGACGGGATCTTGGACGAGATGGGCATCGCTAGGCAACCACAGTCGCCGCCGGGCGGGTGGGGGTGCGCTCGCCGGTCAGGCTTTCAGGTTGCTAGGCAACAGGTTGATTTGGGATGCAAGGTAATGAGTGGGGAGGCGAGGGTGTCATTGTGCCTGAGGCCAACCTGCCTCGCACCCACAAAAGGTGGAGGGTACACCCCCCCACACACACACACATTTCCCCAAGGCGCATAGGGGCCCCTACAAGAGGTGATTAGTGTCAAGCCAAAGGAATGTGTTCAATTCAATTGAGAAGACTCCTCATGAGCACACTCTCGAGCTAAGAAACATGTTTTGTTGTTTTGGATGCAGAGCCTCTTTAGCGAGCACAAAGCGGCGGCCAACCTGGAGGCCTATGTGGACTGGTTCAACAGGCTCAGCTACCTGGTGGCCACCGAGATCTGCAGGGTGAGGGACGAGCTGCTGAAGCACTTAACCGCTTCCATTGAATGCTTAACATTAGCTTTGAGATGTTAGCTTTTGAGCTAAGAGTCCTTTGCATCGCTAAGTAACCAAAGGACTAGGTACTTTTAAATCGGACTTTTCACTCACTTAAATGGCAGCTCTTTTGTGTCATCTTCTTGACAGCCCATAAAGAAGAAACAGCGAGCGCAGGTGGTGGAATTCTTCATCGATGTCGCACGCGAATGCTTCAACATTGGCAACTTCAACTCCCTCATGGCCATCATTTGTAAGTTACTCGTCGGCCACGCAGCCCTGTCCTCATCCGGAAGGTTAGCGCACCCACCCTCGCTTTCGAATTTTGCTTAAAACAAGCAAAAAAAAAAAAGAATAGTCCCACATGCCCTTCACCGAGGCGCACGCCACCATTTGGAATTTAAAATGTTGAAAAACTCACAAAAGCGAGAATTACACACTTGGTGCCAACTTTGGTTTGTTTTAAGGGTGGTCCTGGTTTTAGGGAGGGGGGGATGTCTGGAGGAGCATCTGGCCAGCCTGTGCTACATAGCGTGGGGTGGGGGTGCGCAAACAATCAAAGCAGATGGTCAACACTTCGGTCAAGAAAGTCCGACCACACGGAAGAAAGGGTCAGGATGTTTTCCTTTTTGGGTGGGGGCTTTCGGAGCCCGTTGGTGACCGGGTGAGCGAGACACAAACAAAATGTCTCCTGGGAACCCGAAAGCGCTGAACTTTCATCACTTTTGCTCAGACTTGAGCAACTTGTTTGAGATTTTGATGCGGGCATATTTGAATTTTTCAGTAAGTGAATTGAACTCATGAAGAAAGTCCAGTCATTTACAATAGTCATTTAAACGTGCCCCCTTTTGAAGCACATTTTAAAATCATCCATATTTCAAAACCAAGAATCCATTAATCGGTTGATTTTTTTTGTACACTATAAAGGTGGGAACAGAGGCAGACAAAATGGTGCGTTGTTGCGCTCGCAGTGGGATCAGTCCATGTGTTTGTTACACTCTTGGTTTTTTTCCATTCTAGCCGGGATGAATATGAGTCCCGTGTCCCGCCTGAAGAAGACGTGGAGCAAAGTGAAGACAGCCAAGTTTGACATCCTGGAGGTGCGCTCTTTTCATTCTCGCTACTGGGCCGTGTTCCAATACTTTTGTCTTGACTGTGTATTTGTAATGTGTCTCCGCAGCGCCAGATGGATCCTTCCGGCAACTTCTACAACTACAGGACGGCGCTGCGCGGCGCCACCCAGAGGTCCATCACGGCCAACAGCAGCAGGGAGAAGGTGAAGACCACATATGGCAAAAAAGCAGTGCGCCAGAAAGATGCAATCGTGACGCTTTTGTGCGCATTCTAGATTGTCATCCCGTTCTTCAGCCTGCTCATCAAGGACATCTACTTCCTCAACGAAAGCTGCGCCAACCGGCTGCACAACGGACATATCAACTTCCAGGTGAAAAATGTCAATTTCTCTTTCTAGAAAAGTGAAGTAGTGGCGTTACTCTTTTTCTACTCCTTTGGACTTTTTTTTTTTTTTTTGCTTTCATGCTTTGTCTCTTCCTTAATTTGCTAATGGGGTGATGCAAAAATCAGACAGTGTAATCTTTTTGAGGAAAATGTACGAGTGAGAAAAGTTGTCATTGACCTGGCAAATGATGAGCAACAAGTTGGAATGTGTTGCTGCTTTTGTGATTTGTAGAAATGGTGGGAGCTGGCCAAGCAGGTGAGCGAGTTCATGAGCTGGAAAGCTGTGCAGTGTCCCTTTGACAAGGAGCGCAAGGTTCTGCACTATCTGCTCACCGCGCCCGTCTACACCGAAGACGGTACGCACGCACGCATGCATGAAAAGTTTCCACACCCCTCTTCAAATATTAGCTTTCTGTGATGCAATCCAAAGGGGGGAAAAAATATTGTTTGAGGTGGAAAAACCTACAAAGCAAAAAACTAAATAGCGGGAAAAGTTACAACATACATATTGGATAAGCTACATGCTTTAGCAACTTTACGCAAATTGTTATTGTGGCGTTTTCTCCCGCTCATGAAGTTGCTGAAAAAAAATGTTGACAATTTTTTTGACAATGTCTTCTTGTTCTTTGCAGCGTTGTGTCTGGCATCGTACGAGAGCGAAGGTCCCGACAACAACATGGACAAAGACAGATGGAAGTCGCTCAGGTCATTCCCACCAGCACTCCTGGTCACAATGTACACAAACATCTGGAAATTAGATGGCAGAAATGTTTATTGATGGATTTTTCTTTCTGTCTTTGCAGATCCACGCTGCTAAATCGAGCATAACCAAAAAGATCCAAGATGGCGTCTGGAAATGAAAAAAATATATATCCTCTATGTCTGCGAGGAAACCACCAAAGTTACTTTTTCCACTAGCGTGGAACGAACTAACTGCATCTTTTTCCATCTCTTTGTAAGATATTTCTAGTCTCCTTTTGTATACTGTGGGAGCAACTACATGCTAGCTGCTGGTTAGCTAGCCTGTGCCATGCCTCTGAGCTAAAACTAAGGTCAGCTGTTATTTTTTGTTTTCATTTTCAAAATGCGCTGGCTGCATTTCAAAGACACCTCGGCTGCTGACTTAGAATATTAGCGTTACAACACAGTGGATAAGCTACACATTTTAGCAACTTTATGCTAATTGTGGCGTTTCCCCTGCTCATTGAGTTGCTGACAAAACATTCTTTATATAATTCAACTTTTAATTATGTGTCTGCACTGTGTTGCTATTGACCTTATTTATGATCTCAATTGTGAGAAAGTTGATTTCACGTATTGTAACCTGTGAATCTTTTAAATTTGTGATGTTTTTGTTAATAAATGTTCTCCATGTGCCCATGTGGATTGAGTGTGAATGTAAAAGGTTGTTTGCCGGCCCCTGCCAAGCGCCCAAAAGACTGCTGGGATGTAAAGTAAGGCTTTTTTTTTAATGTAAAAAATGACCATGACCTTTTTTTCCACAACTGTTAACCCTAACATAAAAGTACCGTGCACATCAATAGAACACGAACAACAAAGGCAAATTTGAAATAAACAGTTACACATGCACATGAAGACCCAAAATGTGAACAAAGACAATTATTGTTCCTTATGGATAATTTGTTTATGAACACACGTGATTATCCGGCTCTGCGTGTGGGCGCGCGCACCCCGCTGGCACTCACTGAGCATGCGCGAGCAGAAATCGAAGAAGCGCAGAGAAGAGGGTAGTGATGTGCATTCCAGTTCTTTTAAGTGAACTGAATCTTTAGAATCGGTTCACTCAAAAGATTCGTTCAAACGAATCGTTCAACGAATCGTCCCCCCCCACACACACACACTGATCCGTTTTTTTTTTTTTTTTTTTTTTTTAACTTCAATAACACACAGAACTAAGCAATTTGTGAGTGATTTGCATTTCCAGTTCATCGCGAGAACGGATCAGTGAGGGAACGAATCCGGACTTCCGAGTCAACGAGTGAACTGCCTTCCTTCCCCCCGTGCATCAACGGATCAGTCAGTGAATGTGTTGCGTCTCCTGGCGTGAACTATGTAAGCCAGAATGTAGATTTACGATTTGCCAAGCAAAGAAAGAACCACTCACTGAAACACCACTTCTTTTATGCGCGTTTTCTCCAAGCTAACGGCTAACTTTATTGCATGAAGGGATGCGCCGTTATGCAAAAACGGGGAGATTATGCTGCTCTTTGGGTAATCTTGATTTTATAAATTAAAGTCCCAATGGTCGTGAGCAGCAGTGGAGCCCCATTTCAACCCCTTACACTGTTAGGGATTCTAAAAATGCAATTCACGTCTCGTTCGTGAACAGGAAGTTACGTCATTTTCTTCTTCGTTTTGTTTTACGGCGAGGTGGCACCGGCTTCAATGGGCATTACCGACACCTACTGGTTGAAGTCATATGAACTGAAAAAGAACGAATCACTTTAGGAAGTGATTTGTTCATTCTCGTTCACTGAAAAGAAACTCGTTCTTTTGAACGAATCGTTCACTCACGAGCCAACACTACAAGAGGAGACAGACGTGCGGTAGCGGATGGAGCGCGCCGTCTCGTCGCGAGCGCGGGATTCGGACTCGAACCTCGTCATTCGTCAGGTAAGAAGCGGCTTCGAGTTGCATGCGTGCACACCCCGCGCAAGCACGCCCCTGGTGCCGCCGCCGCTATTTATTCCCCCCCCCCCCCGGCACCTTAAGTGTGTGGTCGTGACGTAGTTCTGTTGACGTCGGTGTAAATTTGACATTTGACGTCATCAGAAAGTTATGGCTCAAATGCATGTTGAGCGCGAGGGGGAGCGGGTATCACTAAGGAGGAACAATTACACTCTTATTATCACTCACTGTGGAATTTGCGTGTGCGTGCGTCTGCCTTTGTGTATACTTGCGCTTGTGTGTGGTTGACTTCTTGTGTGGGTTTTGTCCGAGCGTAAATGTGTTTATTTGTAGTGTGTGTGTGTAGGTATGTGTGTGTGTGTGTGTGTGTGTGTGTGTGTGTGTGTGTGTGTGTGTGTGTGTGTGTGTGTGTGTGTGTGTGTGTGTGTGTGTGTGTGAGAGAGAGAGCGAGAGAGAGAGAGAGAGAGAGAGAGAGAATGTTTCTGCCTGTCTGTGGGTGTGATTTTGTTTTGTGTGACCGTGTGTGTCTATGTATGTATATGTTTGTCAGTGTCTGCCTCTGTGATTGTTTGTTTGTCAGTAAGTGCGTGTGTGTGTGCGTGCGTGCTTGTGAGTCTCGATTGATTGTGCAACCTGACACTTGCTGCCTTCTGAATTATGGATGACAGCCACACCGCGCTCTTCTTCTTGGGCTTCCTCCAATCTCGACGCTCCTCTTCCCGCTCTCCAAGGATGGGAAACGGCTCAGCTAAGGCCAAGCGCTCCAAGAGGCCCTCGCCGGACTCTCTGACGACGCGCGTCGACCAGCTGGAGCAGGAGCTGCGAGGGAAAGACCAGGAACTGGCCGCCAAAGAGCAGGTGGTCAGAAGTCTCCAAGAGAAAATCGCCGCGCAGGAACAGGCCCTCATGCACCTCAGCCAGGAGCTGCGGAAAAAGCAGCAGAATGGGGTACAAAACCAGAACGGAGACCGAATGGCCGCCGGGGTCCCAGGAGTCGGTATCAAGGAGACCCTCAATAAGAGGAAGGGCGCCAAAGCGGGAGTGTCTGCAGAACCGACATCCAGAACTTATGACTGTAACCACCTGCCGAAGTTCTCCTTTGACAAAGCCCGAGTACCCAAAGAGTCCAGGTAAGACGCCTCAGATGCAATCAACGACAGTAGACATTAGTATAGTCCTTGTTCCAGACAGGATGCATTATTGTATCTTTTGCTCCTGACATGAGACTTTAGTGAAGTTGTTATTCCTGGCAGGGAACGTCATCAAAGCTGTTGTTTATGACACGCAACTTCCCAATAATTGAGTTTCTGCCAGGGGATTTTTCTAGATTTCTTGTTCCTGAGAGGTGACGTTGACAGACTTCTTGTTCCTGCGAGGGAAAGTCATAGTTCCTGACTGATGACGTTCTTGTTCCTGAGTATTGATACACCAGTCTTTGCTCCACACAGGTGAATTAAGCAAAGTTCTTGTCCCAGACAAGTTAGGGAAGCTAATCACTTATTCCTGTGAGGGACGATTCTCAAAGTCCTTGTTCCTGACGGTGGTTTTAAGAATGTTGTTCCTGACAAGTGCTTTCCCCAAATTCTGCCTCCAGACGGGCTGTGCCAGATGGTGGACCACCTCCGGGCTAACACAAGTGGCGTTAGCACACAGGAAGCGACACCTTCCTCCCGCCAAAGCTGTGATGATTGTTTTGTTTTTTTTCATTTACTTTTGCTGTCATCTTGTTTTGCAGACGCCAAAGAAATGTTGAGTCGCGCCGACGTGGGCGAATAATCGCTTGCCAAAGTCGCCATCTAACTCCTCTGTATTTGTGGCATTTTTTTGTGTGTATGTGTGTGTGTGTTCTGTTTTGTGATAGTGTGAAGAAGCAGTTGGTGGAGGCCCTGAACAGGAACCAGTATCTGAAGCGTTTGGAGCCGCAGCAGCTCAGAGACATCGTGGAATGCATGTTCCTGCGCAAGTACCAGCAGGGAGATTTTGTGGTCCGGCAGGGAGAAGTTGGCAACCACCTCTTTGTCCTGGCAGGTACCACTTTATTCTTGTTCCTGACGCGCCATTTTGAGCAAAGTTAAAGTGAAGAAAAGTTCTTATTTTTCCAAAAGTCTTTGTTCCTAGCGTGCTTATTTCAATTGTCCGTGTCCCTGTCCCCTGACAAGAGACGTTGACACACACGTTACATAAAAGCACACACAGGAACCGATTCTATCAAAGCATGGTTGTGATGCGTGATAGTGTAATATGTGTGTGTGTAATCCAATAATCTATGTTGTCTCTCTTTCTCCCACTTGCACACGCAGATGGAAAGTTGGACGTGTTTCAAGAGGACTCGCTGGTGTCGTCAATGATGGCGTGGACGGCGTTCGGCGAGCTGGCCATCCTCTACAATTGCATGCGCACCGCCTCCGTGCGAGGTAAACCTCATCTCCGCTTTCAGGCTAACGCCAGCTTGCTGAACTGCCAAGATTGGCTGAGCGTCTTATGTCAAAGGCGGAAAGGCAAAGGCATTCAATTCTTTCATTCAAAATTGGATTGAAAAATGATACACCACCTGCTTCAAAACAGGAGTGAAAGGTCTGAATCAAAGACATTTGCTCACAAATAGGTTTTGTCTTGTGCGCGCGCGTGCCAAAACAGACAAGGAAAATTAAAACATATGTCGTCCCTTTATTCCCAAAACGCCTTTGTTTCCCCCCGATGGAAGCTGTGAACAGAGTGTGCACGTGGGCTCTGGAGCGCGAGGCCTTCCAGAACATCATGCGGAGAACGGCCGAGACGCGCCACCACCAGTACGGACACTTCCTGCGCAGGTTGGTTCAAAGGGCACCTCATGGTGGACAATCCCCTGATGTGAACAGGTTTCATGACACAGGACATATGTTACGGTGGCAAAAATTCGCTTTGATAGTTTGGGTTTGATTTGTGCCAGGCTTAGCTCGCTAGGCTTCGGGTTGTAACCAAGTTGGCTTTTTCATGCTACCTTTACACTGCGGGCAAACCTGCAGCCAATCTGGATTCAATTTGCTTGCAGTGGGCCTTGATGATTTAAATTTTGGGTTTCGAGAGACTTTCTAGCTAGGCTTGTAACCAGGTGTTGAATGGAATTTGAAATGCTGTGTTCACACTGCAGCCAAATCTGGATTCGATCAAGACTAAACTTAATTTGATTTTAATTTAAAATTTCCATCAGTCCAACACTTCTGCCAGAGTTTAGGTTTTCAATTCGGGTTTGACAACAGTAGTGCCGTTTGAAGTTTCAAGACAATGTTCTGGTTTTAGAGTTTCAGGACTGGGTCCTAGTTTTAAGTGATGTGTTCAAAACTACTTTAGGGTACAAAATTCGAGTTTAAAGTCTGGATTAGAGTTTCAAACACATTTTGTAATTCAAATGAAGGTTTTAGAACAAGTTTGTTTTTTTAATGAGGGTATCAAGATAGGTTAGTTAGGGTTTGCAGCTAGTGTTAGGGTTTCAACTGGGTGTTATTGGATATTAGATATTACAAGTTATGTTTACATTGAAGCCAGATCTGGAGCAGATGTGGCTTGAACTTGGTTTGACTTTTTTTTTCCCCCCATCAGTGTGTCACTTTTGGCTGATTTGCCCGACGACAAGATCAGCAAGATTGTGGACTGTCTGGAGGTGGTAAGGTTCTCACTCAGCATCAACAAGTGCCTCCTGTTTGACTAATGAAGGAATCAAACCTGTCATATGGACATAGACCTGAGGGTTAGGGTTTCAAACGAGGGTTTCAAAACAGACAAAAAGATAGGATTATAGAGGGATTTATTAGAAGGATCAGGTTGGGTTCCAAATGAGCCTTTTATATTGGGGTTTAGGTCAGTGTTTAGGTTTTAAATTGTTTGAAGCGTGGGGTAGGGTTTCAAGTCAGGGTTTTAAGATAAGGTTTAGGTTTCAAAAAAGACAGGGAATACGATTTTCAACAATGGTTACATTTTCAAATTAGCAAGTGTTTCAAGTAAGGGTACTTAACATTTTGGGTAAAGAGTGACCTTGGTTCAAAACAAGGGTAAGGCTTTATTAGGTTTTGAAATTTAGGTTTAAGGTTGCAAAATAGGGTTTAAGGCATGGGTTGAAGTTTGAGGCAAAATTTCTTTTAACCTTGTTGCCTTACCTTTGCCTTCCTTGCAGGAATACTACAACAGGGGCGACTATGTGATCCGAGAGGGCGAAGAGGGCAGCACCTTCTACATCATCGCTCAAGGAAAGGTACTGCTACTACTGCCTGCTTCTTGTAAACACCCTACCAGGATTAAAAGCTGATTTTCATCTCGCAGGTGAAGGTGACCCAGACTACAGAGGACCACAAGAGTCCTCAGGTCATAAACACGCTGCAAAAGGGCGACTACTTTGGAGAGAAGGCACTCATCAGGTAGCCGCTAGCTTCCACATAAGCTAATCGCCAACGCAAAGTGAAATATTGCTAATGCTAACGCCTGCTTTAGCGATGACGTCAGGTCCGCTAACATCGTTGCCGATGACGACGGATTGGAGTGCCTCCTCATGGATAGACAGTGAGTCAATTGCACCATGCCACACAACAAGTTCCGAGTTTAGGCTTTCAAATTGGGGTTCAGACATAAAGTCAGGATTGGAATTTGATTTTCAAATCAAGATCAGAGTTTAAAATGAAGGTTTGGAGCTAGAGTTAGGTTTCGAAAAGGGGATTTTGATGTTACAGGACCTTTAACCAGACGGTAGGAACCTTCGACGAGCTCCAGAAATATCTCCAGGGCTACGTGGCTACGCTAGACCGGGACGACATGAAGCGCCACGCCAGGTACGACACTCTCTCGCTTGCCGCTGTAAGCTCAGCAGGGTTGGCGTCCCCAGCAGGAAGTCGCTCTCACGGCACCCCAGTCAGACGCTGCCACCCGACGTGCTCCGCCTGAAGCAAATGGCCGCTACCTTCCCGCCGTCCAGACCGCTCGACCACATGGACGTCGTCGCCACACTCGGCGTCGGCGGATTTGGCCGAGTAGAACTGGTACGCCCAGATGCAACAAGCTCTTTCATTCGCAAAGAAGTCATCCCTATTATTGTTGTCTCATGTACCAGCCAAACTGCCATAATTTGCTTTTCATGGGAGGGTGGGGGTGGGTTGGAAACACCTGTTGGGAAAAACCTTTTGTTTTCCAAACTGGTCCTGACATGAAATGGTATTTCTTTCCATCAGGTGAAGGTGAAAGGCGAGGACGTGACGTTCGCGCTGAAGGTGATCAAGAAGAAGCATGTGGTGGACAACCGGCAGGAGGAGCACATCCACTCGGAGCGCCGCATCCTCGCCGAGGCCAGCTCGCCCTTTGTCGTCCGGTCAGGACCTCGTCTCGTATTTGCTCGTACAAATATTTGCACTGACAAGAATCAGGAGCCAGATGGTCACTGACTTGAACTCTGTCAAGAAATGACAATACGCTGGCGCCTTGTTCAATTTCCTGCCTGTTTATCCATTTATATACACAACAACATAAGACAAAGGATAATTGCGCTCCAAAACGGACCAGTGTTTCTCTATTGTAAAGTTAAATAAATACGAAAGGAGAAAGTCTTGTAAAAGGCTCAAATGTTCTGCGGTTCTTTGACGTTCACTCTGCGACTCCTCCGCTCCAGACTGTTCCGAACATTCCGAGACGACAAATACGTCTACATGCTGCTGGAGGCGTGTCTCGGAGGAGAAATCTGGAGTCTTCTGAGAGACAGGTAGGTCCAGACATGGTCTTTGTTTGCGCTTTGACCGAGCCGGTGCGCTCCGCCATCTTGCTCAGGGGCAGCTTCGACGAGCCCACCGCCAAGTTCTGCGTGGGCTGCGTGACCGAGGCCTTCGAGTACTTGCACCCCAAGGCGATCCTCTACCGAGATCTCAAGCCGGAGAACCTCATGCTGGACTCCGAGGGTTACGTCAAACTGGTGAGTGGACGACTTTAGCGCGTGTTGCCATTATTACAAATCTGCTTGACCAATGAGCGACTGACCATCACTGGTTAAGGAGACGAATTTGATCCAAGAGGAGACTGAGGGCAAAGCACAGCCAAGTGCGGATCATGTCGTACATTCCAAGGAACAGGGCGATGATTCAAGCAATGAGTGATCAAATATAATTAAGGGGGGGTGGGGACTGAAAGCAAAGCTTGCGCAAGCCAAAATGTCCCGAACATGACTGGTTATTAAGAACCATCTACGGTGGTACCTATACTTACGAACTTTTCAAGATACGAACCGGAGCCTCGCAATTTTTTTACATCTACTTACGAACCAATTTTTCACTTTGAATTATTATTTGCTTTTACATTGATCCCTATGGGAAACATTATTTCTACTTGCAAACGTTTCTACTTACAAACCCGATTGCTAACCAATTAAGTTCATACCTCGAGGTACCACTGTACCACTTTGAAACCCTAACCCCAGTGTGAAACCCTGCTTTGAAACCGTAGCCCTAGTTTTAAACCCTAGTTTGAATCTCTAAACCTATTTTGAAACACTAATCCTAGTTTTAAACCATAGTTTGAATCTCTAACCCGAGTTTGAAACCCTGGTCCTAGTTTGAAACCCTAGTTTGAAACCCTAACCCTAGTTTTAAACCCTATTTTTAAACCCTACTTTGAAACCCTAACCCTAGTTTTAAACCCTACTTTGAAACTCTAACCCTAGTATAAAACCCTACTTTGAAACCCTAACCCTAGCTTTAAACCCTTCTTTGAAACCCTAACCCTAGTATGAAACCCTACTTTGAAACCCTAAACCTAGTTTTAAACTCTACTTTGAAACCCTAACCCCAGTATGAAAGTCTATTTTGAAACCCTAATCCTAGTATGAAACTCTAAACCTAGTTTTAAACCCTACTTTGAAACACTAACTCTAGTTTTAAACTCTACTTTGAAACCCTAACCCTAGTATGAAACCCTACTTTGAAACCCTAACCTTAGTTTGAAACCCTTGTATAAAACCCTAACCTTTTTTTGAAACCCTACTTTGAAAACCTAACCGCAGTTTGAAACCCTGACCCAAGTTGAACATATTTAACTCAAATGAACATTTAACTCAAATGAACATTTATGGATCGATTCAGATTCGTTCACGTTTGAATCGCGATGCATCTAATAATCAGAACTCTGTGTAAATCACCAGCGTTTTTTTTTTTTTTGTAACAGCAATTTGGCGCCCTCTCCAGCAGGTGGCGCCCCAGGTGAGTGCCTGGTTCGCCTTAGATGCTGAGAGCCGGCCCAAAGTGGCATTCAGCACTAAAGCACACAAGCTCACTAGCTGACTAATGAGTGACCGGTAACGGTTAACGTTGACGAGGCGTGACTGAAGGCAAAATAAAGCCAAGTGGAGAATCTGTGAAGCACATCACCAAATGATCACCTTTCATCTCCGTAGGTGGACTTTGGCTTTGCCAAGAAGATGCGTGGGGGTCAGAAAACATGGACCTTCTGCGGGACCCCCGAGTACGTGGCCCCGGAGATCATCCTCAACAAGGGCCACAATCTCAGTGTGGATTTTTGGTCCCTGGGCATCCTGGTGTTTGAGCTCCTGACTGGCAGGTGTGCCTTTCAAAACATTCTGCTCAACAAACCAACAGACAAACAAACACTACTTCCTGCTTGGGGCAAGCAGCCCCCCATTCACAGGAAGCGACCAGATGGCCACCTACACCAACATCTTGAAGGGCGTCGACAAGATGGACTTCCCCAAGAAGATTGCTAAGAGGCCTGAGGACCTCATACGCAAGCTCTGCAGGTTCCTCAAGCACCAACACGCACGGCACACACACACACACAACCCTGTAAACCGCTTGTCCTTCTGGTTGGTCTTCCTCAGGGTGAACCCAGCTGAGCGGCTTGGAAACATGAAAGGCGGCATCGGCGACATTAACAAGCACAGGTCACGTGCATTGTTTGTTTTTTCTTTGTTTGTTCTTATCACATTTTGTTTGAGGAAAAAAAAATCATTATCTTTTGGAACCGTTTTTTTTTCCTTCTAGAAAAAAGTATCACATGTATTTTTAGGAGATCGTGTAATTAAAAAGATTGTGGAACTACAAGAAATTTTGCCAAGTAAAAGGTAAACTAGCATATATTTTGACGTGATGAAAAAACAGCTCGCAGTATATTAGGAGATGAGTTTTTATTTTATTAGATGTTCGTATCGCAAACTGAAAGTAAGATTGTGTGCAGGTGGTTCAATGGGTTCGACTGGGCGGGACTAAAGGCTCAGACCCTGCCGTCGCCCCTCAAGAGACACGTAAGTCCGCCATCAACACTTTGCAAAGTACTCAAGACAAAGAACTGGCTGGACTGGCTGCTTTTGGCACAAGTTCCGATTCACAAGGGGGGAGACTTGCCAACAACTCCGAATAGCGGTTGGTGCGAGCGAGCACAAACGTTCTAGAACATCAGAACTTGATTTGAGACTAGCTAAAGATAAGCAAGCGCGTCAATGGACAATAGCTGACCTTGTTTTGACCTTGCTTGTTTTTGTCGTCTTTCAGGTGTCAGGTCCTCTGGACCACAGCTACTTTGACGTTTATCCCCCCGATGACAAAATCCCTCCTGACGAGCTCTCGGGATGGGACGCCGATTTCTGAGCTCCGACCATCATCGTCTTGACCGTTCCAAAAGTTCCATCTGGCCATAAGAAAAACAAGAACATCATCATTTGAGATGTGGTGACTTTGTGGAAGTACAGCGTGTGCCTCACGTTAGTTAGCTTAGCCTCTTTTGGTTCCCCGACCGTCAGAATGGATTGTTTTGTAAATAAAGACTGCTGGACACTTGGATAAAAGTTTTCATGGGATTGCATCAGGCAAATGGAATGGGAAAAAATGTCATAAAATACGATGTGTGCTCTTGAAAAATTCTTGAACAAAGAAAATGGGTCTTCATGAAAGAAAAAAAATAAAATGAAAAATATTTACAGAAAAAAAAGATTTGAAATTAAAACCGAGAGCAGGTGGAGCAGGGCAACCAAATGCAGCTTGGACCAGGGTTTATTCAGCAAAACAAACGGACAGCCCTGGCAAACTGACATAACAAAACAACAAGAGGACTAACCGACAGGGACGTGCAACAAAGGACGCGAAGACATTAATGATCTGACGGGGAGTGAGGGGCAGACAGGACTTAAATACACGACAGGTAACGAGAGGCAAGTGAGAATGATCACACTAATCATGGGCACACAGCAGGGGAGGGGCAAGCACACAGACAGAAACCATGACAGACACATAGTGAAACGGCTGGGGACTTTTGCTTTATTTTCAGAAATGATTGCAGTTTTTGCAGAATAATCAGGCTTTGCTTCTCACAATGAAAACAGCTTTTCTTTTTTTCTACACCCATGTTTTTTAATAAGACAAAAACAGAAAACAAGCAAATCTTTTTTTTTTTTCAAACCAATTTAAGTTTTTGAGGACTTTTGTTTTTGGACATTTTTCCCTATTAGCATACACACATCGGACGATTTGCGAGTGTGGACTTCTGCAAACTTTTATTCATTTCTATGAATGCTTGGCGAGTTGGCAGCGCTGCTCGTGTCGGGGGGTCAAAGGTCAAATGTCCATCACTTATTAAAGCCCGCATACCTCCTTCCAAGGCCACGCCCCCTCAGCCAGATAGACAAAAATAAATAGCTTCAAGATATTTCCATATACAAATATACGTTAGCGAGCTTATTGTACAAGCGTTTTCTAACATTTCCACAAGTGAAAACAAAAAGACCACAGTGTGGCATGCAATGCGAACAAAAAGTACAAAATATAAAAGTTACCAAAAAAAAAAAAACATTTGACACAAAATTAATATCTCTGACATATCAAAACGATTTGAAATATATTCATATATTTTGAAGAGTAAATTCCACAATCTTAGCTTTCCATTACAAACGGATTCCCAAGATTAAAAAACTCAAAGGCACTTGCCAACAGACAGTCAGCACAGCAAAATGTACAAGGGAACGCGCGTACGAGAAGTCTGCATAAATAGTTTATTTGATGTTGAGCTTTCAATACAACCTGAGGATGTCTTCATTTGCTAAAGAAAGTGGGGGTGCGCCAGCTGAGGATGTTGAAGAGGGTGCATGGCTTCAAAGCTGTTTGCTTTGGTTTGGTTCATTGGCTAAATGGCTTTTTATTTGATTGATTTATTCATTACCCATCCATCCATTCATGTTTTTTGGGAACATGCATGCAACCCTCTGGACTGTGAAGCGGACGTGCTAACCAGTGCGACACCGTGGTGTCTATTTATTCATTTGTGATTCATTTATTTATTTATCAGGGAGGGGGAGTGGTGATGGCTTATGGCATTGCATGAAATCAAAAGATGGATTTAAAAAAGTGAGAAGATGAGGAATTTAGCAATCCAAGAGATGATACAATAAATCTGAACAACCGAGACAAAGGTGGTATGCACCTCCCTGGGGTTGTGCATGAAGGTTTTTAGTCATTTTGACATCCACATGATCATATTTGTGTGATGAAACGGGATTTCTTTAAAAAAAAAAAAGAAATTTGAGAGCCCCCTTGAAAAACTAAGACAACCCCCTTCTACAATAAAGATATACAATGATAGGGAAATACGGTCTTAGGTGAGGTCAACTTTTGCATGCCCCGGAGTGTGTTTTTAAAGGTCATTTGGATTCTTTTCTCACGCAGCCTTGCTTTGTCTGGAAGGGGTACATCAACTTTGCCGTGGATGCGGAATGGGGGGGGGGTGGCTTCTAAAGTTCAGGATGTGAAGAGGTGCGACCCAACAGAGGGATTTAGCCTTCAGTGTTCCTTCTTCACCCTGACCCTCACCGCAATGCACCCCGCTTCCAATGCCCAGTTAGTCCGGTTCATTGTCAGGGTTAAGGAAAAAAAACAGGAGATGACTTGTTTCCATGGTGACAGAGGGCAAAAGTGTGCCAAGGGAGCTATCGGCATGCGCACGAATCCACCGTCATGTTAGGGTACACTTTGAGCACCACGTTCCTGTCCTCATCAAAGAAGAGAATGCTGAGGGGGGACATCTTTTCGGGGACACAGCACGGCTCGGGAATGCCGGGCACCACACCCACCGCCCGTACGATGCTCTGGATGGTGGCGTGGTTGGAAGGTTTCAGCGCCTGCAAGCACAACGCACGTCGCGAGAAATACGTTAGTGACGAGGCATTTCGCACACATTTTGTTTAAGAGCATTGGAACCTCCTTGATTTCACGATAAGACATCAGAAATGATGAAAGGGTGAGCGCAGGGTAGAAGTAGTGCGCCAAATCGATTGCGTTTAAACATTCAACCTTTGACGTGTTTTTGCCTGCCAGCGTTCCCGCTATTCCACTCAAGGTTGTGGAATGCTGCCAGTGGATTTCTGCGTCTTTTCCCACCGACGGAGGCGCTTTGAAAGGGGGGGTGTCCACTCTTTAAAACAGCAACCCCTGCAGGCGAGGAGGAGCGCGGATGCCACAGGCCGCTCCTGGAAACAATTAGGCCGCACTACAAAGGCCGGGACCACTGAGAGGGAGTGAATTAAGTGGTGCGCATTCCGGCCACGTTTCGAATGTTTGCTGTCTTATCAGATGGGAAGCACCTTTGTGTTTATGCACATCTCTTAAATGGAAATATGACATGATGCCTTGGAGGAGCTTTTGGTTGCTGATGGCATCTTTGCCGTTTGCATAATGATAAGAGTGGCTGTTAGCATGAAGCTATATGTAGTGGATCTGTGGAAGCATTGACTAATGTTTTGAACTGAGATCCCGACCGCTCAATAGTGATGGAAAACGACCCAACACAGCAGCACAAGTACCTTTTTTTTTCAGCACATGTCCAAAATCGGAATATTTCTAATCAAACGTGGGACATTAGTAGTGCTAACACCTAGCATGGTGACATGAGGTAAAGGTGGTTAGTCGTTGCAACTCTAACCTACCAACCACTTTGTGCTAATTTAACTATTGTGCTAATTTAGCCAATCCAGAAACCAGCAGACCAACCTCTTCATCTACCAGGCCAACCACCTACAACATCCACTTAGCCACTTTTGTGACATCACTAATGCTACTATGTAGCCACCAGGCATGGGGCACCAGACCCCAACAGTTATTACGAGTTGGCCTACCCACTTGAGGACCTACCGACCCAAATAGAAAGCTAACATAAGCTAGCCACTTGGGACAGCACTAACATTTACTTCTGTGGTGACGCAGAATACTCATTAAAGCCACCGCAAGGCGAGTGTTGCTTAGCCTTGCAGCTAGTTGCTAGGCACACGACGCGAACTATTTCTCTGTGCTAGTCCAGTTGCGTCTAAACCAGCCGCATTGCTCGGTGCGAGGCGGGTCGCAGAAATCGCATCTCGGATTGTCAAGTAAATCCGAAACTGGAGAGCGGCGTCACCGGCGGAGTCAAGAAAGCTTGGCCCCATCGAGATGTACCAGCATGGGTATGGGGCGCGAGCAACACCCTCAGCATCACAAGGAGTGGTAGAGACCAATCTAACAAACACGACGAGCGACCCTGAGATCCACTTAGTTCCCTACCGTATCTTTTAGACCTCGCGAGACATCTACTGACTGACAAGTGTCATCCGAGAAGTTGACAAATGCTTTACATTGATGACCGATTGAGACACGAGAAGGCAAGGTCAAGCCAGACAGGTCCCAACGAGAGAGACCAGCAGAAAGTCGCACCTTGGGCATGGGGAACTGGCACGATCCCGCGCAGTAGTAGGCATCAAAAGACTTTGGAGAAATTATCCACTCGCTCCAGCCGATATCGGCAAAGTCCACTTTGAGGTAGCGGCGTGCGCAATTCCGGGGTTCGTTCCACTGCTTCTTCCGGGCCTTCTTGATGGTGTGCTCGTCAAACTGCAGCAGAGGCATCTTGTGCCTCGGGTTCTTGCGGCTTTTTTTCCGCGGCGGCCGTCGGGCTTGCTTGCTCTGGAAGGGCTCGTAGGGACTGGACTCGTCCCAGCCGGCCGTCTCGTAGGGGTACTCGGGTCCGGGGAGCTCATTGTTCTGCAGGGGGAGCGGGATATTGACGGAGCGCTTGGGCCTGGAGGAGCTCTTCTGCCGTTCCCCCGGCTCCTCCGCCGAGGGATTCCTCCTGAGGGTGGCCACCACGCTCTCGGGCTCCGCGATGGCCGAGTCGTTGGCGTAGACCAGGATATAAGGAGAGCGGTCAGCCAGGAGCTCCTTCCAGGGCCGGGGTCCCCGTGAGGCCACCTCGATGCCAATGAGGAGCTGGTGGTGTGCCTTGGCTTGATTGACCGCCCGGGTGATGTCCTTCCATTGCCAGGAGATAAAGTCCCGGTAGCGCGTGGACACATTGATGCGGAACTGGCCCAGCGTCCTCATCCGGTCCACCTCAGGGGCGAAGCTCCAGATAACGGCGTGGATGTGGCTGTGCCTGCGCGGGCCGTGGAGGACGCAGCCTTGGGGTCTGGAGCAGGACCCGCTGCTGTTGTGGAGGTCCCCGATGTAGTAGTGCAGCGTGGCAGAGAGGACGTCCTCGGACTTGGTGAGTGACGTCAGGTTGAAGATCTGAAGCTGCTTCCTGTTGATCACGCCTGGAAGGAAAATTGTGCTGATAAGAGACTACCAGATAAGAGAAACCAGAACTTCAAATTTGGGCTCAATGCAACCGCTCTAAAATGTACTAACCCACTTTGAAATCTTTGAAGAGTCGACCCACCCTCCAACCGGCTGGCCACATTTCTGCTTCCTATATCCTCCCAAGCTATTTGCCATTTATGTACCTACCTACACATTTTACAATAAGAATGAAAATGGAGGCAATAATATTGGTAATTGGTAGCTAAATTGTAAGTGAATATAGGAGATAAATTCACTTCTTTCAGAGAAGCGGGTGTCTCTAAGTGGGTGCATATCTCGCAATACTCAACAGGGGGCAGCAAAAGCCAACAAAGGCAAAGCAAACGGAGCCTTCACGCTTTCATTGTTTTAACAAAACGTCACGTTAAATTCAAAAGAATAAATCCAATTCAGGTGAATAAAGTCGAAAATTGATTTAAAGTTTTGCAGGGGAATTAAGCCTTGGTGATGTGTCATTTTTACAAATACGTCTAAAAATCCGAGAAAAAAGATGAGTGAAGTTTACTGGCGAAGGCAAAAAGCTGCAAGAGGTGGATTATTATTACAATGAATCAATTCAATTTGGATTCAATTCAAATTACAAATCAATTTTTTGGAACATTTGTGGACGGCGACTTTTGTTCAACGCATTGTTTTGTGCATCTGTCTACGTACCCCAGTGTGCCTTGAAGCTGCGCACCGTGTTCCCGTCCTTGAAGGCGAATCCCGCCTTGTTGTACTTGTCGTACAGCATGTGCATGTGCTCCGTCACCGTGTCTTGGGACAGCCGCTCCCGGTCTCTCTCTACCAGCGGGGCTACCGTGCCGCCCGCCACCGGGTGTCTCCGCTCGACCGCGTGCGTAAAATCCGCCTCGGCTCGGAGCAGCGCGCAGTATCCGAGGCTCGCGCAGCAGGTCCACGCCGACAGCACGATCAGCAGCAAAAAAGCCATCCTGGAGGTGGACGCGAAGACGACCAAAAGGACTTTCTCCAATCTATCGCACGAGTCTCCGCAAGCGGTTCCTATCTCCGGTCGGACTGGGCATCACCAGAGTGGGGAACCATCACATGCAAGGAGGGGCGCGGCAAAGTCCAGTGCAGGTGCCCGAAAAAAAAGATGCGAGGCTACGCCGAGTCAGTCAAGCAGTCCCAAGGCTCAGCTTTCATTGAAACGCCACGACCCTCCGCTCGCAATTATAAAGGCTGCTGGGACCAGCAGGCTATTCCTCTCCCTCACACACACACGCGTGCACGCGCGCACACACACGTGCACGCTGACAGACTGAAACAAGTTTCCCGTTCAGGAGACTTTTACACACGCACGTTCAAACCCTGACAAAAACAAAGCAGCTGATTTGTTAAGTGGGGTTCAACATTCATTCCATAGATCACTCTTTCCACGATGCGCACCCCTTCCCCCATGCTGAGTCAGCACACCAACTTTCCCTATCTCTCCCCTCATACGTTGTGCAAAAAAATATTGCGGGGGTATGCAGGGAGAGAGGGGTGCGCCAATTGTCGACTTTCTGAAGCCGTGCACACCGTTCCACATGCTGACAGTTAGCCCCTCTCCCCAACAAACACCCTTGAAGACATTTAGTTGACCTTATCAAACCCCCTTAAACTCTGGACAGAAAAGGCACCTCCCCACATGTCCCAGCACACCTTTGCAAAAATTTGGCACACCGCTGCTCATCCGCACAGAGTCTGAAAAATGTTCAGTGCAGTCGGTTGTGAACGCTCTTTAACATCCTGACAGAGTTGACCCCATCAACTGAGCGCACCACCTAATATCCCCCCCGCCAGTCTTTCATAAACCACAAATGTCTTACACATACTCCTGGCGCACCACCTATCATCTGTGCACACCATCAAAAATGTTCAGTCTATTTTGTGGCACACTCATTTCAACATCCTGACAGAGTTGGCGCACCCATTTGGTGCACACACTCTCCCTCACACACACACCCTAAAGTAGTGTTTGTGCATCCTCAATCTGCGCACCCCCATACAACATTTTGCCAAACATGCACCCTTTTCAACACGTGTTGACGCACCCCCCCCTTGCACACACCTTCAAAATCAACCAAAAAGACCAATGTAAGTATTTTTAGAAGCAAAAACTCCTGACCACGTTACAAAATATGACCGACAATACACCTTTAATCTCTAATTGGTGCACCCCCCCAATCTGGTTTAGTGAATCATAGCCATGCCCATGGATAAGTCTACATTTAGAGTTCAAGCATACAGACTGACCCCCCCCCCCCCCCCTCTGACGCATGTGAAAGCAGCAGCTTATTGTTCGCATTAAAGGCTCGGCCGCCCATTTAGCGCACCTCAATGGCGTTAAGCACGCACATCCTGTAGCATCACGCTACCGTCCGGATGCGGCGCACCCACCCCGTACACCCCACCCCCCCATGGTTGGCGTTCCCTTTCAGGGGCGCCGGTGAGGAAACGATGAGGTTATTTCTCCGTATCCAACATCTGATTGCAATAATTTGAACATGCGACTTGGTCCACACACTGAACGCGTTTAGGACCCTCGCAGGGGGTGGTGGGGTAGGGGTGGAAAGGGGCTTTTAGAGGGGTTCCAGCTGGAGCAACTCAAGAGTATCCGTCCATGTTGTACAACAGTGGAAAGCCACTCAGCTTGTGGAAAATAGGCCTGAAAATGTCACAATAATGTCACCATGAAAGCTGGAGCAGTTCATTTGTCTTATTGTTCCTTATGCTTAATCGCAAAGACGAGACAAGGCTAACTGCGTTTCAAACTGGCATGATGACAAACTAAACAATGATCACCGCAATACACACACAGCGCGTGCTCACGCACACAATATAAACCACGTCGATTGAAAAATAAAATGTGGTGATATGACTCCATGTTAGTTTGTCCTGTGGTTGGATGAAATAAAATCATCCGGGTCCAAATACATTTTATGAGCACATCTTTTTAAAAACTTACATCTGGATATACTTTATTTTGTTCAATCACTTGACTAAATAAAACGGAGTAAATTAAAGAACTATTTTTTTTGGTATAACATTGCGAGATGACACTAAATGATCCAAAAAGCCTAAAACAAACATTCTTCATCATTGCGTGTGAGCGCAGCATCGTGGGGCAGCTTTGATGAAACGCACAAGTTCAATCCCCAGGGTCCGATTGCGACTAAAATAGATAAACGGAGCTAAAAGGGGCAAAAAAGATGAAAGGCAAGTTGGACCCATTACAACTTCTGACATTGTGGAAGTCACGTTGGTGATGATTACGCTGATAAGCAAGTTAAAAAGGGAATGTTGCCGGGCCTCCGCCCAGATGGAGAACCTGATACGCATCTGTCTCCCCGCTGGAGATTTTCCTTTGCCCCCTGCTCAGGTCAAATGTGTGCGTACGTGCATGTACATCTCAGGCACTTGCGATGTAGTGGTCCAGGATGGCAACATGCTCGTAAAGGTCCGACTGCACCGCGCTCCTTTGCGCGTCCTGGCCGGGATGGACCTGGAACACAAGTAGTGTTTAAGTGCGGCTCAACAACAACTGTGGCCACCGTTAGCGGATGCTAAGGAAGTTAGCATCGGTGTATGTGTGTTTGGGTGAGTAGGGGGAGCTCGGCGACACCCACTCGCGGGTCCACGTTGAGGATGCTGCCGTCCGTCTTCCTCCTGAACAGAAGCGTGTCGGGCTGCTCGTAAATGACGTCGTAGTTGGCGCTGCCCGTGGAAGCTGACGTCTGCTTGGTCCAATTGTAGTAACTGTGAGCAAACTCCAAAATTTCAAAGTCAAAAAATGCAAATCTTGCCCATTTCTTTCTCCAATTTCAAATGCAAATTTGGGCTTGAGACATCAAACTTGAAGGCCTAATTTGAAGCCTCAAAATGGTCTTAAAAGCTCCTTAAAAGCTCAACTTGAATCTCTAACCCTGACTTGAATCTCAACTTTGAAAGCCAAACTGTTGTCTGGAACTCTCTCAAGTTCAAGCCGGTGTCAGTCGGGCAACGTGCGTGAACTGCCGACCTCGTCTGGCCCGGGAGGAAACGGGAGTGCCCGGATAAATCCCACGCAGGCACGGGGAGAACATGCAAGCTCTACACGGAGGGGGCCGGAGGTGGAATCGAACCAGCACCCTCTGAACTGTTGAGGCGCACATGCTAACCAGTGCCCCGCCGTGCTGCCTGACCTTGCACGTGACAGTTAAAAAATCCCGTAAGGTGGAAACGCTCGAAACTTTGAAACATTTCTCTCTCTTTTTTTTTTTTGCAAGGACAAGCCAAAAAGCGTCTGACACATTCCGCACGGGAACGCAGAGTGGCTCGGCGCCAACATCTCGCTAACCTGCTAAAAATCCCACCGAGTGCCAGTGTGCCGCTTAGAGTTCAGCCAGACGACATACACGCACACACGCACACTAGCGCACAGTTAGCAGTTAGCCGCTATCCAAAACGCTATTGATTTTGGATGAGGTCGCTGCCGTTGAATTTGTCCGCTAGAACATCATATCTCCAGTCATTACAAGCTTCTCACTGGCTCTCAAGTATGCCCTAAAAGCCCAACCCAACCCTTGCTTGTAACCTTACGTTCAATGCCCAACTTGAAAGCCAAACCCTATCTTATAACTCAAACCCTGGCATGCACGCCTAACTTGAAACGTTGTTTTAAATCCCAAACCCTGACTTGAAACCCTCATTTCAAAGCCTTATTTGAAGCCCTACTTTCAAAGGCCAACCAAGACTGAAAACCCAGACACACAATCCTAGCTTGTGACTCTCTAACCCTGTTTTCAAAGCCCAGTTTGGTAAACGTACCCAGCTTTAAAACAATAACTCGAAAACCTCGATCCTGCCTTCACCATGATTTGGAGGGAGACATTTTCGATACCCTTTCTTTTAGTACTCACTGAAAATGATAGTGTACTTTTGATACACAAAACTGAAATCCACATAATGACAGATAGTCGCGTGTGGAGCTTTAAGTAGTGCTGAGGAGGACTTGCGCAATGTCAGAATATTTCTGTTTTGACAGCTGGTGTCAGTAGCCTCCGTGAGTGCCCGATACCTTGAAATAAGGTGAGCATTAGCCGCCCTATCGATACCCGGTATCAGTACCTTATCTGGCTTGAAATACAAGACTGAGGAAGTAGTATGCAAAGTTAATTCAGCAACATCCCAGATGGATTCTGGAGATTTTGGAGATGTCGCAAATCATTTTAAAATCGGTTCGCCCAACATGATTGATTTTACGGATGTTTCGTCTTGAATCTTTCTTCTTCCCCTTTGCGTTCTGTCCTCTTTCCATCGTCTCCATGCTGCACCCCCCCCTCTGTGGGGAACAATAACAGGCAGTGTGGTTGGCGCTAAGAGGGAGCAGATGCTGCTGGATGTGCCGGAAGCTGCTGCCCACTCGTTGCACTCAACCGCACACGCACACACACACACACACACACACACACACACACACACACACACACACGCACACACTGGCAGTCCTGCCTCCCCCTGCGATGAAGACTGGATCGCTTCACCACTGACAAACCGATGTCAGCTCCTTAGCCTGAGTAGCTAACGTAGCAGTCTTACTCGCTGGCCCTCCTGGAAGGAAGGAAGGAAGGAAGGAAGGAAGGAAGGAAGGAAGGAAGGAAGGAAGGAAGGAAGGAAGGAAGGAAGGAAGGAAGGAAGGAAGGAAGGCTCGCCGGGCGTGAAACTTGGAAGCTGACAAAGAGCGCACGGCCGCAGCGCACCTTCGTGCCTGGCCTCATTCGGTGCTGTCAAAACATTTGCGCCGCCGTCCTCTCGAATTAACTTTACAAGCGATCCGGCATCTCGTGGGACTCCGGCGTTGTGCCGCGGCATTACTAGGAACTTGTGGCCTGCTTTGCAGCCCAGATTGTTAAATATTTGCCGGGGCGAAGTGAAAATATTCCACATGCAGAGGAGCTTAAGAGTTTTGTGTTTGAAGGCCAGTCATCAAACTTCACTGCCACGCTCTGTTCGCACGCTAGGCTGAAAAGTCCACTTTTTTTTAAATTCAGCATTGTCCAATACATCCAGTGTACGAGGTTGAAAGCCTTTGAAAGACATTTGAAAATAACCCAAAAATGTGTGCTGTGACTTTTCCGAGTTTTTTTGTGGGTCTGGGGTCAGGGTTGGACGTGCCGACCAAATTTCATTGCCAAAGTCAAAAATGCTTTAGGGGCTTTGACCAATCTCACGGCAGGAGTTTTTGTTTGTTGGACCACAGCCACAGGATATGACAAAGTTCATGTCAAATGGCCACTGCAAATATACTGAAAAAAGTTTGCGTAGAACATGTTCCACTTTATTTCGTCAAGGGGTTGCACAAAAACAAATCATCTGGGTCCAGATCGATTTTTTGCCCGGCTGCCGGAGCGCTCAGGGGGTTGCCGCGGCAACGCCCCATCCGTTCAAACGCCTCGCATCGCCCAAGCGGTTCACCGTAGAATGAAAGTGGTCGGCCAGAAGAAATGTGACATTTGGGCCGATTCGGACTCGGCGCTGAGGTATGCGCGCATCCGTGGATCTGTCGCAAAAAAAATCTAATTTTGCCTTCAAGGGGAAAAACCTTAATTAGTATTCGGCAGCGAGGCCAGTGCAGTGCAAGCATTCTCTCCTCGAGCGGTGAGCGGCGGGCAAGCGGGCCGGCCGAGCCGACCTCCGCTAGCTTCTAATTTCATGCGTCGGAGTGCTGGCTCAGCATTCTGCTTCCTTGCCAGGTTTGAACATTTTCTTTTGGCCTCACTGGAGTTCGACTGGGCGGAGCAATTTGGTGGCGTGCCGAGCGTGTTTGGGCCTCGTGTTTTATGCCGACTTATCGAGCATTGCTCATAATTCAGCAATGTTGACATGTTGGAAATTTGCGAGCAACTGGACAAAGGTGGAAACTGGAGAGATCAAAATTATGTAAGATGGCTGCGTCAAACAAAACATGACTGACCTGAGTCTTTTGTTGACATGCCAACCAGATTTCCAAAGTCCAAAATGGCTGCCTTGACCTAAAATGTAGGACCCCCTGTGTGTTTTGGGGCACCGGTCGACTCGTCGCGCCTCTCAAAGTTGTTTTTTTGAGGAGTGTGTCTTTCTCTGACCGCTAGAAATAACTTTGAATTTCCAAAAACCCTCAAGCACCTGGGAACGGCCCAAAGAAGCCCAAGATGGCCACTTCAGAGTAAAATGTCGCTCCTCTGGCGTCTTTTCAGACTTTTCGGTTGGAAAGACCCGCCTGTCGACTTTGACGTGGCTTTCACGAGTCAACCTGGTTCTGGGGGCTGAATTCCCAGAACCTGCCGAGCAGGTTTGGGGTGTGGCCAAATGATGGCAGAGGTCCAGATACAAAAGTGGACATGAGGGAGAAGAAGCGTTTCATCCTTCAACTGCCCCCCAAAGACAAAGTTTTCTTGAAATGAATCACTTTTGGGCGTACAGAGAGGATGAAATGACGAAACAAGATGGCGGCAGTCCAGAGCGGAGATGCTTCTTTCATGTACCGACAAAGTCTGACGGGCTTGGGCTAACTTTGCAATGGGAGCCTTTCTTTGCTTTCATGCGCTTATTAGCCGCAGCTTAGCTTTAACGTTGGCCGAGCTCAGGCGCCAAATTGGAAGCAGACCGCGTGGTGACCTCTCAGAGCAAACGAGCAACCTGCTGCTGCGCCGGTGCGCCGAGCTCCTTGAATGAAAAGAGCAACCGGCGGCGATGAGGTAACGGCATCACGCTGAGACACGAGCGCTCCTCAGCTTTGACTGCTTCAAACAAGCGTGACCTCCACATGAACTCACGTGGGACTCCATTAAAAGAACGCACACACACGGTTTGAGTTTCGGAATAGGGATTCAAGCCTACAGGGCAACAATTTCAGGCTTGAAGGTTTCCAGTCAAGGTCTCAAATTAGGTGGGGAGGGGGGGCTACAAATGAGGCTTTCAACGACAACCTTTAAGACAGTCAAAGGGCTTCAGTTTCGGGTTTCAAGACAGGGGACGGCTTTCAAAGTAGGGTTTTAAGACCAGGTGAGGAGGGATTAAAGTTAGGATCTCAAATGAGATTTGAGGTTTCATCCAAAGGTGAGGCTTTCAAATGTGCTTCCAGGACATGGCTATTTCTAGTTTGGGTTTCAAGCCACAGTAGGGCTTTGAAACCATAGGTAGGGTTTAAATGACACTTTCAAAAAGTAGGGCTTCCAGCCAGGGTTAGGGTTCTAAGTTGAAAGCGTTTCAAAGGTTTCAAATCCGTTGAGGGTTCGTGCAAACGGCCAGAGTTTCACTTTCAAGAAAAGGTTTTCAAAGTCGGCTTTGAAATCTCTTCTTAGCTTCAGCTTCCAAATGCGGTTTAGAGACAGGATTAGCCTTTCAAGAAAGTCAAGTTACCGAGTGAAGACACAGATTCAAATCACAAAACAGAGTCAATAAATAAACAGGTTTGAAGGTCTGGGTTTTGGTCAGCTGGAGGGGCACAGAACTCCGCCCTCCCCTTTCCACGAATGCCGAGGCATCGGAGTTGCGTCCGGTTCTTGCCGACCGACTATTGTATTTCCTTCCTTGCCTTCAAAGCGCGCTCCGCCACCCGCCCGCCCCCGCCGTCCCCCCGATCCTTGTCCGAGCAGGACTCACCATAAATCCCGGGGTCCTGGCACTAGCTTCTTCCTGCCGCTGAAGTATGGCGCAAAGTCCCGCGTCTGCAGTTTGTGGGCGTAGTCCAAATAGCCAGACACTTCCTGACCCGCGGCGTTCACGTCTCGGATGAAGAGCAGCGACTGCCCACAACAAGAGAAGAGGAAGGTGTTGGGGTTTGTTTTGGTTGGGTTTCTTTGGGGGGGGAGGGGGGGGTTATCCCTTTGACTGACCCCCAGGCTCCAGGCCGTCCTCCACCCGTCACCATGGTCAGCTGGTAGCAATTAACCTCAACAGGTGCGCTGACCTGACAGGGAGGCCCCCTGCGGCCCCCGTGGCCCAGGTGGACTTTCACACATTCCATCTAAAGTCGTGCTCGCTGTGATTGTCTTCATCTACATTTGTGAGCACAACTTTTTGTTTTCTTAAGCGCAGCCGTTAAATGTGCATTCAAAATCGAGCTGGCACTTGTCGCTGTCCAGGTTTGAGCTCGCAAGTTGATCTAAATTTACTTTTTGTTATGGAAACCCGGGCATCGAAATGAACGCATGTTTAGCTCAAATCTCTTTGGGAAATGTGCAAACGTGTTTGTCATCTGAACTCACACTCACTGGTTTTCATTCTTTAAAGTCACACTCATGATTTCTTTTTTTTTTGTTTTTGTTATGTAAACTGTGCCGAGAGGTGGCCGGCTCGCTCGGAGTGAGTCTTTTGTCAACACGATGTTGTCTTAGCCTCCACATGACTACATAAGCAGGTTTATTTTTTATATGTGCAAATGCAAGAATGCAGTTTGCATTGTTTCACTTGCAGCAAATAATTTTTTTTTTAAAAAAAACAAACAAAAAAACCAAAAATAAAATCTGGTCACACAAAGACGGGAAAAAAAAAAGGATTTGAATGACTATCCAAAGCATTCCGCTAGTGCGCGCTCGCCAGGAGAGTGGAAATAATGGGAGGCCATTTTTATCCGGGCATTTGGTAATTACAGGGTGTGTCAGTAGACAGATGTCTTGGCAGCATGCAGAAAAAATGTAGACCAAAAAAAAAAAAAATGGACGATTCAAAAGAGCTTGCTGCTCGCTGCACTGCGGTAGCCAAACATTTTATCTGCACAATGGCACGTAACACTTTTTTCTATTCTTACTCATGTTTCTGATCTGATCATTGGGACTTTAATCGTTAATCTTAAATGAGTGCTCACAAGCCAGGTTTGGGGAGTGCAAAATTGATATTTTCATCAATGTTTTTCTCCTCAACCTTTTGTGATGCAAATTTGTTGAAATTGTGTCATCTAAAATTGCACCGGCAAGTCTAAATTCAAGTTCTTAATCGGAATTCACAGTCCCAAGTCTTTGTCAACTTGCAGCATACATTTTTGTCATCTGAATTGACATGAAATCTAAATTGAATGTAATCACGCGGTCTTGTCTGCAGTCTAAATCGAATACAATTGCAAAATAAATCTACACAAAAAAATTTTTGTTACCTGAAACAAAAGAAATTGAGATTAGAAATCTGCATTTGTGCTGATAAGCTTTCATTTAAACAGACACATATTCGTAAATGAACACCTTGAGCTTTCAATCTCATGGAAATTCACTCAGATTTTTAGCGAAACATATGCAGTTTGAGCCAAAATTCAAGCTAATCCAAATGATTGCTGGCTCCAGTTTTTGCCCATTTCTAAATTGGGCAAAGATCCACATTGTGACAAGTTAGTGGAGCGGCAGGTTGACTTGCCGCCCCTGCGTTTTGGGAAGGAGCATGTGGGAGGGTGCGCGGGCGGCGTCTGGCGGGCAGGTGCCCTCCTCGTGGCGAGCGACCGCCGAGCTTCGTTAGCCTGCCGGGCCGCCGGCAAAAAAAGCCACTCGCTGCGGTGTGCTGCGGTGGATCAGGCCCCGCTCTTTGCCTTTGAGCGACCCATCAAGTCGCGGTCAGAACATAAGAGGCTTAAACCCACGCGCTCCAAATTACAGACTACTCGCAATCACTAATTTCAAGACCGCTTTTTCGGGGTTGTTTTTTCCTGCTTTCCAATTTCCATTCAAACTTCCTGCAATAGTGGGACCACTTCATGTGACCGTTGCGATCATCTCGTGAAATCCCCTCACTATGATATCATCGATAGCGAACAAATGATCCACAGAATTACAACCACTCAAGACTTAAAGCGTGTCACTGACCGCGACTAATCCACTTGGCGCAAACATCGAGATGAACATAATAAATATATCAACCGTGTAAATGCACTTCAAGAGCACATTCACATCACATTCTCATAAAGCCACCTGAGTGAATTTGATATTGATAACAAAATCAAACCACTTGCATGAACACAATTTGACAATCGTTGACCTCGGTTGCTCCGAATCCCACTCTGCCCCACTGTCTTACGGCGTTCCACAGGGCTCAGTTGTGGGGGCCTTGCTGTTACCATTGTAACTATTTTTCTGCCCGTGGGTTCCGTCTTAAGCAAGCACGGTTATTTCCCTCCACTGCTATGCAAATGACAGTCAAGTCAACTCCCGCTGAGCAAAAAGGACGCGCTGTCATGAAGACTACTTTTCGAGGCCTGGAGGGCACGGGAGCTCTTGAATTTCACGGAAGAGAAAATAGAAGTTCTTGTGTCGTGGACTTTGTTCATCCCACCGGACAGTCTTGAACTTGGATTTCAAATTGGACCTTTTTTTTCATCTTGTCAAGGTAAAGCCTCCCCTCCCCAATGATGTATGAAAAGTGCCTTTTGGGTTGCCGAGTAAGCTGTCAGGCTGACAGGCGGCATCATTTCCATTCCAGCACTGAAACAAAAAACGAGAGAGAAAAAAGCAGGGAGAAAACGCTTCCTGCTGCAGTAAATGTGCGGCACGCCCGAGTCGGCGGTATTAGCAGGCGACTTCGGCGCATGCGGTTCTGCGCAAATGCGTCCTACGCCATTCGCCGCCGGAGCCCCCCCCACAATCTTTCCCGCATTCCACTGGCTTTTAAATTACCAGTGGGAAGCCGAATACGAGTCCAGGGACCAAAATACCCGCACCGCCGAAGAGGGAGGGGAATTATGGCAGACCTTTTTCGATGGCTTTTCCCGACGTGTGACGGGGCCGCGCCTTTTCCTTTGAACGCAGCGAAAAACGAGCGGGAAGCGTGCCCTGTGTGTGTCCGCCACAAACAAGGCCACATGCGGCTCGTCACTTTTGGCCTTCGACGAAACGGCAACTGCCTCGGGATCACAAACATTACTTGGAAGGACGATCACAAACATTTGTCTCGAAATGTTTCAATTCATGCTTCTCTAAAAATATAGAATTTCAAAGGGAGCTTTTGGCATGTTCACCAAATCTGTGTGCAACGGTTTCCGTTTTCTGGCGCCTTCCAATCTGATACACGCGTGTGAAAAGGCCGGTTTTCGGTGTTGACTGTCGTTCCTTGCAACCCAAAAGAAGTCGTTGAGGACAGTAAAAAGAAGCTTGCGGTGTGTCACAGGTCCTCACGGTTCTTTTATGACTTCAACAAAAATAAGATACTAAGACGACTCTCACACACTACGAGACGCTAAGTATTGATAAGGTCATAATTCAAACTAAAGTTAAATCCTCTTATTTGGGGGGTTTAAAACAGTGTAACCTGACCTCCCAATTAAAAAATAAGCAATCACTCTGGACGTACATTTCAGAATTTGGGCAAAAAGTCAAAGAGACTTGATGAACGATGTCACGCTTTGGCTTTCTATGGGTGACATTCCAGAAAGAACTAACTTGAAGTAGCTTGTTTTTTACCACTTGTCAGTGTCATCGTATGGACAATACGCTCATATAGCCATCAGTGGCACTTACCCACAATGCAGCTGGACACAAATTACAAAGTGGCACCAACACACACACATGCACGCACACACACACACACACCACAAGCTGTGCACTCCCTTCCTGTTGTTGCAGCAGCAGCAGATGTTTCAAGGCAGACAAATAGCTGTTAGAATGTTAGCTGTGCCGCTAACTCTCGCTACGTTAAATGTAAACACATTCCAATCTGCCGCCAAGAATCGTTTCAAAGGGTCAAGTGAGGAACTCCAATTGGGAATGTCACCTCGGAGTAGTCATATATCAAAGTCAAAGTCTGCTTTATTGTCAATTTCTTCACATGCCAAGACGCACAAAGAAATCGAAATTACGTTCCCACTGTCCCACGGTGACATGACATAGCACACAATATACATACAAGTAAACAACACAAAAAAATAAAAACAAGAAGGCACAAACAATGAATAAATTAGAGTGATGAATAAGTAATAAATAAACAAATAACATAATAAGAAATAATAACATTCCAATCTGCGACCAAGAATCATTTCAAAGGGTCAAGTGGGAATGTCACCTTGGAGTTAGTATGTATGTATATCAACCTGATACATCATGTTACCTGGCTAATGCTAATATTAGCCAGCTCACATGAGCACAGTGTAAATATGCATTTTGATTCTGCCATGTACCAACCACACTGCTCCGCATTTGCTTTAGCCAACTCTAATTTCACTTGTCCACTGTTAGCTTTAGCCTTACCTGCTGGTCACTGTGACCATTCATTTCTGAAACATGATGATTGTGCACATTTGTGGCATGTTACAAAAATGATGTTATGAGAATGACAGCAGATTTGTTGGTGCTTGCTATCTTGGAGCGGAGGTGCGAAAGCCTCCAAATGTTGGCCCAAGCGTAGGCGAACCGCAACAGTTTATGTGAGAAAATGTAGGACAAACAGCGCAACGATGCGAGGAAGACAGCCAAGGTGTAAAAACATTCCCTGTAGCTCAGGTGTGGAAAACAGAAGCAAAGAGAAAGAGGGAGAAAAAAACAGCAGCAGTGATGGGAAGGAGTCGACCTGCAGTTGACCCACGGTTGACCTCTGTTCAAACGTGGCCACTACAAAGCTCAGCAAGGTGCGCTTCTTTGTCTTGGTCCGCGTTGTGCGTCAGTCAAGACTTTCAGGATTTAAGGACTTGAGTTCACTTTGTAAATTACTTTGAAGGACAACACGGGCTTCCACTGGGTGCCCCAATATGTAGCCTAAACACACAAACACCTAATTCCTATTTCTATATATGTATGGAGAGTCAAATAATTGAATACAAATAAATACTAAATATTCTTTAAATTGTAATTCTTTTTTTAAATAAAAGTGACAGTTTTTTAAAAAGGTTTTAGACCGTGTAAGGAATAAACTATTTGAAGTGATTAAGAAACAACATGGCTTTGTTTACTGTTTAAGACTAGCTCTATAATAATTGCGACAATAAGAACAAAGTCACTTTAGTGGCGATCACAGTCGAGGTGTCTCGACTGTATTTTATGTTGGTGAAAAATGAACAATCCAGGTTCTCCGGTTGAACTGCACGCTCACATTTCCATCGGACCACAAACGCACCACAGCCGTCATAGTGTCACTGTTAGCAAAAGCACACAGCAGCACACACGTAAAGTGAATATGTGCCAATGCAATACAGTCAGACCGACGCAACATGAAATCTCAAGATTCTCCGATTTGCCACGCCTGCACGATTAGCAAGTGGCTGAGCAGGCCTTGCGCTAACTGACCAGTGGTTTGGCGATCGTGTTTACAATGCGCTCCGTCCTTAATATTGGACAATTCCCCACGGCAAGGCTGAACATCTCTCACGGCACACTGGCACAGTGGTTGGGAAACACTGCCTTAAAGGCAGGCCAGATCTTAAGACCTATAATCTATAGACCAGCGAGCAGGTCCAATGTTTGGTCCACAGACTCTCAGTTTGGCCTGTAGTCCAAAAAAACAATCGGTTTTGTCCACCGGTTGGAAACCTGATCCCCTGGATTCAAAGAGCAAGTGTTGCGTTTGTAAATCCTGTCGTGACCCAAAACAAATCTGACTTCAAACAATGTGGGCTTGGTCAAATTGCCAACTGAATCTTTTGGAGATTATCCTGATGATTTCAAATTGACCAAAACAACATTAACACATCAAAGTGGGTAGCTTAGCACGCGCTAAGTTTGAACTTTTCGTACTACTCTCTCTATTTTCGTGCCAATGAAACCGGTTGCCTTATCTTGATGATGTGACAGTGTCTCAAAAGGCTTAAATAATAAAAAAAAAAAGTTTAAATAATTAGTTGAACTAACACTAGTAAAATGCACTTGTATAAACGCCAAAGGGGTTGTACCTCTATTGTTTAGCGTTTACATTCATTAGGTTAGCATTTTCCATTCATATCGACAATCTCCCATGCTCAAACGTTAATGCCGATCATCACTGAGATTTATTGTCGGTCCGCTCAGCTAATTAAAGGTTGAGCGGCGAGAGAGCGAGAGAGAGAAAGCACAAGGGAGGGTTATGATTAAATGCCGTGTATGTACTTCAAAGTCGCCATCGACGACTCCTCATCGCTTCAGGATCTTTGTTTTAATTGTCTACATCTACAGAGTGATACATCCCATCTCATTCTCTTCTGCTTATTTTCCAAACAAATGTTTCATTAAAAAATGTACTGTATATGTAAGAAATATTTACAACTTCATAAAAGTACAATTAAAGCGCCTGCATGCTTCCGAACCAAGATGTGGTCACCCCAGTCAAAAACATTTTTTTTTTTTTAAGAATAAAAGCATCCTTTTTTTTGCCACCCAATTTTTGGTCATGCTTGTGGTGACAATGTCATTTTCAAAATAAAGGCATGCGCTCTGTAAAACAGCTTGTGGTGCGGTGGCACTGGTGAAAGTGAAAAAACCAAGAGAGTTTGAAAGAATGTTACATGTCCTTTTGTGGACAAACAAGGAAATGTCAAACATACCAAAGCGAGCTACCCAAATTCAAGTCAAGTGTGAGCTGTGTCGCAAAACAAAAGCGCTGATCTCCAGGTTAATTCTTTTGACCGGTCGCTATGGTGACGCATGCACCTGCGTTGACAGATGCTTTAGCTTTAGCCTTAGCATGGGCTATGCAGCAAACAAGTCACAACAATGGCAAACATCCAAGCTTGGACCACCAACATGTGGAGGACAAGACCTTTCGATATTCCACTACTCCAGCCGGGGAAGGCCTTTCTGTATGCGACATGATCAGCATCATATTCAACAATGTTTGCGCTGTTTGCGGATCATACATGATGGTCAAAGTGCCGACTAAAATCTCAGGCCGTCTGCCGGACCACTTCGGCACATTAAAAGATAGGGGTGTTAGTTTGTGCTCTGTGTCGCGGGTGTACTCCGAATGTGAATATTAAAACGAAACAAATCTCAAACGAAGGGGAATTTTGAGCCGGAAGTGGGTGCCTATAACTTAGGTGGATGTGAGTAGCAAGTCAGCCAGCTAATCTGACTTGAGCAACGCGAGCGTCCCGTCAAATTTCGTGCCTGTCAGCGAGCCTTTTAGTGACGCCATTTTGTTGTAAAGCAGCCGAGTGTTTATTTGGAGTAGCCGCTATTAGCCGTGTTTACCCGAGAGGGCCCCCTAGTCCAAGCACCCCCCTTTGAGTTAAAACTTTACATGGCTGGGTGAGCTCCCTCTTAACACGGGGCTTAAGTTGCAGCGGAAACCTTTGCGTAACAAACATTTGCGTAACAAGCTCTACGAGAGCAAAAACCAACTCAAGAAGAAAGAAGTGAAAGCGGCACATTCGAGTGACAGACGGCTCGCGGCAGAAATCTAAAGAGAAAAAAATTTGTTGGTTCTCGTACCTGATTGATTGAAAATTGAGTATTTATATAAAGCGAAGAGTCAAATTGGTTTGACAATTACAAAATGGTCCATTGTACAGTGAAACAATCCCAGTTTTTTATGTTTACCAAAATTAAATACCATACTTAATAATACCAAACTTACTTTCTGTTGCTACTTACGAGTACACATTGCTATTGCTCCCTGTACAAACACGTACAGGGTTTGTTGAAGCCACAAATTTGTCGTCGACGTGTACAAATTGGTGAGAGTAAGTAAAGATGAGCTTGTCGTTGCCGTTCAAAAACACCTTCAAGCTCGGTTCATTGAAAACAAGTTGTCGCTGATGTCTGCATAAACATGAACAAATTGGTATTTGACTCCTACAAAATGCACGAGGTTCATTGCGATTGTCTTTGATATTTACAACAAACACATTTAAATGCTGTTTCCACAAAAAAGAGCAATAAAGCAATAACTTGGAACCTCCCGAGCAAAACGCACTGATGGACGGCCGTAAGGCGAGTGTAAACAAACGCGTGACGACCATTAATAAGCATCTTAAAATTCTTGAGGGATTTGACCGGACACTGCCATGTCAAGTGGTCCCACCTCTTGAGCAAACACAAGATGGCCGCCCCGCCGCGCGACACAAAGCAGAGGGCTTTGCCTCGCCTCGCCCCGACCTGACGCCACCACCCTTGTAAATTCTCCCGCCCGCCATCATTTTGTGATAGCTACGAGCCGGCTAATGAGTGTCAGCTACGAGTGTGTCGGGAAATGAAACACGGCCTTAGCTTATATTAGCTGTCGTACAATCAGTGTATGATTCTTTTCAATAACTTTGAGGCTGTTTGCTGCTTTTTGCAATGTTTGCACCTGCTAGCTTCGCTTAGCTGTGTCAGCTTCTCTTTGCGATGTTTGACCCTTGGTTAGCTTCTCTTATAGGTGCGCTTGCTTATGTTTATAGGCCCTAACTTTGTTGAAGGCTTTGTTGGCCTCTTTTAGCTGCTTTAGCCAATGTTTACATTCCTTAACTTTGCTTTAGCCTCTCTCGCCTGTTTTAATGTATATTAGCATCTGTCAACTTGTTTTAGCCAAGGTTAGCCTCTCTTGGCAGTGTTTTAGCCCGGTGTCGCTCGAGCACGGTGCGTGCCAGCTAAGTAAGTCGAATCCCACGAAGGAATCCATTTGGGGTGAAAACATTGACATTCAATCTGCCACCCGAGTTGCTGCTGATCCGCTGTGGACAACATATGGAGCGCATTCTTGGGAATCCTCTTGTGTTCACGCACTGAAGTGTATTATTCCACCTGAGTAAATAGTGCACAGCTCGCTTGCTCGCTCCCTCCCTCCCTCACTCGCTCGCTCACTCATTCACCACACATGTAAACACACAGACACACACACAAACTGATCCCACTCAAAACATTAACACTTATCTCATTAAAAACACACACACACACACAAACGCCTATCTCTGAAAAGGCACATGACCAACGCACCTGCACACCTATGCCGTCCTCAGGTGAACTCAGGTCAGTACACTTAAGCTGAAACGCCTGAGATTTGAGCTAATGCTTTAACTTTCAGATTCCCGGCTTGCTTGCAAATCACCGACATGAACACTAACATGTGGCAGATGGTTTCGCTCCGTTGACAAATACAAGACATTCCTGCACTTCCTTTTTTTTGGGGTGGGGGGGTGTCATACACTTGATCATATATTATGAATGCTTAATTACACTTTGCGTGGTCGAACCGATGGAGGTCGCAGCACCTTTCGAGGCATGTGGCCATCCGTCGGAAGCGAGCGTGAAGGCTAAAGATAACAAGAGGCTAAATGATGATGGATCGCAGCAACGGAGGCTCCAACGTTACAGCTGCACACGACCTTGATGCGTCTAGGGAAAACGGTGCGCCAAAGACACGTCGCAGGCAGGCCTCTATTTTCCCTTCGTGTCCTGAGGTCACTTGAAGTTGCACGCCAGACGCACGTCGAGTCGATTGAAATCCCTCAAGGTGCAACGTACCATCCGCAATCACGGAACCCTTTTTTCTCCCCCGCTGATGGACGTCATAGAAATGGAAAAAGATTCAGTTCACGGTCAAACTGTGGCCATCACAGTGAGTGTTTGTGTTAGCTTCATTTATTGGACACACGCATCCTAACTAAAAATGTTTTTTCTCCCCTCACAAAACGGACTAAATAAAGTCTTGCATTATTGTGACTTTCAAAAATGGCTACTTTAATCTCAAAGCATTTTCACACATACACATTTCATTTTTCTCTGAGAAAAAAGGCAATTTTGTAATTATGCAAGTTTTACTTTAAATAAAGTCAAATTAAATTTTAAAAAGAAATCAAGAAAAACACAAATCTATAAAAGAATTGAATGAATTTTAAAAAATGAATGAAAACAAAAGGAAAAAGAAATTATTTTTAAAAAATTTAAAGATAAAAACAAAAGACTATTGTAAAATAAAGCTAAAGTAAATAATAATAAAGTTCTAAAATTTTAAATAAAAGAAAATGATCTTAAACTATTAAAAGTAAAAATAAAACTGAAATAGATTGAAAAATTAGAATTCCATAGAATAGATAAAAAAGTTGTGATAAATTCAAATACAATAAAAGCGGTTCAGAAAATGGATGGATTTAAAAAATGACCGATGAAAGTTGGAGAAAAAAAGAAAAAATATATAATACAAGAAAAAAAAAAACAATTAGAAAAAAAAAAAAAAATTGCGTGCACATTAGGGATCCTGCAATATTTTTGTCTCTGCCCCTCCAGGATAACTCCTTGATGCCATTCAAGTCAATGTAACATGATAGCCCTGCACCTTTTCACCTTTGATATCAAACTTGCCATTGTTGTTGCACGCGCAAAACACACACACACACTCACGCACAAACACACACACACACATAGAGGGACGTGTAATGCAATAGCGATGGGAATTCCTCTTTAATTTCAATGCTACACTTGATCTGTGGGCCGCATGAGCGAGCAGCTTATTATCTATAGTGACAGGAGCTTATCAATACACGATTGGCCGCCGGGCGCACAGCCTCTCTGAAAGACAAACACTTCCTTTATGCGCCGCGTCCCCTTGGGGCACAGGACGGCTGACAAATTCCTCGATGGGAGACAAAAAAAAAAAAAAAAAAAGGATTTACTCTAATGATCCAAGCAGACCATGATTTTGGACAAAGCTAAAATAAATTTTAATGGCAGGAAAATTGTCGGCAAGCAGACTTTTTAGCAAAAACCAGCATGTGATGCCAGTTTCTTTTATCAACTTGGAAATTGGTGGGTATGTCTATGACTAAGCCCACCAAAAGTTAGCAAAGAACTATGTCTGAAAATCCGCAGGAAGTCTGCCATTTTGCTTCGAAGCAGCCATTTGCAGCCCCGGAAGTGAGTTTCACTTATCGACATGAAATTTGGTGGCCGTGTTTATCGCATGTAGAGCCACAAAAAAAGCTTCCAGATACAATACCTGAAAAAGGCACAGAAAGTCATATTTGGTCATTTTGCGTGTTTGAAATTCCAGCTTCTGATGCTAGTTTGACTTAGCAACATGAAGTCGCTTTGTTGTTGTGCAAGTCTATCAAAAAGAGTCTCTGGATGTTGTAGAAAGGACGCCATTTGAGGCTCGATTTACATGTCCACGTTAGCGAGGCTAGTCAGCGAAGCCTAAACAGCTTTCAATGTGATGCTCTGTCCTGCCGTGAGGCGAGCACACCTTCAGTTTCACCCCCCCCCCCCCCCCCCCCCCCACCCCGGACAACAATGAACACACCCTCGGGCGACCGGTGCAGGTGCGACCTGAATTGATTGAAGAAGTTTTTGTTTTTTTTAAGTAACTTCTAACCTTGCGCAAATAAAGCTTTCCAGGTGCAGCTTTTGTCTGTGTGCAACTTTTGCAAGAGAGTCAAGAGATGATCATCAAATATGTCAATATGATGCATATGTGGAAATTCGATACCGTGGACTGTTTGACGTGACGCAACTGATGATTAAAATAGGTATATTAAAAATGACCACAGAGATTACAGCCCGTGAATATTAAGTCGCAATGTTTGTAAGGAGCTGAGACGACAGAGGAGGAAAGGGCACGAGGGGCCGTGCTCAGGCAACACGTCAAATGACAGGTGTAATTTCAAGCCAGCTTGTTGAAAGACGACGGGACAAAAGCGTGACGAATGACACGCAGCAGCACAATACGAATGTCCTCGACTCCGAGGAAAGACAATCGTTGTGCCTCAAAGTCATCCTTTGTGACACTCAAACGGAGGCTTCATCTCACTCCATCAATGCCCAGAGTGACGGATGGACTGGACGCTCGACACGCTCGGAGTTGACAAATGGCAGGTTAAAAAAAAACTACGAAATGAAGCAAAATTGAAATTCAACATAATGCTAATAAAAGACATTTTGTGACTAAAATTCTATTTTCTTTTTATTAAATTGGTCAAAATGTTGTAAAAAAAACACCAACAAGTAAACCAACAGAATGAAAAGACAAATCTAAAATAATCCACACAAAGTGTGCATCCATGCCGTCAATAAAAGTAAAATAAAAATCACTTTGCAGAATAGATTTTTTTTTAACTCCTCCAGCTCACTAGCTGAGTTAACAGCTACGCTGGACTTGCGTGAGGAAATCTCCCGCCACCCGAGAATGTTTCCGGAATGTGCGGCGCGCACCAGTAAGTGGCCTGTGCCCTGCGACGTCCCGCACCTTGTCCTTGTCCCAACAGCAGCTTTTCAATGTTGTTACTGGCCGTCCACAAATATGCGGCTCCCCCCGCCTCTCGTGCCCAACATTCCGTCCTGGGCTTTCTCTACTCGGACGTGTCCCGGACATCCCGAGCGGCGCGCCGCAAGCCTTTCCTTTAACGGGACGGGAAGTTTGCCTTGCCTCCTAAATTCCAATACCAAGCTTGCGCTGGCTGGCACTGAAGTTACGTCAGGCGTTGCAACCGGGTTGAAAGTTAAAAAAAAAAAAAAAAAAAAAGTCCACATGCCAATCATACGAATGCACTTACTGTCATTTTCCCAGTTCTGTTGGCTTCCTCACGCTCAGCCAGCTCCCTGAGGAAGTTGTCCCGGATGTCACATCCGGAGCTCGCCAGCGTCCTGGAAGCAGACGTTAGCATGTTAGCACTCGAGCGAGCCATTCTCGTCGGAATGTTGTGGTGATGCACCGTTTGGTTCTTTGTTGAATTCTAAAGTTGCCAAGACAACATTTGGGTGTTTGTGATCAACTCCTACAATTTCTCCTCTTCCGCTTGCTTAGCATGCTAAGCGCCTAATGCCAGTGGCCTCAATATTTCCCTGATTTAAGGCCTTTACTGGAAGTTGTACAATGGCCACAGTTTGACCCCATGAGTTGCAATCATTCGAACGGGAAAAACCCCCAAATATATGAAATGAAAACAATTTTTTTTTTCCAAAATGATTTTGCCTGACCCTATGGTTGCAGGCTGCATGCGCACGCCATCTTTTTGCAGGTCACACGGGGGCGGGTGGGGGTGCGCCGAGCGGTGCTTCGGCAGCCCCAAAGTAAACACAGCTGTTGAGGAGGCAAAGTGCTGGGGGGGGGGGTTACCCAGTCCCCCACAAACACACACACATACTTATAAAGTCACGGCCAGTGAATGCCACTGGTGCAAAACACTCCGTTTTTCTTCTTCTCCTTCTTAGCCAGGCTCATTTATCCTCGTTTTGTTGTTACTAGCACTATTAGCGGCTAACGACTCGCTAATTAGCTTGCGCCGCTACGCCGTCAAAGCAGATGGCCCGTGAAATTATTACGAGAGGGCAAAGTGAAAAGGCAAGTGAAGTCAGCTGAAGTCGGCGCCATCTGCTCCATGTCTGCGGCCCCTGTCGTTCAGTTTGTGGCCTGTTGGTGTCACTAGTGAGGTTTTTCAGCTGTATACTGCAGAGGAAGACTACGCTGATTGTTTAAGGACTACCTCACACAAATGCTCAACCCTAAGCTTATTTTTGAAAGCTATTGTTTGAGACCCTAGCTCAGAGGCCCAACATTTTTGTAGAAGGCCAATAAATGAGAAGAACTGAATCAACAAAACCACCCGAAAAGCCAAACCAGCCATCTAAATCTAAAACTATAGGGACCGAACATGGAAGCCACCAAACAAGCAATCAAGATCGGAGTGACTTCAAGTCAGTGACGCGGCTTGACGTCAAGGCGGAGGCCGGCTGTGTCGCAGATGTGATCTTGGCACTTTTGCTCCTGGCCGGCTCGTTATCTGGCGGCACGTGTTTTCATTTAGGGCCTGATTTAAAACAAAAATTGGTGCTCAACCCCCACCCCGCCCTTAAACGGCGACACTCGAAAGGCGACGAAGCAACAAGGCGACGTCAGTCAGCCAGAAGAGCCGCTCGTCCGTTGTGAAGATGTGGGAACCGCTTCCTGCCCTTCAACCAGAGCGCTGAGGTTGCGGGGGCGCGCGGCCTTTGGATTCGGCTGATTTAGGAGGCAGGAGCATTGGAGAACCATAAAAATAATCCCTGCTAAATCACTACAGAAAACGAGGGGGAGAAGAAATGGAGAAGGACAAGTGGAAAGATGACAAACAACCTTGAAGAAACACAGATGGAACATTCTCACCGAGCGAGCGTTCAACATGGTTCTCTTCAATGGTGAGGAATCTGCTTGGACCGATTCTCAGACCTGCGGCAGATTGAAGCGGAAGAGCTCCACTTGAAGCCTACAGAATGTCATCTGGGTCACCATTTAGGATGAAACCATGACAACTTGACTTCCACTGGTGCCCGTTTGATTGCTGCTACCCCCGCCCCCTCCGCCCATGCTGCTCCAACTAACATTGCACAGCACCTTAGCACACGTTTCCTTTCTGACTACAGATGATGAGTCGACCGTGCGTTGTCATGCCATCAACTGCTGAGATGGATTTGCTGTCAGATTTATATATATTTTTTGCCTTAATTTAGGTAACGGCGACGGCGGGTATCGGCAGCTTCCGCACTACTCGATACCTTTAATAAGGTCGGTATGGGCCCAATACGTGTTTATACCTGGTATCTGTATTGGGTCCATTCCGGCCCATACTTTTAACCAGGCTCGACACTCTTGTTCGGGCTTTGAAAGACTAAATCGGAGTGAAAGCCTCGTTTTGAAACGCGATGGCAGTATTATTCGAATCACAAAGTCTCATTTGAAAGCCAACACCCAAAATGTGGGAGTGGCTTGTCGATTATCCGATCACACTGACTAAATTTCCTCCGTACAGCAAAAAGCTGCTGGGGAAGAACGTCGGTCACGCTAGGTGGTCTCCGGGTCGGATCAAAACTCGCTGGCTGCTGTTTATTTAATTCCGGCTCCATTTCGGGCTCCCGTCCCGACTAGAAGCGGCAGATTCCTGTCGTAGTCCGCCTCTTTTTTTTCCCCTTTCTTTTTCCTGCTAACCAAATAAGCACACAAGGACGACAAAGCATCCCATCCCATGCTATTGAATTTCACTGCACTGGAAGCTTCTTTGTTTTGTCTTTTTTTCCTTCTTCTTCCTCCTCCTTTCTTTAGCGTGCTGTCCTTGAGAGGAAAGGAGAGGAGAGGCGAGCCGGGCCAACGGCGGGGCAACGTCTCCACTCCCCCGCATATTTTATTACCACAGGTGCAGGGGTAAAAAGAGGGAGAGAGGAGGGGGCGCGCACACATTGATCAGATGCACGCTACGGGCCGCCTTAATTGAAAACAGCTCTATTTATACACCTGCAGGCACTAAAGGTCTCCGGGAGAGCACGATGGATTGAAAGCCAGAAGAGGGGGGGGGGGGGGCTGTGACAGAATGGTGAGAAAAGAAACCAGGCTGGAAGGTGAAAGACGTTCCCCCAAAAGCAAGGAGGAGGAGGGGGGGGTCGAGCTTTGCTGCTCGCAGGTGCAAAACGCTTTACAACGACGAGATCTCGAAGGAAAAAAAAAGGCTCTTTGTGCTGGAGTGGTCGGTGATCATCTCGGCAGGCGCTACGAGGGAAATACGCGGGAAAAACAAAACAGCAGTTAAATGCCGCTGACTAACTGGTTGGCTACAAACAAAAACAGATTGGACTTTTCTAAACGTTGCCTCAAAAGTCTTTGACTCATTCTGATAATGAAATGGCTAGCTAATCAACTAACTAGCAAGTTACCCAATTCAGTACCCAACTAACTAGCTAGCTCACTAGCTAACTTGCAAGGAAACCAATAAACTATGTACCCATCTAGCTAGTTAGCTAATTGACCAACTTGCAAGTTAGCAAATTAACTAAGCAACTAGCCAGCTAGTTAACTAACTAACTAACTAACTAACTAACTAACTAACTAACTAACTAACAGTTTTAGGATACAAAAGGCCCACAGTCCAAGAATGTTTTGGGATATTTTGCATTTGTGTCAACATAATTTTGTACGTTTCATGTCGTGCGGCTGGATTTGGAAGCGAAACGATGGCGGAAAGTGATACCCAGAGACTTCCTGCATCCATCCACTCGCACACGCCCGCGCCCAGACCCCCCCCCCCCCACACACACACACACATACATACACAAACGCTCACACACACACAGACACAAAGTCTGCTAGAGCCACATCAAGATTTCAGAGCATGAAAGCGCTTCCAGATATGTCCATGCATTAGTCAGCAGGCGGGCGACGCCTTGTGGGAGAGTAAAACTCACGTCGTCTGGTTCCGGTGGTAGCGGGTCGCCGATGCCGACGCTGCTTTCTGCTGCTCAAATTCCCGCCGACTCAGCACAGTGCCCTTGTGTCCGTGCTCCACCAGCTTACGAGCCACCTCCTTGCTCTGGAAGAGCGTAAAATTACCCATTTGAGCTCCATTGACCAAAACATCAACATTATTTTCTTTTTTTTTTTTTTTAAAAAAGAATGTTTCCACTGATGCTAAAGTCAGAACTTTCCTCATGACTGAGGTTATGGAGTTTTGAGTTTATTGTGGATGACAACAACATATTTTGATCCACAAGAGGTGAGGGCGAGTCACAGCGGCCTCATCAAGCAAAGTCAACTAACGAGCCATAATAAATTAAATGGAAACAAAACGGCATCTCGTCTCCCAAATTCATCTGCGTCTGCAAAATTTTGCTGACCAAGCGACGTGCTGAGTAACAACGCAAGAAGCTAACCTTTCTCCATTCATTTCACACATATTCTTTGGTCACCCGTTGTAAACTACAAACCAAATTGCGACAGATTAATATTGCCACATCGGAGTTTATTTTTGCCAAAACATGTGACTGTTTCCAATTTATTTCACAGATGTGAGGAACACATTTGGAGTTTTCTTTTTCAGAAGACAGGCCCCAAAAACGGTACTTTCAAATCCTTACTGGGACACTTTGTTTGCAACTTCATAAACGTTTTTTTGGTTGAATGTTTGAGTTGCTAAAGCATTGTTGAAGTCCGGGACTACCCCCCCCAGATTACAAGCACAAACAAACTCTCGAGGTCCGCCACCCCCCTCAAAAAATACAGATGACCTATTTTGAATAAATTTTATAGTTAGTTTGCCAACTACTGGGTCGCTTGCTCCGTCTAGTAAAACTTTTCTGAAAATCATTCTGCCGTTATACGCTGATTTAATGAATGTGCTAAACACACTATAAAAAAAAAAGTTGTTTGTTTTTTCAGAAGGTAAGCACTAATAGTGCTATTTTCGCACAAACTGTACTTTCCAATCGTGAACGGAGCGCTTTGTTGGCCTTTTCGTGCAGGTGGGGTAGAAACGCCATTGACGTCCAACGGTGTCCAAACTGCAAAGCGAGCTGTCAGTTGGTTCGCTGCGGACTGTCAGCTCGCCGATCACGTCCGGAAACTCCAACGCCCCCAACACGCGCACGCGCGCACACACACCACCGCTCTTTCGGCAGAAACGATCCCCCCCGGTCCCAAAAGTAGCCGCGAACGTTGTGCTCTCAACGCCGGACGCGCAGCCGCAACATCCATCCTGGCGGCCGAGGTGATGACTTTGTAACGTGACCCACCATGTGAAAAGCCCCAAAGAGCGACGGCCAGGAAAAACAGGGCCAGGCAGTGGAGCGACGCATTAGAGGCGCGCATTCGTCGGTGTGCCGGTGACCCGGCCCGACCCGAGCCAGCGAAACCGTGATTGACGACAGCTGATTGGTGCCCAGTGTGGACACAGGTGTTCAAACAAAATCCGCCACGAAAGCACTCGCGAGCGTGCCATCTATCTCGGTGCGTCTGGGACGAAACGTACTACACTGTTCCAATTATGCGTTGCTGCCCTCTAGCGTGTGACCCGAATGATTACAGCAACAAAACGCTCTCGTTCCCAAACCTGGTTGAGAATCGGTTTGATTTTACGATTGCTTCCCCATTTGTAGCGTGGAACCAATTTACCGGATACTAATAAAGCATTTCCACAATTTTCTGCAACTTTTGGTCAATAAGGCATATTACTTGTTATAAAAAGAAGTTAACCTAAACAATCATGTTATTAGCTCACGCACAAGGCTTGAAACAGAAGCTGCTAGGCAACACGAAGAACCTGACCTGAAAAACGTTTTCGAGAGGTCTCAGGTGTGAGCTCCACGCCGAATTGAAGTGTTTTGGTTAAGCTTCCGTTTTAATTTAATGTTTCCAAATGTACCATCCCGCAGTTTTGTGAATGCAATTAGTACACGAGGCACTCTCAACACGAAAAAACAAAACACTTAACACGACGAAGGGAACTTGACTCACAGTGAGGAAAACCAAATCCATCGATGTCATTTTGGAGTCCAAATATTCGTTGTAATCCTTAAATCGGGTCACCGCGTCTTGAATATTTGTATTGCTTGACTCCATTTTCCCCGTGTGTGTGTGTTGTAAAGTTTCTATGGCAACCCCTGGACTTTTTTTTTTACAACACTTTTTACCAGAAGCGGAAGTGGCCCTCAGCTGCCATTGGAGCGTTTAAGCCAAACCCCCGAGTTCCATTGAGCAAATCACAATCAATAATGATCAATAACCTTCAGACCACCAGGGAGTCGGTGATCGTGTAGGGCAGGGGTGTCCAAACTTTTTGCAAAGATAAAGTCCATCCATCCACCCACAGCAACACCCATATATATATATGTGTGTGTGTGTGTGTGTGTGTGTGTGTGTGTGTGTGTGTGTGTGTGTGTGTGTGTGTGTGTGTGTGTGTGTGTGTGTGTGTGCATAACTTGCACAACGTTAGGCCATGATGCACTTTTGCAGTAGTTTCCTTTCTCGCCAAATGGTGGCAATGTTGCCCTGATTTTCAAAGCTTTGTTTTTGCTGTGCTGAGCTTGTTCCCTATTGTCATTTTTGTGAAATGTATGAAAAGGTCTTGTTTTTCTTTACGCGTCTTAACGCTTGTTGTCCATAGTGCACATAAAAAAAGTCTGTTTATGATATTATTATTCACAAGATGCGACCTTGCATTTTTAAAAATTTATGTACTAAGGGTGTCGTTTGAGTATATCACCTTTTTTTGCTGTAAATAAACCTAAGATTTGAATCCCACGTGCAACCTGCAGTTTGCGTTATTTTTATGAAAATGTAACGTAATAAATATATTTAATAATGTCATAAAGAAATTCTCAGTGTTCATATTGTATGACAAATGACGGCATGTGATAAAAGCACCCATCTGCTTTTATATATGTTATCGATATTTTAATTGTTCATGATATTTTCAATGCAAATTTCATTTCATTTTAAATGTTCATGATATTTTCAATGCAGATTTCATTCTAAATTTAAGGTTTGGTTATGATCGTATTTACTATTCGTTATGATACTTATGTTCGTATTTTGGATGTGTTTAATTTCACAAATGAGAACAAACCTCGCGATAACTGTTCTCACACTGCATTGAATAGTTTTTCAATAGCTTTGTGTGTCGAATTAAAATTATGATGCCATATTTTTAATAGACACACCCAGTAATTGGCTGATGATGTATAATTTGTGACTATAAGAATACTTTTAAAAATGTATTTTAATTCCTTACCTTTAAATGTCTCTTTAATACATACAAAACAGTCAATGACTTGCTTTCTGTAGATTTATGATTATACGTCACCGTAACACATGTATTTTAATTGCTTTTTTGGTGTACAAAATGCATATCTCCAAATGCTTGAAAGCTGTATCATTACTTCTAATTGTACATAATGAACAATTAAAATCCCATGCAACTTTTTAAATTAGTCTTGTCGGCGTGCTGTATAATTAGCTGTAATTATGCAGGCAACAACATTTGACTGATTTTGGTCATTATGAATTTGATGGTTGACAATAGAAGTGAAAAAGAAGGAAAGCGCCTTACTATTCCTTTGCATGAAAAACATGAAAGGAAATCTGGCTATATATTCACGAAAACTACGACAGAAGAGCAGTTTGAAAATAAAGCTTTTTCTTTTATTGTCATTGCATTCGACATGATTCGATCAATTGTCATACGTAGTAAATTTTCCCGACAAACGGAAAAGAAAGAACACCCCACCCTCACACACACGCGCGCACACACACACACACACGGGCACACACACGGACACAAAATATGATTATTATTATTATTAATATCATGATCACACTTTGTGTTTCAAACAGAACCATTTGTATTTACACACGGCCTGCATGTGGCGTGGGTACGAGTTGCCGCCGTCGTGCACGCACTCACTCGCGCGCATCGTGTCTCGATTCGTGTAAGATAGAAAATACAACTCACTGTACATTTACACATATGTCCGGCTTCTCTTATTAGTCGTGTAAGTGCTTCATAAATAGATTCATTTCAAACGTGACATTTTTTTGTACACAAAACAAAACCTTCCAAAAAGGAGTGCAAAGGGGGAGGGGAGGGGGTCAGCCAGGGGCGCATCTGGAGGGGTGCTGAAGTCAGCGATGTTGGCTCGAAGGCAGTGCTTCTCAAGTGGATGGACCCCAACCCCGATTTGCAGCAGACCTCCAAAAACAGACACGCTCAGCCAATTTCACATAACCAAGTCTGTTTGGCTAACGACCCGGGCAAAACTTAGCTCCTCCCTGAGAGCTAACCAATTGTCCCAAAGAATTTCTTTTAGCAACATGAAATTTGGTAGACGCGCATCATGAGGAGTCTCGCCAAAAGTTCCAACAAGCTGTCACTGACAAAACACGGGAAGTCTGCCATTTTTTGTCAAAGGGGCCATTTTAGGCTATTTCTGTTTTGGTTAGCAACATGAAATTTGCTGGACATGATTAGTCGCACCGAAGTCTCAAGAAGCCGGGACCACCAAAACGCGGGAAGTCTGCCGTTTGACTTCCACCGAGAGACTGTTCAGAAATTCCCGCCCTGAAGACACTTTGGTTTTGCCGTGTGGTCCAATGGTTGCAAACGAGTCGCTGAGCAAGGTGGCTGAACGTGGCGGCACCACCGAATGCTGCCACCGTATGAGCTAGCAAAGCACAGTCGGTGAGGTTTTTGTCTCGCATGCTAAGGTTGACTCATTTCCATGCCGCGGTAGACGATGCGCCCGCTACTTGCGCGTGGACCCATTTGCAATCTTTGCGCTCTTTCTGAAACCACCCAAGATGGAAGTAAAATCCCGTCTCAGTAGAAAGAAATGTTGCATGGTATTTGGTCCGAGGAAGCGGTAGAGGTATCTTGGCTGAGAGATAGCCTCAGGTAGTTTTGCCGGGGTCCTTAGTCAAAGGAGTTAGAAAAAAGAAAATTAGGGTGCTTGTGTTGGAAATCAAATTGGAGCAGAAGTCATTTTTCTGTCTTTGAAGATTTGAGTTGCGGCTCCCCGGCGTCGGATCCCGGGCGGGCCCTCGAGTCAGTTGTGCGAGGTCATGTGACGCGACAGGTGGTGGCGCTCTCGGAAGGACTCGTTGCAGATGGGACACTTGAGCTTCTCCTCCCGCCGGCGCTTGACCAGGGGCTCCATGGCGTACTCCTTCTTGTGGTGCGAGCGCATGTGGTACACCAGGTCCGAAGTCATGCGGAAGGAGGCATTGCACTTGGCGCACCAGTTCTGTGCCGGCAGGCAGAGCGACGTGAAGGAGGGCGGCAGGAGCGTGAGCGCCGAGGGCATCTGTAGCTGGACGCCGCCCGAGTTCTTGGGCCAGAATGTGGTGGCGGCGGCGTACACAAAGGGGCTCTGCTTGGCCACCCCGCCCGGCACCGGGCAGCTGGCGCCCAGCTCGGCGCCCTGCAGCTTGGCGGCCAGGTGGTCGGCCTGGTAGAGGCGACTGGACGAGATGGTGTCGCCCACCGCCGGGTGGCAGTCCAGCAGCTTGGGCGGCATCACCAGCGGGGAGATCTGAGCGTAGGTGGACCGGGCCGGTTGGCTGAAGGCGCTCTTGCGCTCACCGGCGCCCGCCTGGCTCACTGAGGTGAAGGCGCTGGCCACGGGCGGGGTTTGGGGCGGCTGCGTCTCCGACAGAACCTGCCGGATGTTCAGGTGCTTGTCCGAGGGGCCGCTGCCCCCGCTGGCGGGACGGTCTTTGTTCTCGGAGTTGGCGGCCGACAAGCCTTTTCCGCCGCCGTGGTTCTTGAGAGTCTGAACTGACTTCTTGACTTCAGTGAAGGCGCTGCGCTTGGTCTCCGAGGAAGCGGACGTGGAAAGCGTGCGGTGGTTCTCCTCCAAGCCGTACACGCCTCGGTAGTTCTGCGCCGATGTGGCCAACTCCTCTTTGGACTTGGGCTGTGGCAGGCTGGCACGCCGGCACTCCCGGTCATCGGCGGCGGAGAACTTTCTCTTCCCTGAGCTCTCGCTGCACACCTCCGCCTCCCTGTCACTCAGCGGGCTGCCGGTCCGGTTGTTCTCCATGTCCCGAGCCAGGTTGTGGAAGTCCGTGGATGGTTTGCTGCCATCGCCCTCGGAGCGCCCGTGCTTGGGGCTGCTTCTGGTGGGCGTGGTCACGTCAGCGGGCCGGTCCGGGCTGCGCTCCCTGCCGGGCTCCTCGTCCGCTCCCGTCAGGCTCTGCAGTCTTTTGGTGCAGCGGAAGCGCAGGTGCGCCAAAAACGGGAACTCAAACTGGAACCTTTGGCTGCAGTCGGGACACGAGTGTTGAGATGAACCTTTTTGGAGAAAGAGAGACACAATCGTTGGTTTCCGATCAGACCACAGACTTCCGCAGATCCAAAATGAAAGCTGCCTTGTGTTGCGGCAATCTCCCAAATGTCCCGTGGCAACACCTGAAACATCAGCCACTCTGAGAAGTTCTAGACTTTGGATTTGTCGACCGCATAGCACAGCTCGAACTCTGACCGTATTTTGGAGGGGGCTCTAAAGCCCTTTTCACTCCACTACCGCAAAAGGAAGCGCGCAGACCACTAAGAGCAGAAAGCCTGGCACTGTTTGCGTTTTGGGCGGCTCCGAACGGCACCTTTGCTCTTGGGGGCCACCCTGGCGGCGGAGAGCAGCAGCAGTTCCACCAGGTCCTTCCCGTACCACACCAGCAGCTCCTCGTCCTTCTCGATGCGCCTGAGCGAGCGGTAGAAGAGCTGGCCATTCTTCACGTAGGCCTCCAAGTTCTGCTCGTCCTTGTCGCGGGCTGACTGCACCAGGCGGAGCCACATCAGGCCCTCCGATGTGCTGTTGGCCGCCGACGTGTCCACCTGACAAAGGCGTCTCGTTAGCGGCGTTCACCTCGACCTTTGGCAAATTGACCTTTCAGCTTCCATGTTTTGGGGTTTTTGAAAAATCATTTTTTAGTGGAATAGGGGCTGTGCACAGATGTGGGCGATTCGAAGGGACTATTTTTTTTACAGTTGGTGCTTTGATATGCCCCCTTCCCAGTCTATAGTTAGGATGTAACTCTATTGTGATATGGTTGGCAAAATATCGCAGTAACGTCGCAGACGTTAAGACTTTACTGTTTCTAAAACTCATGATGAAACTCATGAGTTGTATTTGATTTTTTTTTTTTCAAAATATTGCAAACATAGCGCAAGTTACTCTGCAATTTTCATTTTCTTTCATATCACCATGTCATGATAGCAGCATTGGCAAAATATCCAAATGTCATGACATGAGTTTTTTTTTTTTAATATCCCGATGGGCCTTTTTAAATTATTTTCCGGGGAAATGATTTCTCACTGTATCACAATAGCACTGGTAGAATATTGTCATTTTCTTTTTTTTTTCTTTTCTGCCATCGTTTAGTTTTTAATTATTTCTTTTCTTTTTTTTCTTTTCCACCTTCATGTCATCGCTGCGTTGCAATAGCTTCCCTGGCAAAATATACGGTTTCGTTCTGTTATGAAAATATGACAATAGATGGGCCGTTGATCCCGATGATCACGTGTCACATCACAGGTCACAATATCATTGTTGGCAAAATAGCCAACCATGACAAAAACATCTTGCGTGTTACCTTTTGATTCTCAACCCTGGAATCTTTTTGGAAGGAACTACTAAATTAGACTACAATCACATGTTGTGGCGGTATGTACACGAAACGATCGCTGCCAAGTTTTTTACCCGGAAGATGTAAGGCGCTGTGCGCTTGTCGGTGGCTTTGAGCGCGATGAAGGCGATGCTGTCGTACATGGACGTGTGGCTGAGTACGCACGGCCCGAAGATGGCGCTCTCGGGCACATCGCAGGTGGTGTACACGCTGGTGAAGATGTCCGTGAGACACTGCTGCACTGCCTTGGCGTCGCCGTCCCACAGCTGCTGCGCCTTCTGCTGCGAGCTCGACTCCTCCATGGCCATGGCCGCCCACCTGCAAGCAACGCAGCCGCTCGGTCACTTTATTGCGCTAGAGACGCGCACAAATCAAATGCTCCTTCCGCGAAAGACAAACAAAGCATTTTTACACAGAAGGAACTAGAAACTGCTCGCCATAATTAATCCGCTTCTTAAAAACAATGATAATATTCACGAAGGACACCCTTAGACACCCAAAGACCCCCCCCCCCCTTTTTTTTTTTTTTACAGTATGAAGCAAAAATAAAACGTCGCTGTTGTTTCAACTGTGTTTTTTACAAGCATTGACATGAATTTAAAACAATATGACTATATTGTTTAGTGTCTTTTGAACCAACAACTCAGGCTGAAAACAGCATGTGAAGCATCAGTTAAAAAGTCCTTTCAAAATATTAGAGATACTTTACATTTGATAAGCGTGTTTGTATTTTTTATTTTTTTTTGCCTTACAATAGCTGTAATTTGCATTGGGGGGCCCACCCATGCGCGCCCAGTATACGCATGCCGTGCAATATTCGGCAGTACAAAACAAACTCAGATTGCATAATGGCGTGAAATTTTAAACAAATTGCTGCGAACGGCATCCTGAGCGCAGTGAACGAAACATTTTTCAAATCACAAGATTCATGATCTTTTTCCACGTATTTAGGCTAATATCTAGTTCGGGTTCCGTGCGATGTTACAAAGCCCGCTCGGGGTTTTAATTCTTTTATAATGGTCAAAATAATACCGTTTAATCCTCATCCCGGTATAAAGTCATCCATTCTCTTCTTTTTTTAATCCTCTTTTCCTCGCTTCTTACACCAGCCTCATTTGCATAATCTGCCACTTCCCATGCACCCGACATCGGAGAGAGTAATTAAAGCAGCACGAGCGCTTCATTATGATGATGATGATGATGAATTTCTTTTTCTCCCTCCCCGAGCGCAAACCCCCGCGCGGAGTCCCACATGGCGCACGCGTAAAATGTCCCCATAACAACCAAAAGAGATTTTCACATTTCAAGGCAAACCAAAATGATGCATTTTAATTTGTTTGTTTTTTCGAATGAAATGAAATTCATTTGGATCGCGTGAGCGGCACAGAAATGAGGCGCTTTTGTGTGAAATTACATTTACAATTTGCAGTTTGGTGAGGATTTCCCGTTTGATTCGTCAGATTTCAAATGCGACGCATTCGCAAGTCAACTGCTGTCATTTTTCAAATGCAAATGTCACACCTCGGCCAGTAAAAAAGGTAAAAATATCAGGAAAAATATTTTCAATTTAAAATAGCTAATAACTTTGCACGGAACCTTTTTGCTTTTCTTATCATTTAATTTTACCAAAGCTTCCCTTGTGCAGCGCAGCCTTGCTCGGCTTCTTCGCGGTTTTGGCTTACTCGGTCCTCGGGACGCACAACCAGTCTTTTAAACCCCGAGTCAACACGAGAATCCCCTCTTTTATAATAATAATAATAATAATAATAATAATAATAATAATAATTGTATATAATGATAATACTTATTATTATATATAATAATATATAATAATAATTATTATTATTATCAAAAATGTCGTTTTCAGCCCCTACCTCTTGCGCAGATTCGGAACCAAATAATCCACAAGCAGGAGCCTCAAGAGGCGACGGCAAAAAAGAAGAAATGCAAAAGCCAGCAAAAAGGTTGCCTTGGCTTCCTCAGTGTGTCAGAAGCAGGACGCGTCCGGCTCCTCCGGGTGGTGCGCGCGCGGAGGACGTGTTCGGATGCTGTGAACGACTCGCGGGGCGTCGCGCGCGTTTTGTTGGCCGCACATCATTTCCCCAATGAGGCGTGTCACTCCGCGTCTCCTCCTTTTAACTCTTGACTGGCCGATTGCCGCTTGACAACTCTTATTATGGGACCCCCACCCCCTCCACCATACGTGCCACCCAGCCATCAACCTTCCTCCCACCCCTCATTATTATCGTAATTCTCATCAAAAGCCTTGATGCTTACTCACCCACTTTGGGGAAATCCAATTTTAAGTCTGATTTCACCCGGGAAATGTCTTATCGCTCCTATTTGTTTTCAAATCGACTATCATAATGAGTACAGAGTCAAATAGAAAATTTATCAAGGTATAACAACCTTCTCCTCCCCATCCGGTTCCACCTCTTTGCACCGGTGCCGCCCGCCAACGGAACCTGGCTCAGGTGTTTCAATCGTCAGTCGGCATCGGACACAAACTCTGCACTATGTAATTGCAATTACACGCACGCAGCATGTCTTTAGTAACATCTGTCATGGCAGTGACATGTTCATAACGTCAAACGGCCGAGTTAAGTTTTGCTATGCATGCGAAGCTTCTCCGGCTGCGGATGCATTTCGGTCCAGCCCGTGAGCAGCGGCCCATCCTGGCTCAGCAAGTTCCCGCAGGAGAGGAGAGGTGGTGAACTGTTGATTTATTTTCATACATGATTACTAAGAGAGAGGAAATTGACATTTCATCACGCTCAATTTCCCTCAAGTCACAACAAGCTCAAGTTTCCACGCCCACCATGCAGCCGGCTTCACGGAGGTGCCTCGCACCCCAAGTCCAGGGCCAGCCAGGTCTTGTGCTCCACTACCTTCGTTCCCGACATTGAGAAGACCTCAAATGATCCTTTATTGCGCTCACATTGGCCCCCGGTCGACCCGTTTTGCGAGCAGAAGCCGACTCGGTGGCTCCTGAGACGGCCTCGCTCAGCTCTGCATGTCGGCGGTGATGGCACTGGACAGCATAGCGTATATTTATTTCCATATATCAGAGTAAATATTGAGCCAAATTGAGCGTTTATGACCTCTATGACACACATCGATGCTCTAATTGCCAAACAACCTTCTCCTCCTTCCTTCCCCACGTTCCACCTCCGTGCACCGGCCCCGCCCGCCAACTGCAGCCGACTCCGGAGGCTCCCGACTCGGCCTTGCTCAGCTTCGTAACTCGCTGGAATGTGCTGGAGGCGGGTGTCCGCTTTCCGGCAATACCCCAAGGCGCACTCAGGGGGCGCCAGTGTATAATGCTCACGGTTGGATGAGGCAAATCCGTTTTTTTTTTAAATCCTCATTTTTTTTACCTTGATGTCAAGTGCATGATTCATAAGCACTTTTAAAGGCAGGAATATGATGACAAATTGATGATGGTATTAAAGTGTAATCACACACTTTTTTAGCTCAATAATTTCCACTCAAGATCCACTTGAGGCGACTAATGATACAATTTGAAGATGTCTCGTCCTTTTAGGTGTTTGCCCTTGTGCTCCATCATAAATCCATCAGATCAATGGTGCCGCCGCGTAAACAAATAAGACCTTCATCTTTTGGGATGATTCTAAATAAATCAAAATGGCCAAACAAACAGAATCTTCCCGAAAGCGGCTCGTGTGGTTTTAATTATGTTAAAAAAAAAAGAAAAAAGAAAAAAAACTCTGCAGCCCGGTCATGGTTGTCATACTATTAAAAAAGATCCATGCGTACGTATCCAGATTCTGTCAAGATGTTATATTACATTGATGATGAAAAAGTAAAAAAAATATTTTTCACTCCAAATAATGGGAAACTTGATTATCTTCACACTGGCCTTTGGAATTGTTTCAGATCGAAAATGGAATTGGCCTGCACAGCGTCGACGTCATAAAATGGGCCTTCAGCAATCTTACTAGTATTCAATATGTAATGCAATCATGTGAAATACAACACACACACACGCACACATGGACACACACACACACACACACACACACACACACACACACACGCAAGTCATTCACATATACCCCCCCATGTGGAGGCCTTGCACAATCAATTAGACAAGTCCTAATAGAATACTAATAGAATACATACTTGTACAATTATGAATCAATGAACGAAGGAGCTAATGTCAACGATGGTTTCGTTTGTTTCACGTACAAATAGAACTATCCCGTCCAAAATGACTGGCAGTCGTTCTGCATCGTGGGGCAAATTATGAAAATACCACAGAGGAGAGAGGGGAGGGGGTGAAAAATAGATGAATTAATAATGAGTCACCCCTCCATCCTCCGTTTAAACCGACAATTTATCCAAAAGGGGGAACGTGGCCAAGAAATATTGTGTAGGGCACATATGGCACTTCAACTGCCATATGTGCCACTTTTCACAAAAATTGGCAATGACGTCCGCGATGGTCAGCGGCAACTGCCAAAATCACAAACGGGCCCAGCACGGTGGGGGAGGGGAAGGGGGGGCAACGTTTGAGGAGTGAGGAAGCCTGGCAAGGAGGGTTCATCTCACCACGGAAGAAGATGATAGCAAGGGAGGGGGGTGGCTCATGGAAGATGGTCACTAACCTATTTAAGATAACACAAATAGCACGCACGCACACATCCATCCGTCCATCATCCCTCCCGCTCTGTCCATCCATCCGTCCCACATTTCCCAGTCCCACTGCCAGTGTGGCTGAGAGGTGCACTGAGGTGATGTGGCAACACTTAATGTCTCCAACTCTCTGCGGCCTCAGGGCGTCCTCCATCAAACATACACACGCATGTCTGCCTACGTCCACCTGGCCCATCTCTACCGGTGGGCCAATTCGCTCCAACTGCGTTTCCAACTTTCTTCTTCACTGTCTTTGTACGGACGGGGTCATGGCAAGTAACAGAGTACAAATACTTGAGTAGTGCGACTGTCAAATAAGTCATGACGTGGCCCACTGCAGTTCTACGGCCTGCTTTTATTTTGAAAGTCTTACTTTTGACAGGATCACGTCTCCCGAGCAGACCGGGAAATGTTCACCGCCTCGCTGCTCCGAATCTGTTTCTTTCTTTAATCCGATTTCAAATTGTTCCTCGCAGGGCCAGGGCGCTGCCCCTCGATGACATTGGCATTTTTGCATTCGCAGATTGGTTGGCCCGAGCAAACCTGCATTCGACATGTCAAGCACATCCACACATGTGATGAGTGAGATGTATTTGTTATTTGATCTCGACTAATTGCGAATGATACGTTGTCAACGTTTTGCTTGCATTTTTTTGCTTTGTGTTGCAATTGCGAGAGCGGCAACACAAAGAGATGGCTTCATTTGCGAAGGCTCGGCTACCGAACAAACGCCTGGCCCACCGAACGTGAAAGACGAAAATAGAAAATGACGCTATCATCGAAGCTGCACGCTCTACTGTTGGCTTTGCGCGGCGGCCGTGGCGCTTTGCGTCGCCTGACTCATTTTCATGACAAAGCTCCTTCCCACGTGTCCGGCGGGGCCCGCCCGGCACGCTGGGCCAGGTTGTTGATGTTGGCCCGCGGCGCTGCGTGACATGTGACGGGCCAGCTGGGCCTTCGAGAGGGGCCGGCGGCTTTATGCCCCACCGCTGCTAGCTAGTCCACCGCTGCTAGCTAGCCCACCTCTGCAAGCTAACCCACCGCTGCTAACTAGCCCACCGCCTCCTTCCAGCGCCAAAACAACAAATCAAAGCACGCTAGCTGCTGGCTGTGTGTGCGTCTGTGTGTGTGTGTGTGCGCGCACGTGTGTGTGTGGTAGGCGCTCAAAGCAAACAGTGGGACACAGCTGTTAAGTGGGGGCATGCAAGGTGTGTGTGTGTGTGTGTGTGTGTTGTGATGCATCACTGTGAATATTCTGCATGTGTCCTCTCCCAGCCTCCCTGTGTGGGGGAGGGCTCGTCCTTCCAGAAGCATCACGGCCAGTTTGATCAGAAAGAGATGAGGGGGGAAAAAAAAACGTGACAATGAGTACAAAAAATAAGAATTAAAAGTAAATGAAAGGCAAAAATCATGAGGGGAGGCCACAGAAGTTTGGGTAGAAAGTGCTGTTAAGCTTTTGCAATCGACTGCTCGGGAGTTGTTTTGACACAATTGCGGAGTCCACTGAGGCCCACGATAGTCTTGAGTTGTCAGCACGCACACACGCGCGCAGTGATTGGGAGCGCATTTAACAATCTAACAGTTGATGTGCTGATGTGTTTTAGCTGCCCCTTGCGCTCCAAACATGTTTGATCAAAAGTCTCAACAAAATGATTACGGGTGATGCTCGAGAGATGAGGGTGTGTTGGCGGTCATTGATTATCGAGAGCGATTATCCTGCGGTGTGTTCGAACGTGATCATCTTGTGGTTTGCCGTGGCGTGTCAAAACGGATGATCAGCTCGATTATCTGCGTGAGGTGTGTTGATCCATTATCTTGTGGTGGTGAGGGGTGGCTGTTCAAATTGATTATCGTGAGAGGAAACATTCGCCGCAGGTGGTGTTTGACAAAAAGACACAAAGCTGATTGCTCCTTGTTGGAATCAAGCAAGCTTTGGATGATGAGATTCATATTTGAAGCAGATGAACGACAATTGAGAAGACGATCATCGAGAGCCATCGCATTGCGCAACAGTGCAATCGTTTTTGACGTGAACCTTTTTACAGAAGTGAGTAAAAGGTTTTTTTTTCAGCTATTTTCATAATTGTGAAACCATTTTGGGCTTTGTTGAAATATGTCGCAACGTATCCAGATTTTTCATTCGGAGCCATTTTAACTTGTTAAAGAATGCTATTGTAGCAAGTACAATAAAATAGCCTTTTTTTTGTGAGGGACATCTTGAACTGGTTTTGTGTTTGTTCGGGAAACTGTGAGGAGCCTGCTACATTTTGCCGTTCTGTTTCCTGTTTTCCAGCATACGGCTGACGGGACTGGAAAGCGAGTCACTCCGGAGGGGTTTGGGGGTTTCCTTTAATGGCGGAGCGGGGGTTAGGTGGTGTGTGTGTGTGTGGGGGGGGACACTCACCAGTCACCAGGGATCCTTTAACTTCTGACCTGGCCGACATGGATAGCGCCGTCTGATGATAATCGCTGTCAATTCCTGCCCTATTTTCTTCTTTGTGGGGGCTTCCTGGGTGAACCCCCCACCTCCCCCTCGAGTCTTAACGAACCCGCAATAGCCCCGCGGCACTCGGGCCCCTCTGGGGGTCGGGCCTTCCGTGCCCGGGATGGCGGCGGGGCGGGCGACCTCATTCCGGGACAGATTTCAAAGCAGATTTAGCTCACATGCCGCCGTCCCGCCTCCTGTCGAGCCCGCCCGCTATCCCTTTTGTCCCACTGTATGAGGCGCAGAGCGGCCGAGGATGCGTTGGCGACAAGGACGGCAAACTCCGGGACCTGCTCTCACTTTTAATTGCCCGCATATTCTCAGAAGTGTGTAAGTGACTAAGTTTGGCAGCATTCTGGCCATGTGATACTGTTAGTATGCCATTTTCCTTTCCAGTGGTCCTGTCAACAAATTAAAAAGAAATTCAGCCCTTGAAGCCAGTTTACAGTTTTGATTGATTGTTTTGATACAGCCGTTGACTCGAAATGGACATTTTCAAAAGAGTGAACACAGAGGGTTAAAATACATGCATGCCACAATGGTCAAAATGACCCATTTTGTTTTTTTTCCCCAAACATACGTTAAATTCTGAAATATGTTACTTTTGGTCTTCACAAATCACAAAATTGGAATTATTCATCAAGTTTAGGAAAAAGCAGCCCCCAAAGCTAAGTTTGTTGAGCATGATGAAATTTGCGAAACATGACCGAGGCCACATTTGCGAGTTTCAAGAAGAAATGGTCGCAGACCAAAGAAGTCAGTCACTTTGCTTTGTGCATTTCCAGCAAACACTTTGAAAAGCACCACAAAATGGACTCAGAGTTTGTTGGCCGAGGATGTTTTCAAACTTGCAAACGGAGCCCATCAACAGCTTCTCACTTTGAAAACTTCCCGTTCGCCATCATGAAAGAAGGATGCGGGTGGCTCTGCGGAATGCTAAAGTCGAAGGCCGTCGCCTGCCTCCTAGCTAGCGCCCTCCCGTCCGACTTTTCTCGCTCAACTTTTAATGCGATTACGCGGCGCCGAGTCCGAGGCGGCCGTTTCCCCAAAAGCCAACATAAGAGCTTGGGATGGATGCTTGCTGCGCTCTCGCCCCTCCGTGAACGCCTCCCCCCTCCCCACCACCACCACCACCTCGGCCGGTCCCGCTCTGGTCTCCAAAGTCTCGCTAACGTCACATTAAGGGTCTGCGACAGTGCTGATGGGTGGGCCCGTGTGAGGGATTAATGGCCGCACTTAACGGTACCAGCACGTCCGGTCCAATCTCAGCAATATTTTGCTGGACGTTGAGCCGCCGCAGCGCACACTCAAGTCGTGTTAGCTCAACGACAAATGCCACGACCGGGGCTAGGGGGCGGGGCGGGGCGCGTGCTGCGGCAGTCTTCGCTACTTCCTAAAGTCCTCGGCTGCAACTTCCTCAGGCGCTTTTTTTTTTATCACTTTAGACTGAATGAAGCAGCATGTGGCTTGTTGCCCGAGGTCAATTTCAAGCGCCGTTGCAGTTAGGTTAGTTCTCATCAGGCAACTTCATGTTGTCGTAGAGGCAAAAGTATACATTTGAGAGTTTGATGATTTTCCTCGCTTTCCTCTGTTGACACGCGACGACGGCAGCTCGGAATATCTGCGATTCAGTCTCGTCACTCTGTCAGCTTTCTTGAGATCCGCGAGAATGAGCACGAGTGAAACCGGCTTCATTTCGCAAGTTCATCGAGTCGGACCGAACACGGTCGCAATTCCAATCAAAGACGTCTCGTGTGCTTTTGAGCCCTGCCTTTGGCAATTGTTCAATGGCTCTGCTCACGTATGCCAAATTTCACTTTTCCAAAGTGGGTTCAGTGGCTGAAATTTGGGAACCTCCTTGTGGAGGACACCCCAAAACGTCTGCTTCCCCTGTCCTTTTTGCTGGCTTTCAGAAGCTCATGACAGACAAACTGACCAAATTTCACGTTGCTAAGTTACACGGGCTACATGAGCCAAATTCTTTCCCAACCCTGGGCGAGCCTAAAATGGCCGCTCCCAAACAAAATGGCTGACTTGCTGTGTTGTCGAGGGTTCTCGCATGTGTTTAGTTAAGTGCGGCGTAGTCCAAGTTGAATGCGAGGTCATCTGAGAGAAGAGCAACGCGACCGTGCCTCCTCGCTGACAGGCTGGCAAAAACATCGGCGAGATGAAGCTGGCCTGAGGCTCTCGCAATGGAGGTGACCGGCTTCCCGGGATGCTTCGCTGCTCGTCCGAGCGCCTCAAAGACTTCCTGCTTCTCTAAAAAAAAAAAAAAACTCCTCCGGGCCCCCCGGGGGACAAGAGGGGACGGCGGCTGCGGCGGGCCTCCTCAGCAATCAGCCGCCATCAACGCGGCATGCTCTTGACACGTGAAGTCGCAGCTCATCCGCTTTTTTTTCCGCCCGCCAACCCCTCCGTACTCATTCAGTCAAACGCACATTTGCGTTTGGCAAGCGCGCTCCACAGTCTTCCCTTCGTGTGTCTTCGCAAGACGACTTCAGGCCCTTTGAGGGATAAACCATTTTTCCGCCGGGGGGGGGGGGGGGGGCTGGGGTGGATGGAGGGCACGTCGCCGTGTGTTAGTAAACTTAAAACATCACAATCGATTTACGAAATAGTACTCATTTCGCCACACCGGGAACTCAAACTATTCAAAATGGCTTCCAAAGTGAACAGTGTTTAGAATGTAAGCAAAATGATATTTTGCAATCATCACAATAACTTTCTTCACATTCCAACAGGATCGTCATTTGAGTCGGAAACAATTCAATAATAATAATAAAAAAAAAGCAAAAGCTCTAGCAATGTGTGCTAGCTTGTTGGGGTGATTTTTATGTTATTTGTACCTTTCTTTCATATGGCATTTTTTTTCTGTTATTTGTGACAATACAGGGCACTGCAAAAGTAGCTCCACAGCAGTATCGTTTGCTTTTTTCATCTTTTTTCTCTTTTTGAATTATTTGGATTTACTTTTAAACACTTTTTCGAGCAGTTCACGTTCATCTCGCCCACCACGAACCAAGAGTATTTGTGAGGAAATATGAAGTTGAAGAAATGGCAACGTACGAGGACGCCAGCGATATGAAACTTATTGTTTGCGATTGGCGTATTGCACAGGCCATTCTCACAATAAGGACATTTATGAGGACGTATTGTACAGCCCTAAGACATGTTGTACATAGATATAGTTTCCCCAAATTTGATTTAAATGCAACTTAAATGTCACATATTTCTTTTGGATTTGTCAATTCTCAATTGCTTTTGTTTAGTTTTATTACAGAAGGGCATTTAACAATTGGAGAAAATCGTCAATGCGCGCGATTGAATGTTGTGTCGTCGCCACGGCAACAAGGAGATCGGTAATGTGGCGACGACTTTATCACCTGTCCCCCGCCCCTCCCTCCCGCCCTTGTCTCGTGTTAAACGGCGGCGACTTTCCTCAAGTCCAATTTATGGCGGGCGCGGCTGTCACCGGCGAAGACGTGGAGCCGCAAAAAGAAGCTTCCAGACAGATTAAGGTAAAGTCCATCCTTAATTTGTTCATCACGAGGCGACCTGTCAGCCGGCGCGTCTTCATACGCTCGCCCGCCGCCGCGTCAAGGGGAGTCAAGCGTGAAACACAAAGGGGAATCAAGAGCAATTACTCGAGGGGGCGGGGCGGGGGCGAGGGCGGCCCGACTCGGACGGACGTCAACCGAGAACCATAATGGACGCCGTTTAAGGCAGTTCCCGGTGCAAATGAAAACACGCGCTCCACGACGAAGGACGGCTGCACATTTGTCACCCTCCAATCGGCGCCCTTTTGTGGAGGCGGATTTAACTTGTGTCATGCAAATGAGCCTCCACTGCCGCTGTGACCGAGCAAACATGTTACTCAATTTGGAATTGCTCACAAAGGGGGGTTTCTTTTCTGATATTTGGGTCCGATTTTAAAATAAGTGCTTTTTTTGAATAGTCTACTATTCTTTCTTGTATCATTATATTTTCCATCTAATTTCTTTTTTTGTAATTAAAGAAAAAGGTCTAATACTTTTGTATTGTTTAATTTTTTTCCAGTGGTTGATTGTTTAGCACTGTAGGACTGTATTTTTTGTGTGCTTTTTTTAAACCCTTTTTTTTTTTCAATATTTTTGTCTTCATTTTTGCCCAGTACCTTTTTTTCAGCCAATCTGTTTTAATTTTTGATAATGACACTTATTGGAATATCATATAAATTCCCACCATATTCTTTGTTCACTACATTTGTGTTTGATGTAAATTTCCGTATTTATTGATCTAATATTTCATGTATTTTTCAACAATTTTGGTCATATTTTGAGCCTTCCGTGTCGCTACCTGCCGGTTATCCGATAGCTTCGATTCAGCTCATCATCTGTGCATCCGACAACCCTGCTGCTCTGCTTGGCTGAGTGACTTTACTATAGCTGGTCTTTGCCTAGGCTATGTGATGAAAAGTTCACAGTTCACAAGTGTCGTGCAAAACAAATATTAGTGGTCAGTACAAACCATAATGACCTCTATGTTTCATAATTAGTCGAGTGGCCGTTATTTCTCAAGCTCCTTGAAGGAAGGCTTGTTTATCGCTAACGACGTCTTTAGTCGAAACATAAGAGCCCAGTCGACACATAAATGCCGTCCTTTCATCATGTCACTGTGTGTGTGTGTGTGTGTGTGCGTGCGTGCGTGTACGTGAGTGTGTGTCTGTTACTCATTAGCTGAGCTCAATGTTGGCTCTGTTGTGGTCGCTGCATTGTTTGATGGTTCTTTTGTAATCAGCAGATGTTAGTGCTCCGCTAAATCGCTTATCAGACGCTAATGTTAATTTCAGAATGTAGAAAGCCGGGGGGTGACTTAAAGTTGACATTTGATTGTTAGTTTCTCAAATATCCATTCGACCGTCCGCCCGCCCGCCCGTCCGTCTATCCATCCATCCATCCATCCATCCATCCATCCATCCATCCATCCATCCATCCATCCATCCATCCATCCATCCATCCATCCATCCATCCATCCATCCTGCTTGTCCCCACGGGACACCCTGAACTCGTTGCCAACCAATCGCAGGGCATACAGAGACGAACAACCATCAGCAATTTGGAGAGCTCAAGCGGCCTACCGAGCATGTTTTTGGGATGCGGGAGGAAACCGGAGGACCCGGAGAAAACCCACGCAGGCACGGGGAGAACATGCAAACTCCGGCACCCACCGAACTGTGAGGAGGACGTGCTAACCAGTGCTCCACCGTACCGTCACCCTTTGTAGGATTACGACTTGTTAAATAGTGGACGTTATTTTTCTTGAAAAATGAAAAAAGCGTTCAATTCTAATGTCCAATATGGCTGAATCTGCAAAAGAAGTGGCACGTTTGACCGCATGCGGCACCTTTGACGATAACTTACTGCACCAGCGATGAACATTCGCTTTGGATTTTGAGTTAAAACCAGCTAATTTGTTCAAACGCTAACAAACTTTGCGCTTGTTTTTGTTGACTTTTGCAGCCGTTCCTCCTTCCCAACGAGTTTAATCGCCTCAGCGCTCATGCGAATTAGCAAATACCGCAAGAAACGCGCACACACAAACAGACAGACAAACAAACTAGTCTGTACGGCGGCACAGAGTCGGCAGTTCCCTCTGAAAGCAAACGGCGTGCAAAGGAATTAACATTGTAATTAACATCCAATTAGACTTTGATTTGCCAGATAATTATACTGCTGTGTTGATGTTCACATTTGATGAGGTGTGTTAGCTGTAATTAGCTGCGGTGGAGGTGTGTGCTTGAGTGTGTGTGTGTGTGTCTGACAACTCAAGCACAGCTGAGGAGAGCAAAAGGAATCTGCAGTAGTAAAAGAAATTCAGCTAACAATGCGTTCAAAGCATACAAGTTTATCATCATGCAGGCTCATAAGAATTTGTCTTATCTCGTAAAAAAAAAAAATCCTTTATTTAGGGAATGAGAAAATAAATCTACAGAATTTGTAAGATTTTGCAAACAAAAGGGGGTGTACTTTCTTTGCTAACTGGACTTTTACTTAGGAACAAATGTTTTTTTTCTCCATCTGCAGTGGATTTGACTTGCAAGTGTGCTTAAATCGGACAGTGTAGTTAAAGTGTGTCACGTTCCCTTTCAGCCACCTGATGAAAAGTTCAGAAGAAAAGCAACATAACTGGCAGCGAGAAGATGGTTTGATTGCAAGAGCACATACAGTTTCCTGAACAGCCTGGAGTCATAGGTCTTCTTTTAATAGTGTTGCCAACTCGTGTTTGGACAAGATAGATGAGAGATAACATTCTTAGTATTTCCTGTATGAATGACACCGGTGAGGAAAGGTAGCATGACGTTGTGAAAAGTACACGTGTTGTTCAAAATACTTTATACACAATACATTTAATTTTTTGAAAATTAAGTAAATATCATGTAATTCAGACTTCTCTAAAAGTAGTATCTTTTTTTTTTCAAAACAATACATCTATTTTGGGGGGAGAAAATCTTGAGAAAAAAGTTTGTAATAATAGTTTTTCTATTAATAATATTTTTGTTTCCTGAAAAAATGACCGTTTTTATACAATGCACTTATGGATTTTGATTTTAGAACATCGGAATGCATTTTTTCGTTTTATGAAGATTTTTTTGCGATTTTCGTTTTTCCCAGTTTCCATGAAGCAGGAATTTCACAAATCCGAACTTGTCCTGAACGCATCACAAGTTAGTAAATTGGACTTCTCCCCAAGTTTTGTCGTGTCGCAACTGCTCGTTTTCTCAGAATTTCTCTCATTTTCTCAAGAATCTCCCCAAAGTGACGTCGACGCGAAGCTCGGACTTGTTCGGAGTTAACTGAAGTTGCAAGAGAGCAAAGTGTGAGTCAACAACGATGACGACAGCGCGGTAATTTCCTCAATTTCACATGTCGCCGTGGACTCCGAATGCGGCGATTTGACATGTAGCTTGTTACTCGTCGTTGTCATCTCCTCCTCACCTACCAATGCCTCGATACACACGTTCGAAAATGTCGCCAGACTTCTCCCCGGCGAGTCAACTTTTGCCCGGGCAGCGTTGGATCCGTGCGGCCGCCATGGGCGCGCTCTTGCTGGGCGTTTTAGCCTCCAAGGGCTGGGCGGAGGAAGCATCCTGCCACGGAGCTTACGACCTCTACTTCGTCCTCGACAAGTAAGACGCTGCGCGGCTCGCTTGCACGCACTTCAGCCGGTCTCTTAAGTGAGCAGAAATGTGTCGAAAACTTGCTAGCACCATCCGAGTTTACGGTGACAACACCTGGTGCCGTATGACTATGCCCCAGCGCAGTTATGGATGGCATAACAATATGGCCTTTTGAAAACCAAAACGTACATATTAACACACTTTTCCCGAACTAGCCACCTTTTGATTGCGTTCAAATTTGTTCAATGCTCATACACGCCAAATGAAGAGACAAGAACTAGAAACGCTGTTGCCTATGCCCAGACCCAAAATGAATTGACAGCTGTCCAGTAAATCAGATGTGCCCATGAAAGGTTTCGGGTAATGTGACATGATGAAATGGGGACATAACAAGAGTGCTTTTTCTAATACGTTAGATATTTGCCTTCCCTTTAGTGATTGGACTTCCAAGAATGTTAGCACCTGTCTGAGAAAGCTAGCACGAGAAACTAGAATGCTAACTGCGGCAACAAGAATTTCATAAGCTGTCAGTAACGACGCTGACATTTAGAATCGATCATCCTATTGATTATTCCATCCATTATTCGATTAATGCGGAGGTCCATATGCCTGTTCAGTGGTAATTGCGTTGAGTTCTTACCTGTCGTCGGTATCGTCATCACGCTCCGCCCACTTCATTTTGGAGTAATGCCATCAAACTGTTAAAAAAACCAAAATATTTATTTGTAGCCACCCCAAACCCTGAGCAGCATCCGATTCCCCTTCTTCCATGGAAAGAAGTCCGACATTTGTTGCTGGAAGAGCGCATCTGGCAGCAATAAGTTCCTGTAAATAAATTCCCCAAACTGATTTAACTTCTTCGAAGGTGATTTAATACTCTGCCCATCCGTCCTCTAGTGGCTGTTGGCTGTATTGCATAACAATCTGACAGCAAATTGTGTGGGAAAAGCAACCCCCCAAAAAAAACCAGTATTTGGATTCCTTTAAATGTTTGAACTCAGAAAAGCTGTAGGTCGCATGTCTTGGATGAGCTGCCGTACAGAATGTCTACTTGATAAAGTTGTTGGACAAAACAGCAGCAGCCTACTCGGGTTGGTGTTTGGAGCCGCATGTTTTTGTTGGAAGTTGACAAAACAAGTTGAAGCCGTGATGATGCAGACGCAGGAAGGAGCAGTTGCATCATCACCCGCAGACACACAACTTCATGTCCGAGTTGTTTTTTTTCCATTTCATTTGAATGCGGTCACTCCCTCAAGACGCCCTAGAGTTGCTTTTTGCTTTTTTCTTTTTATTGTTCACACCCACCTAGATGACAGAATGCTGACAGCATTGCAGGACATTTTAGTCAGCGAGTTTCCTCATCACTGCTGCAATTTTTCATCCGTGCTTTGCGGCGGCCACGGGTGTCACAACCAGATGTAGGACAAAAAAGTGCCTCTTTTAAATATGCACAAAATAAAGAATGACACTTTTTTTCCTTTTGAAATATCCCTGTGGTTCTAAGAATTCTTTTTTTTTTTTTTAAAGTATGCTCATTTGTCTAAATGTCTTTTCTTGGATGACACCAATTTTGATGCTAAAATTATCAATGGATGTTGGAAAAAGGCGTGACGTGCAGTTTTTCTTGAAAATAATGACACCCAAGATATCTTTTTATTGTGATAAAATTGATCTTGGCCTGCCTGCGAGCGTAGTGACCATAAATGGTTCTAAAAATGGACAGATGGATGAAAACAAAAATAACAAAAGCGAAAAGGATGACTTCGTTGCCTCCTAATGTTGCCACTTATTCTATTTTGTATTTATTTTCTCTCTGTTACTAGACCAACCCAAAAGGTGTCATGAGGTAAAATGTAGCGCCGTTTCTTGTCCTGGTGAATGTCCGACTTCCTGAAATCCTTCCTGGATTTCGGATCTGATTTTTGCTGACGCAAGATGAGCAGCGCTGTTTTTGTCTCCCTTCAGGTCGGGCAGCGTCGCCACCGACTGGTTCGAGATCTATTCCTTTGTCAAGAATCTCACCGACAGATTCGTCAGGTGAGTGAGCGAGTGCGCGCAGCAAGCCTCCCTTTCCCGAGTGGACAGACTCGCACGCCGCCATCATAGATGCACTGATAAGAATAGAATTAAAAATGGACAGTGCTACAACAAAACAAATGTGATTCTCTCAAGATTTGTCTCTTGAAAAAAACCTTTCTCCTCTTGAGGGATGTTTGAGGCCACGCGTGCAATGGCCGCCTCGTTCCCGGTCGGAACTCGATCATGTTCTCGCACGGCGGCCGGGCCTCTCGGCTCCAATCTCCAATTTTTGGAGGATGGGCCGGCGCGTCCTATTGGGACCAAAAAACAGTCCCTCTCCAAAGCATTTGCGCCGGCTGCCAGCTCAGCTACAGGACAGACGGCGGCGTCCGCGCCAGAAGCGCCTCGTGCGCGCGCACTCGCTTGCCCGCCCGGAGAAAATAGCAAAGGCAGCAGGTGGGAGTGGGTGGCGGAGTCGGCCGCTCTTCTGGGCTGCGAGAACGGCCATTTGCCACAGGAGTGGCCACTGCACGTACCCCCCCCCCCATCCCGCCCCCAAACTCCCGACTTCCACCGTTTCGTCTCAGACGAAAAGTCATTGTTTTGTATGAAAAATAAGTCATTTATTATCGTCAAAGAACAAAAAGAAAAACAATCCTTGAAAATTTCTAGAAAACTTTATTTTATTTCTTTTTTTAAGTTAGCTTGAAGTTTAAGAATCGTTTTTTGTTTAGGGGATAATCTCATGAGTCACCAGCTGAACACCAACAACGTTGTGATGTCGGGATTAAAAAAGAGGGAAATAAACAAACACAAAAAAAAAACGTGCAACACACAAATGTCTAAACTTGAAATGTAAGAAGTTTTTAAAGTAAAAGGTTGTAGCAACGTTCAGCTTCTGCTCCCACAAAGGCCTGCGGGAACGCTGCAAGTTGGCCGTTACGCTTTGCAACTTCACGCCCGGCAACGCAAAAAGTCGCACATTTTCTCTTTCCACCCAATATGTCCTCATTTGCAATTCCCGCTTACACTTTGAACACAAAGGAACAACACATACAAATCTCAACTACTTTCCAAGATTATGATGATGACTTTTGAAAGCGACACTTGGTTCTGCTCTTGATACTTCCCAACTTTGTGATAGTCTTTGGACGTCCAAAATAATACGGACAAAAACGAGCACAATATTCCTTTAAAAACGACAACTGCTGGAATATATCATGAGGACACCCGAGTCTTTTTGCAGAATTATCGTGCCGAATACCTTGAGTATGAAAAACATCACGGTTATTTTGGGGGTGTGTACAAGCCAAAATAAATACTTTTTGAGATGCAACCTGTAAAGGTGTCAGAACAACTTGAGCTTGGTGATCTAACTTTAACAAAAACCAAGATCCTCTTTCCGAGCCCAACGCACTGTTTGTCACCTTCCGACGTGTCCTTTCATGTCTGCTCAAAATGACGCCTTGAAATGTAGCTATGCAGCGGACTTGAGTCCAAATCAGTACCACTTAGTCATCAAAACCAGCCCGCCTTGTCCGGCGTGGCGTTAAAAGTGTCAAGTACATATTTGCATCCATATTTCTGCCCCACAGGACGTGACTCATATCACAGCAACATGTTAGCTGCGACTTCCTTCTTGCTGACAGAAAAGGGCTAAATTTAGTGCTACGTGTTGAAAGTATATTGGATTCGCAGCCACCCGTAGAAGCTTTCGGCAATTGGCCGAGCCACCAAACTGCCTGATAGGAACAGAAAAATCATGCTAAAGGTTCATATCATGTTGATTTATTTATTTTTTTATACCCTTTAGTCCCAGGATGCGAGTTTCCTTCATCGTATTCTCGGGCCAAGCTCACGTCCTCCTACCGCTGACAGGCGAGGGGTAAGTTGCCGTCCTATTGCTAGCGTGTTAGCATTTTGAGGAAATTGCTAGCTTAGTGCATTGGAAAACATGTTTGTGTGTCATAAGGTACAAAATAGAAGAAGGCCTGGAGAAGCTGCGAGCGGTCAATCCGGCTGGCGAGACGTACATGCACGAGGGTATGAAAATGGTGAGCGCACCCTTTGGCACGCAGCCACGAGAAATGAGCCTGACTTTTTTTTGGCGCCGTTTCACCCCGTAGGCCACAGATCAGATCCAGAAACAGACTCTCAAGTCGTCTAGCATCATCCTGGCGTTGACGGACGGGAAGCTGGATGTGTTTGTTCACGAACTCACCGTCAAGCAGGTCCCGCCCGGCCCGTGTCGCTTTTTTTTTTTTTTTTGTTGCTTTTCTACAATTTGTTTACTTTTTTTTTTGGAACATTTTCCTAAAGGCGGAGGAAGCACGGAAGTATGGCGCTCGCGTGTACTGCGTGGGCATCAAGGACTTTGACGAGGAGCAGGTGAGAGAACACTTAGCTCGATGCTAACGACGCTGCAAATGAGCGTTGACAGAAATGCGCATCGACGACCACCGCGACGGTCGTGAACCTCGGAATGAGCGCGACTTGAGGCGTGTGGAGCAGCGAGCGCCGCATTCAAACAGAACGTTACCGCAATACTGTCCTCACAACAGTGGGCTGGCTTCTGGGCCGCTTTTGACCTGGAACCGGCCCTGTGCGAAAAGGACCTCCAGTAAGTTGCAGCCTTTGTCGCTTGAGTGACGTCACTGACCCACTTTGAGGCAGCCGCATTTTTGGAGTCAGAATTTCATGGATTTCAACTCGTATCCGACCTGAGATTTTCTTGATGCTGACCAGGCCCAAAATTGAACTGAGCACATTGGGTTACACCACCTTTCATTGTGAATCATTCATTTTTCATTTTACTATGCCTGACTGATTCTGGCAGCAGATTGATAAAGTGGCAAACCCCGCTGGCCACATTTGGCCAGTGTTGGGCCTACCCCCCCCTCCCCGTAACCACGGCAACCATGCGGCGCCCAAACAAAGACAACACGAGACTCCCTTTGCACCACCGTCGAGCCTTTGCCACATTTGGGCCATCTGCTCCGTGGCACGCCGCTTGTCCGCTCCAGAGCCGAGGCTCAGTCAGAACCGGGCTAGCCGTGCCGTTCTCAAACCTTTTCCTCCCGCTTGTGCACGCAGCTGGCCGACATCGCCGACACCAGGGACCAGGTGTTTCCTGTCAAAGATGGCTTCCACGCGCTGAAAGGCATCGTCAATTCTGTAAGTGGAGCTTCCTCCTTCATCTTCGTCGTCTTTCGCTTCCGCCGATTTATTTAAAAGTTGGAAACGGCTCGTTTCCCGTACCCGACTTCACCCGTGCTGCCAAAGGAAAAACTCGAGTGAGGCGTCAAACACACTGTGCCTGAGGAAATTGAAGTGGCGTGAGGAAGCCTTTTAGCAGCCAGTGTGTGTTTCGTTCGTTCTTGCGTCAACTTGGGATGTTTTAGCAATGTGTGTGATGCCGCTTCAAAAGTATGTGTGAGAGCCTTTAAGAAGCGCACGTGAGATTCTGTTCATGTGGCGTGTGTGTGGCTCTTGAGTGTGTCACGATTGTGCGCGTGCTCCTTTCAGGAGTGTTTGCGTCAGCCAATCGTGCGAGTGTTTCGTGAGCAAATTCGAGGCGCGTGCCTGTGACTGTTTCAGTGAGAGTGCGTGTGGACTGCGCACTTTGTTTTTGGTGGTGAATGTGAGAGCGTTTCAGTTGTGTGTCTGTGAGCACTACGGTAGTGTTTTTGTGAGGAGATCAATAACACACAGGCCGCAGTTGGATGTGGGGCCTGCACGGCTTTCTTTTTGCTTCACACACACACACAAACGCGGAGTTGGTGGACATGATGTGTGTCAGGCGAGGCCAGAAGGAACATCTGCTGGAGATGTTGCAGCTGCGTTCAGGCCAACGCACTCACACGGACGGACGGACGGAGCTGCCACGTGTGCAGGCGGGAAGGACGCAATGCCAAATGCTCATTGGTGTTGTTGCTAACGAAAGCAATCTGTCCGCCTCTCATTGGAGCCCGGTATTTCTCTCCACAGGAGGAAAATCTTTTGTTCCCCAATGAAACGATGACGACGCGCGGGAATTGGAGGGAAAATGTACAAAAGTTATATTTTACCAGACGTAATCACAAATCATTTAGGGTAATAGTTTTCAAATGAATGTAGTTTAATGTATGTGGTTTTTTTCCCCTATTCTATTTTTAAGGAAAGACATCTTAGTACAAAAAGGTGGTTCGTTAAATGAATCACATTGAATTAAAAGTAGTTTTGGCAAGTTTGAGGGGAGCTTGGGAAAAGGAGGCATTTTTGCCATCTTTAGGAAGGGAGGCCTTGCATGTAAATTTGGCATGCCTTTCTTTTTTTTCTAGAGAGGTACGTGGAGCTGTAGCTTGAGAAAGCTGCTGAAAACTTGAGGAAAGGGTGATTGCTGGTAATTTAATGTGGGAGGATGACAAAAGGAGGGCTTCGTTTCTTGATAAACTTGATAAACAATGTGCAATTGCTGAGCGAAGGGTCGATTGCTGGTGAGGAAAAGAAAGCCGGCTGGCTGCTGAATATTCCTGCCCAACGCGGCGGGGAGCTCGGACCTGACGGCAAACAAGGCCGACATCTTTTGTTTTATCAGCACTCTGACGAGGAAGTCATTATCAGCAGATAAACGTCGCATTTCCTTTTTCCTGTAGCCTCGCCCCAAATTGTCCTTTTTTTTTTATCCCTCCATATCCCGCTGTCACATTTGTTTCCCACACTTGGCAGTAAATACTCGCCGCTCGTCAGACGGAAGCCGCGAGCAACTTGCGCCGAAAGGCCCGCCCAACGTGCTTCTTTTGAACCGGGCGCCATTTGCATACTTTGTCCTTTGTTGATTTACGGACTGGCGACAGTGGAGGACCCTCACGAGCCTCTTTATATGTTAATGCCGCATCGGCAGCCTACAAGCGCCTGATGTGATCGCCTCGCATAATTTGCCCATAAAAGCAGCCGTCCGCCGCGTCGGAGCCGAGACGTTTCTCAGGTGTCGCGCCTTAATCTGTTTTGCAAAGCTGACACGCTCGATAGGCCGGCGCCGACGTGACGATAACGTGTTGCTGGCGTTCTTCTCTGTGTGTGTGCAGATTCTGAAGAGGTCCTGTACAGAGATCCTGAGTGTGGAGCCCTCCAGCGTCTGCGTCAACGGTGAGGCTATTTCAACCCATGTGCTCACTAGCGCCCCCTGGAAGGTTGGGAAAAGTCAGCCCCGTGATGGCGAGGAGTAGTTTGGAAAGATAGTTGCCGGCAAGTTTAGGAAAGGCGGGTTTTTGCTGTTACGTTTAGGCCGATTGCTGGTAAGTGTAGGAAAAGGGGAGAATTCTGGCATTTGTACAGAAGGGCGGGTCCGTAGGATGGTGAGTCTGCCGTCAAGGCCCGCATGCTCCTGAACTCATCCAAATGTTGCCACCGCAGAGACGTTCGCCATGGTGCTGCGCGGGAATGGCTTCGCCTTGGGCCGCAGCAGTGAGAGCGTGGTGTGCAGCTTCATCGTGGACCAGCAAACCTTCAGTAAGTGTCACCGCCATGTGCTGTACCATAAGCACGTAAATTGCTTTCTGCTGTCATCGTTTCTCTTGAATGTCGTCGTCTTTGTTTAATGCGGCAACACGGGGCGGAAACTTTATTTATTTCTATATTTCTTTTTTTGAAAAGGGGTCATGGACGGTGAAGTCGGGACCACACTAGCTTTGCAATTTTATTTATGAAGCAAAGTGCCGTCCATCGTGAAACAAATCGGCCGATGTTGTCGTGTACCCGATGTGGTTTGTACAGGTCACGCTGCCTTCTTCTTATTTTGGGCCGCAATCTGTTTCCGCCACATTTAGCTCATCTTCCTAAACACGCGTTTGGCGCCTGCCAATGCCAACAAGTTATTTTCTGACTCCTGACTGAAATACTTGTGCAGCATATTGTGCCTGGTTTTTCTTTTTCATGTTTTTTTTTTTTTTCCCAAGACTCAACCCGTCGTCAGCAGATGTCCTTTCTCAGTTCCATCGCCCACTCGGGGAAAGGCCCGCCGACGTTCCTTCCTCTTTTTTTTTTTTGGCATCCTGCATGTGTTTCTGACGACCTTTTTTTAACGGCAGGGGTCGGTTTTTTAATTAGGGATGGCAGTGGGGTGGGGCGTCTGGAGCGCGCGCCGCATATGTCCGACAAATGCCACAGCCTCGTCCGTCACCTCGGCGGTGGGAAGGCCAAACAATCGACCGCGGTGGCCGGAGACTCAAACGGCAAATGTGGATCCGTTAAGTTGTCATGCTTCTTCTGCATGTTAGCAAACGACTCCTCCTTCATTTTCATTTTCACGTGAATATCTACGTTTTGTTTTGCTCCCCCGTCTAGATAACAAGCCGAGCGTCGTGCGCAACGACTACCTGCTCTGCCCTGCGCCCAAGCTCTACGACGTGGGACAGTAAGTACGGCGCCACCCCGCTCTTGCGCTTGTTGCCAATGTCAATGGGATCATTTTCACCTTCGGGAATGTGACAAGTCAAAACGATCTCGATAGCCTCTCGTCACAAAAAGTCTCAGCGTGCTTCACGTGCCCACAGCTGACAACCTCATCGATACTGTTACCATGCTCAATGATAGAAGGCCGTTGGTCAATTTTCGTGGCATCAAAGTGAAACTGTTACCAAAGCAGAGAGCGCTAGAGCACAAACACACATGAACTGCGTGAACGCGGCGCTATTATGCAAAATGGACGGGAAGCAGCCGCGTTTTTGTGTCGACGTGGTTTGGGTTTTGCCCAATAATCCCCAAAGTCACAACAACACGCGTTTGACCAATCAAACGCCGACGCTTGCAAGGAGGATTGCCCGCTTATCTCGAATACTCGGCGTATAAACAGCAGCTACTTCAAGTATATTATGATACACTAATCCTCTGACCACGAGGCTGTCCGATTTGGAGAAAAATGATTGGATAAAAGGGATTTAAAGCCGTCATCAGATTTGATATGTGGTTAGAGCACGTTACCCTTTTAATTGGAATATTGTATTTGATCTGAACAGGGAACCAAAACAACTTCATTGTGACATTTATTAGGACACATTTATGACTCTTGCTGATAAATTCACCATAATAATGATGCTGATCATAATAATACAGGGATCAGAATTTTATGTTGCTCTGCGGGTCCCCAACATTTTCGGACCAACATAACGAGACAAGTGCCAATTTTTTGAGAACGTAATTCATTCTAAAACAAAACACATTGACACATATTTTACGTTTTCTTGAAGGTGCACCGCAGAGGTCGCGGGCCAATAAAGTGGCAACAATCATTTGCCGCCAACACGCATGCGCTTCTCCCCGGTCACTGGCTAAAGATGCCGTACAGCTTCTTTTCCTGGCGCGCAGACATCTGGAAAGCCGCTCGCTCGCCGCTTAATTAACACTGGGCGGCCCCATTAAGACGCTAACTAGTCAGGGCGGCTGGCACTGAACACATCCGCTGGTAGGGCTTGGGAGACAGATGCCGCTGCATTCTCTACATTAGCTTGTTAGCACTACAGATGCTAACCGGCGCATCGATCACATCGCCCGTCGCCTTATCTACGGATGAGGCAAACACAGGCAACCCTGAAGCTATGTGACGATGCAGAAAACCTGAAAGACGATGCCAGTCGATTGTTTGCGTGACAGCAAAGCTTTACGCTGAGGCAAATGAGTATGTGGCTGAGCTAACTAGTTTTATTTTTTCAGAAAGTTACAAGATGCCAACCCTTCTCCTGGCATCTTTTTTTTTTTTAACCCCAATAATTTAATAAGTCAATGCTCTGACAATCCCGCGGAACTTCCTGCCTTGGCGCCCGTGCTTGCGCCGCCGCCCATCTGTCAGCCGGCGGCGCCGTTGCCCGTAAACGTCGATTTGGGTCATGTGAAGGAATAGGCCATTTGTGGCCGCCCTTTTTCCTGGCGTACTGGGAAAGGGGTTCATCTGCTCGGACAGCTGGGGCAGCGGTCCCCGAACACAGGCACCTGCTCCCCGTCCCCAAACCTGCGGCGGGAGGGAGGGTCCTCTCGTAAAGATAACAGAGGGGCTCCGTCGACACCTAGCACATAGGATGCTAACGCTAAAGCTCGTCAATTATTAAGACTGCCGGCTTTGGGCCAGCGGACAGCTGCTCCCATCTGCATTTCCTGTCCATGTGCACGTTCCTTTGTTGTCACGGCAACTTCATTCCAAGCCCCCGCGCTGTGCAACTACAACTTGTTCTCAGGATTTAGCCGTCAGTGTTGTCGTTTTTCTCTACATATGTAACTTCTGCTCTCGGCTCCAAAGTCGTTTGTGTCAGATAAAACTGTACAGATACATTTATCGTCAATGCGTTGATCACGTAGCTCTTTCTGGTTCCAAATGACACAGCGAGCCGACAGTACAGATTTATGCTACATAGTAGCGTCATCCGGAGCCAATGGCCTCGTTTGTGTCGTTTTTGAAACGGAGGCACTCCAAGTGCATGTAAGACACTGGCGAACGCCGTACCATCTGTCGGGAGTCCAAAGCGCACGTCCGTCAATCGGGAACATTCTGCAAGTTCTCCCAGCTGTCAGCAGAAGTCTCCGCCGAGTGACGCCTGCCGACGGCTCTCGCATATGCTCCTCCGTCAATTATTCAGCCTCCTCCATTTTGCCGTCTTTACGGGAAACTTTGGAAAACCATTAGCGTGTTCACGATCCCTCGCCGACCGTGTTGTCCAGATGGACATCGTCTCTTTCTTTCTTGACGGATCCCTCGACGGACTGACTTGCTCGCCGTCGCTTCAAAACGCAACCTTGCAGCTGTTGTCTGATTTTAAAAAAAGATACCCAAAGAAAACTTTGAGGCATTGCGCTTATGTCGTGTCAAAGCCTGCCGAAAGAGTCCATATTTAACCTCATTAAAATTGACTCGAGTTCAAACGGTCCCCATTAAAGCTCACCTAAATCAGCTCAAAGTTTGTAATCACGTGCAAAGCCCAAATTTGTATCAAAGCTCACTGAACAAAGTGCGGCAAAATTCCAAACAAAATGGGCTTGGATCAGACGGTCCACACTAAAGCTCAGAGAAATAAAAAGTCTCATGGAATTGGAAAACATTTGACATTAAAGCTGACTGAAATCGGAAGCAGATTGTATCGAAGATCACCAAGACTCGAGCGGCCCGGATCAAAGCTCTCAGAACTCAAAATACATTCATTCTATAATTTGTAACTCTTGTCCCACAAACGCCACTTTTTTTTTTTTTTATTATTAAATACATTGATCTACTTGCAGTCAAGTCAATAACATATTTTTTTGTTTTTTTTCTGGGGAAACAAATGAACCCATTTGTTAAGCTTGTCCAAATATTAAAAGTGATATCTTTTAGATTTCATCTCACAAGATGGAAGGAAGAATATGGTTGTGGGTGATGCTCGCGTTTAGGATGTCCAGCTGTGATGGGAGGGGGAGGTGGAGGGGGGTGCCCGCCACCGCTCATCAGTGTTTCTCGCATGGGAGCCCTCCTGCCTGATTAATAACCTGCCCGCTATTATCAGCCATTCGGCTTCAATTGGCCAAATGAGCTTCTGCTGTCACGTCCGACACGGAGAGCTCGCGTTTGCTTTGCACGCCACAAAGGGACGAACGGCCTCCGCACCCTTGCGGCTGCAAAGGCCAGCAGAGCAACTTTTATCCTCGGTTGTCTTTTTTTTTTTTTCTTTTTTTTTTTTTTTGATGTAAGAAGACGGTAAAATAAAAAGAAAATACATCATTATTTCAATATTTATTAATTATATTAAAAGAAATTGGAGATTTTTTTTGATAGGTCAATTGGACATACAACTAATAGGAAGTGTTTAAAAAAGAAACTGAATAAGTATATATACGTATATATAAAAAAATACTTTAAATAATTTCCCCTCAACTAAACAAAATCAAACCCTAACCTTTTTTTCAATCATTTTACGCTTTAAAACAAATGAAGTTGATCCACATTGGCTTCCACATTAAATGCCTGATACTTTATGGTTTACAAATTAAATGCTAATAAAAAAAACATATATATCGACGTCCATGTTATCCTGTTTTTGTTTTCAAAACATTTGTTAAAATTCCCAAACCTCAATTTCAAAATGTTATTTTTTTTCCCCCAATATTCTGAAATATTGAACCAGTTCATATGCCATACTTTAAATGGATGGTTGTACATGAGCTAGACAGCATGAAAAAAAAAATGAATAAAAAAATAACCCAAAAATGTTACCATTGTAAATAAATAAAAACTATGAATATAAATAAGTCTAATAAAAAAATCCCATTATTACATTTTTCAAAGCAGTTAGCTAGTCATTAAATGTATACAACATTTACGTGTATAAAGTGAGAGCAAATTGTGCTCAGGTGTAATATTGACAACGGACAGTGATGCTGCTGCTGCCAAAGCTTTTTAACCTTATTGAGACGCGTGGCATTTACTTTGCTCAGATATGTCACTTGATTTGCATCGCCAAGTGCGTGAAAAAAAGACTCCGGGCCTTGACGTGGTGCGAGGCACAAGTTGAGGGTGCGTGGCGTAATGGCCCTCAATTAAAACCCTAATGATGAACGGCACCGCAATTTCCATATGCCCATTACGGCTCGTCCAATTACGGCCACCTTAATGAGAACTGCGCATCGCTCGGAAACGCCTCAAATCCTCCGCCTGACAAAAAAAGAAAGAATGCGAAGGAGAAAGAAGGTGCGCCTTCGGGCGGCTCGGCTCGGCCCGGCCCGGCCCGCCCGGCGTGCCGAATACTAACGAGGAGAGGTCTCTTTGCTTTTGGATTTGGCCTGAGGCGGCCAATCCTCCTGTGGATCCCAACAGATGAGCGAGCAGACCGTGTGTCCATTACGCCCCCCCGTCAATATTCCCATGCCTTGGCACCTTGCCCTTATTTACCCGCTAAATATTTAAGCAGAGCTTGGCATGCACCCCCCCACCGGCGCGTCCCAATGCACTCTGATAGTGATGGTTTTTTTTTTCTCAACTTGTTGACACCTCCCCTCTTGCTCAATACTTGAGTCTTAACAAAAAAATCCAATTTCCATGACGTTATTGCAGATCTTTCAGCAATCCTTTGAATGTTTTTGACAATAAGCCCCGTCCAGGAAAGTCTGAATTTGAATTTGGAGCGTCTTCAGTGGAGTGCCACGTTTTGCCACAACATCGACATACAATTTTTTTCTCTTTGTTTTCTTTCTGTTGCTGGAAAAAATGTCAAATGGATTTAAATTCTGAAGTCTATTTCTTATTGCTACTCTTTCCGCCCTTACTTTGAAAAAGCAGTAAAACAAACGCACATGCTGGAATGAGGACACTATGGTCAGATGGTGCTGGAAAAAAAAGTGAAATGTTTTTTGTTTTGTTTTTTTGAAGCATGCAATCATTTGTGTGTTGCCAGGAGCATGGACGTGCTCATCAGCCTGAACGACGGCAAGTCGTTCATTTCCAGCTCGTACACCATCACCGCCTCCACTTGTGTGAGTCAATGCAACACAACATGAAACTTTCAAACAGACGGATTATCATTTTGGAGTAAACAAATAATAATTCACACTCAAGTCAAATCTAGCTAAAAATGTCAATTTATCGGGGCAAACTGAATACATTTGCTGTTATCTTGTTCCAAGCTTAATGATGACTTAACTGCTCGTCGCCCCCTGGTGGTTGGCTGACCTACATTAACTATCCAGCAGAGCCTGCGTCTTTCCAGTCACAGTAAAAGCAGGTTGATTTCATCAAGGCTCCCAAAATGGTGGTCACGTATCAAAATATTTATGCAGCTAGCACGCTTTCTGTGCAGTCGGAACACAACCCAAAACATTTCAAGCGAACGCGCTGTCACGTTTTTTTGTGTGTGTCTTTTATGACACCTGAAAGTATCAATGAACAAATTGTGACATGTTTGCAGTCCAACGGTCTGGTGGTGGCCATCGTGTTCCTGGTGCTTGTGGCTCTGGTGGCTCTGGCCCTCTTCTGGTGGTTCTGGCCCCTCTGCTGCACTGTGGTGAGTCTGGCGAAGCCTTCATGCCACAAGCGCGTCCATCTCTGTTCTGCCGGGTCACAGCCGTCCCAGTATTCAGCGTTTTGCACAGAAAGAGACAACTGCTTTTTTTCCTAATTTTTTTTTTTCTAGGTCATCTCACTGACGGCCTTTTTTTTAGAGATTCTTTTGTTTCCGATTTCTTCACATTGTGAGCGAAACGCTGCGAATGACGGGATTAGCAAACACTAATAACAGGACAGCGTAGCTCGCGGCGGCCGCAAATCCGACAAAAAGCGCCGCCAATCTCCGCGCTTATTATTAATCGCGTCGGTCCCCTAGGTAGCGCCGTACCGCCGATGTCTCGCAAGCAAAAGATTTTGTTCACCTGCACGCAATCTGTCGCAGGCGACCCGCTGCCATTTTCTGCTTGCCGTCACCGCTTCCCGTTTGAGCTTCTTTGTGTGCCGTCGCTAGGCGACGTTAGCGGCCAGCCGGCCGGCCATTTTGGACCGCTTTGAAGTGGTTATTGTGCGCGACTTGCGCCTCAGCCAATCGGCTCTCTCGCTGGGGCGAAAGCTCAATTTGGGTCGCAAAGGATTAACGCGGCTCACCGTTTTGTCTTGGACAAAAAACATGTTGGCAGATTTCTTACATTCCAGGTAGCATCGAAGGCGGGATGAGCACTTTTGGTTGATGATGTCTTGAAAGTTGATCAATTGCCACTCGTGTCTTTTTGACGCCTCACTGCAAACTACAAGTGGTTGCTTGGTGGCCCTTCCCAACCCTGCTAGCCCGTACCAAAGTTAGATGTCGCCGCCACTGCTCTCCTCACTCGTGGCGCTTTAATTGATGTGCAAGCGCGGCCTCCTCCATTGTTCTCTCTGAGAGCGGCTTGCACTTTTTGTGTGAGAGTAAACTCGCCGTACCCTCGGGCCCTTTGGAAAACACTCGCAGCCACTTTAGAAAAATCCACAACAGATTAGGTGGGACGGGGCCAGGGGAGGGCACAGATGGCGCTCTTTTTGCTCCCGCGTGTCTGCTTTATTTTTATTTTTTTCCTGGCCACCGACGCAAAGCCCCTTCACCAGAAATGATGGACGTCACCTGGCGTGGCGGGAACCTGCGGGGACGGCGTCCAGCATGAGACGTGAGCATATTTTGGAGCGGCAACAAAGGCATTAAAATGTAAACCCCGCGCAGCATGTCTGGCCGCCGCCGTGTTTGTCTTGGTGCGGGGAGCTGCTGTCGCCTCGCACCCGGGGAACGCCGCACAAGAGCACGGCCATGTGTGCCTTGTTAATATTTAAACCCCCTCCCCTCCTCTTTTGTACCGCTCGCTAGTCTGCCAAGCCGCGGCGAGGCGCAAAATCCCGGCTCGCCGCCGAGCCAGCAGAGGGGTCAGGCGCGCGAGCAGTAATTTGCTTTTGTTTGTCGTTTATTTGGGCAAAATGGCGGCGGAATCAAAGGCTCAGTCCCTTTTTGGAATTGTTTGAGGACTTGATAACCGTATTGCGGCGCGCCATTAGTATGGGTTGCTGCCGCGTGCGCCTTTTGCAATGAATCACCCGTGGATGCTCATTTCTGTTAGCACTTGTGACGTTTTATGCCATATGTTAGCACTAAGCTAGTATACTTTTGCTCGACGAAATGAGGGTTAGTTGTGGAGGTGCACCGATTAGTCGGCAGCGATTCGATAATAGTTTTATGATTGATCATGTGTTAGTGCTCGCCAAGTTTGCAGGTATGATTGTAGATCCTAAAATGTTGGGCATTGTCCAAATCTATATGAACTCCGTCGTTCAACAGGATGTCAAATGTGTGGGCATGTATTTTTTTTCCGACACATGATGATTTATGCCGAACTGCCACAATGTGGAAAAAAAACATGTGTCTGTGTATATACACGGCTTGGTTTTTGGAGACCTTTGCAATTTTGAGAATTGATTTTGTGCGCGTGTCTCGTCTTTGTGTTGGATGTGAACTGGATGTCGCATCTGTTCAGCAGGTAGAGCCGGGACAAAGTCCCCTCTACTCTATTTAGCCCACAATATGTCCCGAAAATCTGCTTGTGTAATTACTCGGGAGGAGCTAATGCGGCCAGCGTACGGCGGCGGTGGGAACGACGCCGGGCAGCGTATGGAGAGGTCACAGGATTTGCTGATGAGCGTGTCAAAGAGAAATTCATTAAGCCTAATTGATGACTTTCGTTCATTATGCTAATGAGCGCGCCGGGCCTGCGTTTGAAACGCAAAGCAGGAAACAGCTGTTAGCGTCCTTGCTAACTCTGTCATTTGTAGGTTTCCGATGAAGGCCATGGTAGGGTTTCTAGGTAAGGCTTTCAAATTTGGGTTTTAAGCAAAACTTGACCGTTCAAGAAAGCCCATGTGAGATTTTGTTGAGCGCTTATAAGTTTGACTTTCAAGTCACATATAGTCAGCGTTGCCCTTTCAGATTAGGGCCATAATTCGGGTTTGCAAGAGTAGGGTTTCAAACCTTGGCTAGAGGAATGTCAAAGAGGAGTTAATGAAAGCTAATGTTTTTTTTTTTCTTCATGCATCTGCTCATGAAAATGCAACATAAAAAGCAGCTGTAGTTGGTGTCAATTCCTTCCCACCACGCAAGAAATTCATCTGCTAAATGCCCCACATTGGGACAAAAGGTCCGCCTTGCTCTTTACGGCTTCGCTGATTAAATGGAGCGTGCTGTCAGAGTGCCCAACTTACAGAACTGGGGGGGTGGGGGGTTGAGGGGCACCTCCAGCTCACCAGGGGGCAGCGTTTGAGCTTCTTCCCTCAGAGGGCGTCAAGTCGCGCAGGTTTCAGCCAATACGTACAAAAAAACAGGAGCTCCTTCTCTTCTTCCTCCTCTTCCTCCTCAGATGGATAGATAGATGGATAGATGGATAGATGGATAAATGGATGGATGGATGGATGGATACTTTGCCGGGGGGGAATTCAGTTCAATTTCCTCCTCCTCCTCTCAGTCTCCCGTCTTATTGGAGTTAATTAACTCGCCAGGTCCCGGGTTGGCTCGGGTGCGCTGAACCTCGTGCAATTAATTCAAGACGCATCCCACCCTGTCAACAAGTTGACTGTTCATTTTTCACGAGGGAGGGGGAGGGGGCTCATGTTGCAAAACAGGAACACTCACCAGAGTCAGCGGGTTGCGTAGAGTTTTTTCTTTTTTTGACTGGGTGGCCCGTCAGCCGTCAAGCTCTTGTCACATTTTCTCCTGACGGACATTCTGCTGACGTTTTTTTTTCTCTTCCTGTTTGTCCAGGTCATCAAAGACCCCCCGCCACAGCCACCCCCGTCAAGACCGCCGCCACCTGTGAGTACGCTTTTGAATCAGGCTTCCGGCTTCAAAATGGCCCAGGCTTCAGAGCTTTTGAAGGCTGTGATGAGGCCTGGAACAGCCACGCTAACGTCTCTCCGTTGCAGGAGCCCGAGCCGATCGGTAAGAAGAAATGGCCCACCGTGGATGCCTCCTACTACGGAGGAAGAGGAGCTGGAGGCATCAAACGCATGGAGGTCAAAGAGCACACACAACACACACACACATGCACACACATCCCTCTTTTTTCCTCATCTCTCTAGTTTCATCCACCTCTTTGTTCTCCTCTTTCTTCTCCTTTTCTAAACCTCTTTGGTCTTTTTTCTCTCCAAACTTCTCATCTTCAACCTTCTCCTCATCGTGTTCTTCCTCTTCTCCTCATCTCTCTTTCTCCCATCAAGCAACCAATCCCACATTAGTTTTACCTTCTTCTAAAAGTCACACGAGCGCGTTGTCGTGTAAACGCGAAGCGGGTCAACAGGGAAGCGCTTACGCTGCTTTTATTGCGACGTGGCCGTCCATCATTCCGTCGGTCAATCCGAGCCTCGACAGCTCTGACGCGACAGGCTGTCCTTCGTCGTCCCGTCGCGATGCCGTCACGTCGTCTCGGCTGTCAACGTGTCCGCCGTCCTCACCGTTGCCCCCCCCCCCCACGCTTCTTTTCCTCGTCCTCCTCCTGCACATCATCTGTAAGTCATCACGGGGATTTCCCAGCATCCTCTGGGAGCACTCTTTGCTCCCTTCCCTTGAGAGGACGTGCGATGCCGCGCCTTTGGTCTTCGCGTAGCTGTTTGATGAGCCTTGTCAGGCCACATCCTCGCTTCTACGGTCGAGGAAGCAAAGTCTCCGACATCTACTGTACCTTCGACAGGACTCGTTCTCATAAAGATGCCAAAGTTGCACACAAAGACGCAATTTCTTGCACATGCAACGTTTCATTCCACTATTTATTGCAACCACAAAATATTTTCTCACAAGAAGGCAGGGAAATGTTATTATGAACAGCGTCGTTGACGCCAAGCGTCATTAGCGTCATTCTGTGTTTGGCTACTTAAGCCAAACACAAAAACTGATGTCTTTGATCCGCACAGGTGCGCTGGGGCGAGAAGGGCTCCACCGAAGAGGGCGCCCGTCTGGAGAAGGCCAAGAACGCGGTAGTGTCCATGCCCGAGGAGGCCGAGGAGCCCATGGTGAAACGGGCCGGGCCCGCCGCCGCCTCCCCCCGCCGCCGCTCGGACAACAAGTGGTACACCCCCATCAAGGTGAGGCGTCTTTTGGTCTGCTTTGGATTCAGCTTTGGAACGCGACTGCGAGACTTAAGCACCGCATGTCCATCAGGGTCGTCTGGACGCTTTGTGGGCCTTGATGCGACGGCAGTACGATCGCGTTTCCCTCATGAGGCCCACGTCTGCTGAGAAGGTAAAAAAAAAAAAGAGTTTTTGTTAGTCAGTGTTGATTTTCCGCATTATGCCTTGAAAGGCTGATGTTACTGACAGGTTAGACCTCAAACAGCCTGTGAGGATCATTTCTATCCATGATCCATAATCCCATTCGTACTGGCAAGTCTAAGCAAAAAGGCTCCCGCTCGCTTCATTCGCATGAGGCTCGCCAAAATCTTCCATCAAATTAACGGGAGGTCGGGAAGGGACCTCTGGATACTCATCCTGGACCTTTACCTTGCGATTCAAATGGGAAAGCAACAGGTCACCAAATTGAAGGAAGTGCCTCAAGGAGCCTCCCAGCAGATGCAGCACTCAGCTGTGGGCGCTTGCCCCTTTTAGCTATTTTACTTCAAATGCCCTTTTTTTCTTTTTTTTCTTTCTCACCTGTCGCGATCAAAGCGCCGGGAGTCGGCGGCGATGGCCGACAACAACCCTCTCGGGCCATGATTATTTGAACAAGATTAGCCGGGCGCTCGCTCAGATCGGAGGAAGTAGACGCCTCGCATGGGCTCTGCCGCTGGTCGGGGCGCTTCGAGCGCTTGCCAGCCGGTACACCCACGAAAGAAAGGGCATAAGAAGAAAGAGTTCTTTCTTTCCTTCACCCACTGAGAATCGATTAGGAATCACATCGATGAGCGGTATTGATAATAGAAAGTCGACTTTTTTGGACGCGGGTCGTCATTTTCCAACTGCTCCCAAGTTTTTGGCGGAAAAGCAGATCATTTGGTTTAGCGCCAGCTGTCAAAGGCGGGAGGGACTGTGAGGTGGCTTTTGATGGCCAACAGGAACCCCCCTGGCTCATGAATGTTTCAACAAATGTTTCCCGGGCTTTTCGTACAGGTGTAAGGATGCAGGTCGTCAGTGACATCTGTTCGGCACGGGTCACCGGCCTCCAACCGCTCCGTTATGCACCCCCCCACCACACAGACACACACAAACCCACGCACGCACAGAGGTGTCCAATTCCGTGCCGCCGCCCTAAGCCACTGTTGCATTTTCCAGCAGATGCAGACAGGCGAGACGGGAAATGAGAGGGAAACTGTTTTTTTCTTTTGTTTTTGTTTTTTTTCCGGGGGTCTCACATTTAGCGCCCGAGGGCCTTCGACACCAAAGGTAGGCGGTGGCGGCGGGGCGGGGGGCGGCCACAGCTGCAGTGCCGAACTCGCCCCGGGCGCAAATAAAGAGATCTGATGCGTTTTGACTGTGTTGTCGGGCGAGTGCTGGGAACCGGGGAGGCACTTCTGAGCCAGCTTGGCGCTCGCAACATCTGCCGCCAAGTTTTTCCCGGGATCGGCTAGGGACGGCAGGTAGAGCAAGATGGCGGGATTGGGGGAGGAGGGAGGGGCTTATTCTGGCAGCCCTTAGCAGCTGTGTGTTTAAAGATAGCGGCTATAGAGCGAACCAACCCTCCCTCGACGCCGTCCGACAGGAAGCCGAGCGCGAGTAGGCGAGCTGCGACCAAACAGGCGGTGCACTTGTTCTGCTAGTGCGTTTGTGTGCGTGTGTGTGTGTGTGTGTGTGTGTGTGTGGGCTTCCAGTTGGATTCCCATTTGTTCCTCTCTCTTCGCATCTGTTCCTCACCAGGGGGACGAGTGGGCTGAGTGCTGGTGGAGGTTAACAGTACGAGCCGCCGGACCTCCACGCTGATAAAATATCGTTTTGGTGTGTGCTCGCGTATGGGTCTGTACGTGGGAAATCTCTTTATGTAATTGGCCTTTTTTTTAATTTTCTTTTTTTTTTTTATGAAAAAGTAATCATCAGGTCTCGTTTTCTTTCTTGAAATAATTTTGTATTGTTTGTGATTGCTCTGCTGGTGTGGCTCCTTGGTGAAGTTGATATTAATAGTTTCAACCATTTTTGACAGATTACAAACTCAAAATGCGTTCAAACCCATCTTAAAACTTTCCTGATATTTTGATCCTTTGGAGCAGAAGACCATAAGTTTAACTTCCAAAATGTCGGGGAAAGCCAACTAGAAATTTCGGGAAGTGTTTATCAGATGCAGGTGTTTGCTGATTATCTTGATTCGGCCGTTCAGGTTATAGGTCACATTCTGGAAAGTTTTGCAATGAATTATCTGTCCATTTGAAACTGGCCGCACAGACTTTCCCACAGACTGTAAACAGGTCGAGCTGTATGTTGGCAGCCATGTTTACAATCAAGCTAAGACAATAATCCCTAACGCGGCCCACTAGACAGCTCCAAGACTTTTCTCATGTTCAGACTTCTGTTCTCTCCCAGAAAATATGTCCCGTGTCACGGCCGAGGACAAGCTGTTGCTGGGATTTTGTCATCTGTTAGCGACTTTCAAGTCTGGAGGATTGAAATATGTAAATAAGCGTGTACCGACATGGGCATGGTGATCAAGACATCTTGTTGCCCTCATTAACATAAACTCAGAGTTCATTAAATAGTATACGTATGTGCTGTATATGAAATAGGAATTGATCATTTATCACCACCATGATTTTTTTTTTTATTGAATCGTTCACGAATGAGTTACATTGTGAAATGTGTAATCATTTCATTATTTAATCCGATAAATAAGTATGCCGCTGAATAAGGTCACAGTCAAGGCCGTGGTTCTAATCTAGGCCCTTGTCTCAGAGCGACTGCTTCGGCCCTTTAATAGAACCTAGCCCATACCTAGGCCTTGGTCCCGGTTGAGGTTAAGACCTTTAGTTTTAGAGCACAAACTGCAGCCGAATCGGCCAACACGGGTTAATTAACGGCCATGGCATACATAAAAAGGTGTTTTAGCTCAAATGGAAGGTCTGTCGGTTGTTTTCATGAATGAAAAGAAAAAACACGTTTGCGGAATGATTTCATTTTGAAGTATCGGATCCACCTTGTACGCCAACACCCAATTTCCTGTCTGAGTCGTGTTATTTCTTCAGCTTCATGAGAATACCCTTGCGGTGTCCGGAAAAGATAGAAGGCTTGCTACGGAGCTGAGGGTTATAGACCGGAAAGTTTCCAGAGCACGCGAATCCATGGGATCAGATTGTCGTGTCTATGTCTTGAAACATTGCTCAACACTTGTGATGACGTTGTTTTTACATTTTCCACCTCTCAGGCTTGGTCTGTGGTCTCCCGACACTTTTATTAGCTGCTTCACTGCAGTTTAGTAGCAATTAGCTCCGTTAATTATAAGATGTCACGCTCTCTGATCCGTAGGTGCGTCATTAGCTTGCTTGTTTACTCTCCATTAAAAGTCTTTTATGGGGAAATTAGTGCTGCGTGCACTAAACACCTCTTTGCTGCCACCACGGCTTGTGTTTTTGTTGTTCATCAACTCTTTCTTAGAACATAAATTAGCGCCCCATTAGCATATTGTATCCTCACACGTGTAGCTAGCTAGCTAAAGACGTCGGTGAAACCTTTTAAGATGTGTCATCTGTAACAATAGCACCTTTTTTTAGACAAAAGGCGCGAAAGGACATCTGTTAGCGCTAACGGTAGCCAGCAAATGCATTTAGAGTTGAGATCATTTACATGCAGGCGTTAAGGTGCTGCTAGCGCTTCTAATGTTCACTAAGCTAATATTAAGTGTGCTTTTGTTAGCTGTTTGGGTCAAAGCACGTAATTAGCTGTGAAATTGCGATTGCAGTACAACACATTGTGGAATTCACAAATGGATACACCAGGATATTACTTTCCTACAATGATCTTTTCATGTCTAACAGAATTCAGATTTCAACCATTGATTCTTGTCTAGCCCCATACAAAAATGTCTTGTTTCATCACCCGCTCAGTATTTCTTGTGTATTATATGAATGCAGTGGAGGCCTAACGGGAGATTGGGATCCTGCCAATACCCGTTACAAATGTGTCTTAAAGAAAAATTCTTCAACAAGCGAGTATAAATCGCCAGAGTGCCTTCCATTGAAATTGTCAGTGCCCCCCAGAAATTTGAAAATACAAAAACGTGTTGTTGAATTCTCTTTGTTTTTTTCTTTCATTAATATTTTTATTGTTAAATTGTTTTGTATGACGTATGTATTTACATTAGTTCTCCTGAAAGTTGCTGTAAACAAAACTAATTGCTAATTGAGAAGGATCTGAAAACGTGAGCGTTCACTGCGGCTCTCGTCGCCACCCAATGCAGCTTGACCGAGTAGCCGTATCGAGGGTTAGGGTGCTAGGATTGCTAGCGGTGCGGCCAGCCCTGGGCTTCATTAGTTCTATCAGCGCACGTCCTTGTTAGCGCTAACAAGTAGCCAGATGACAGCTCCGTTCCGTCGCCCCCACCCCCCCCGGCCTGTGCTGTGACAGCTTTCACTGCAGCGGAAAAACCAAGCGACCGTTTACGAGCGCCGACCGCTCTCTCTTAACCAGATGACTTCTTTTTACATGAAGCCAGCAAAAGTAGGGCAGATGTCTGTGTGACTGGTTGTAAATTTGATAATGACCGCCATGTTAATCCTACCCCCCCAACCCCTCTACCTCCCCTCTTGCTCCGGACCTGGCTGGTAACCGGATTAACCTCATAAAGCAGGAAGCTTTTTGTTACTGCTGACTGCCGATTGGATGACGGGACAATGCTTAGTGTAGCAAATTGAAATATTACAGCTAAAGCAAAAGACAAAATGATAGCACCCAGATTAATTAGTGCTAATGGCAGCTACAGGTTTGTAATTTGTAATCCGGTAAGAACAAGCTAACTATGAGTTGCAATCCTGTTTCATAGCAGGTTGCTTTTGTGAATGTTAGCGCCCATGTGAATTAGCCCAAATGCTAGCAGCTACGTATTTTATACCAAATCAACGGGCCGCTAAGACTAGGCCGGTTATGAGTTGCAATGGTGCATTTTTACAGGCAGGAATTCTAATTAGTGAAATAAAAACTTGAAAAGTTTAAGTCATAAATTTTAAAGATTATTTTACAGCAAATGAAATTGTTAATAAAATACAATGAAATGAAAACATTTCAAATCCAATGTTCAGTTCTATATTCTAGATGAGAATATTTAAGAATGAAATAAATTGAGATTAAATTAGAATGCTAGAATTCAGATATAATGAACTTTAAAATGTAATTCATTTAGAAAAAAGAATGGAATGAAATTCTAAATAACACTAAATTCATTTTAAAACAAACTAAAAATGTAGTTGAAATGAATATAAATTAAATTAGAATTGCATCAAAATCAAACTAGATCTTGCAATGAGAATTAGAAATCCAAATGAAATAATGAAATGAAAACAAAAGTTAAAAAAAAAAAAAAAAATTGTTGTAATGAATACATTAACATCCAAAAGAAAACGTAAACGTTTGTTGAGCTCTTAATATGTTATTCCTACAGTAGTTGTTTTCTTGCCACGTTTGAAATTTGCGTCTGTCTACTTTGCTGTATTTTAATTTATTATTAGAGTACATACATTTTTATTATAATTTTATAAACATATTTGGACAAAACATTCTTGTTTAGCTAATAAATTTCAAGTTTGGAGCAACAAGCAATTGGTTGCCTGTGTTAAATGTGAACATGTGTCCAGATCTAACGCCATGATTTTGTGATCGCTTCTCATTTTTGGCCTTCTCGTCGTCTGGTTCTTGCCTCCCCATTAGCTGAAGGCTCTCGTTGTATTCGTCCGGGTGGTCTGGGCTGGTACCTGCACCCCGCGCAGAGGCAAAGGGAGGGGAGAGCGCTCGTGTCGGGGGCTCATTTGCCCCCCCCCCCTTGGCCTGATCCGATCCGACCTGATGTACCCCGACCCCCCCGCCCGACCCGCCTCGTCCTCGCTCGGACCGCCGCTACTCTCTCGGCTTCCTTTCTTCATCGCCTATTAAAATCAAAGCGAGCAGGAGAGGCGGCGGGATCTTGGCTTTAATTAAATTACATTATTGTTAACGTCAGCGTCGCAGGGGCCGACTCGGTCGTGTGCGCTCTGCCTCCTCTTCCTCGTTCACCTTCTGACAGACGTATAAAGGAGGAGGGGGAGGAGGAGGAGGAGGAGGAGGAGGAGGGGGTGAGCGAAGGCGGGGTGTCACACATCCTCGCCGTAATGTATTCTAATGCTCCCCTGTGTCCATTTGAATTTTTAAAAGGGTAGAAGCGGGGCCGTCATGTTATGCGGGGAATATGTTCACAGTGAATATTCGATGAGCGCGTGCTTATTTTGTATACATGAATGTAACAAGGTGGCCGCCCTGCCTAATGCGGACTGAAGGGCCCTCGCGTGTGCGCAAAAAGCGTTTTGAACACTGCCGCCGACACGGCGTTATGAATGCGCCCGTCGGCGCGCTGCGTACGAGACCTTTGACAAGCGTCTGTTCACAAACACGCTTTACACTCATGGCGAGAGCACAACAGCAAAAGGCCAAAATGAAGACTAAGCATCGTAAAAAAAAAAAATCCACCCTGTCTCCTGTTTTGCTTCGTAGAATGAATTTGGCAGGGTATGTCTTTCATGTGTGGGTGCACAAAAATTAAGTCACGCTCACTCAGGCACAGTATGTGTGGCATTTTTGAAGTTTGGGTCAAACAAACTCTTGGTCGAAAGTTTTGCAAAATTCAGCCCCAGAAACTAGTTTCAGTTCGCAGTATGAAATTTGGTAGATGGTTTTGGTGGGTATCTCATGAGAAGACCAACATAAAAGTCTCAGGAACCCATGTCTGAAAATACACACAGGCAGTTTGCCATTTTGCTTTGGAGTGGATACATACATTTGTTATGATCCTATGTTAAAACCATCCAAGAAAGTTTTGAAAAATTCTGCCCCAAAATGTCTATTACTTAGCAGGAGCAATTTTGGTAGACCAACAAAGGAGTCGAACAAGGCCAAGACACATTTCTGTTGGTCTTCTCGAAAAGACACGTTTCAAATTTAGCCCTCTTGACCACTTTCAGTTCGCATTATGAATTGTCAAGTGATTTTAGAAATTTCGGACCCCCAAAGATAACACCGTGTAATTTGGTCGCCATATCTCACATGTAGACCCACAAAAAAATTCCCAGGAACTTGTGCCTGAAAAGAAGCAGCAGCTCTGATAATTTGTTTTGAATTGTGGGGTAATGTCATCTTTTTCCAGTTTTGATTCTGTATTGAAAAATCCAACCTCCAAAGCCGGCTTTAAGTAACTACATGAAATTTTCAATGGGACCCACCAAAAAGTCTCAAGAAGGCACTGTCATTTTGGCCGGAAGCAGCCATTGTAGGTTCACGTCAGCCTGTGGAAATTTCTGCGTATTTGACGGTCAACACGGCCCGCGACTTTTATTTACAGCAAACAAGTTCATCTGCGCAGAGGCAGATGTCGTCTTGAAGGATGTTTCTCTTCTTATGAATAAGTCACCGCCGTCCATAATTGATGATGGAAAAAAGATGCAGATGTGACAATAGTTGGCGCCGCCGCTCATTTAAAACGCCCTTGGAGTCCTTCCAGATGTGCTTGTCGTCATTTTTTCTCCCCTCGTTACGTTTCGACTTTAATTTTCTCCGTTCGCCCTCGTTTTTTTTTTTTTTTTTTTGGTCTTTGATGGATGCCGGTGGAGTTAGTTAATAACGCAGCTTATTAAGCTTAATGACAATGTGATCTTTTACCACTGATAGCTTGTCCGGGTCTTAATTAAAGATGATACACTTTTAATTAGGCTCTCTCTTGCCGCCGCCACCACAGCGACCTCTCCTCCCACGGTTTGTCGTCAAAAAGCCGACACGGCAAAATCAAGCCGACCGCGACGGACGCGGTCCTCGATTTGCCGTCTTGAGCTTTAGTCTTTAGTTAGCCTGTCAGCCGGCTTGCGCCGTTGCTGTTATGGACATTTATGCTCGGCGTCGTTTCAGAAATATGTTTCAGAACTACGTTTCAGAAATAGTACACGATTTTGTTGTCGTGATTATTATTAGCATTACCACGCTCAAATTTACACGTATTGCTTGCGACTAGCCTTTAACTGCTCTCCCCCTCGGAATATCGTGTGTGGAAATATAAGTACCGAGGCTACAAAAATAAAGTGTTTAGTCTTATGTGGATGTGCGTGCGTCAAATCAATAGCGAACAAGCGGTTCCGTTTGGTTGCCAGAGCTTCCAAGCTGTTAAATCTCACCCTCCAAACGCAAAAGTTGACAATCATCGCACGACTTGATTTGGGTGCGAGCATCTGAACCCCCGTGTGACACGCACACAAACATGCTCACACGCGATGAAAGCTTTTGCCGGAAGGAAGCCCGCCATGTTTTCCGTCAACAAACCCCCCAAAAAAAAGCTTCTGATCAATGTTTGGGTTCGGCCCAATAATAGCGCAAGCTATACATTTTGTTCTTGGACTCCTTGGAAGGCCATTAAGCAACAGTGTTGCGCAACATAGTTCTTCCAAACCGTTTATGTACCAAAAGACGGCGGGCTAATACATGACAACGGATCAGGATGAGCAGGAGAACATTTGGCTGTGATTCTCAAATGAGCATCAGAGGTGAAGATCACAAGGCTATAAAATTAAAGTAAAATTTCACTTTGGTTTTTGCAATTTGATTGGTTTCCTGTTACCCAGACTTGAAGCCACTAGAAATTTTGTTTGCACAGTTTGATATCTGTGAGTTGCCATTTTTTTGGGGCATTTTCGTTTTCACATTATCAACCAGAAGACACGGATAATACATACGATCACCGTGACCGAAGATCGAATTGAATATAGTCACAATCCTACAATTGACCACATCTAAGAATAATGCGCACACACACACACAACCGCACAAACTGTATTAAATCTCCAGCATCACATTACGACTCGTATGCATTATTAGCATGCAGCTCGATAAGCATATTTTGATTTTTTTCACGTTTCTCTCGCCCGCGCACGCTGGCGTTACTTTACAACCTCGTAAATAACAACTTTGCTTCGCGTTGCAGATTTAAAGCTGCAACTTTTCTTCTTTTTGCTCCAAAATCACTTGTAATGCAGATATACGAGCACGCCAATGAAAAGTTTGACTGTAGAAGTTGGAATGCAGTGTTGCGTTGGAATGCGTTCTACGTCACTATCAATTCAATCAAAATTGGCATAACTGAATATTTTGAGAATAAAATACAAATTCACTCATTTCACATTTTTGAAACAAAAATCAATACCTGGTCATTATTTTAAATGTAATTTTACAAATATATTGAACAAGCCATATTTTAAAACTTAAAAATGAAAAAGGAATACAAATATGTTAAAAATGTCTAAGAGGTTATCTTATTAATTCATTCAATGACATTTTTAAATCTATATAAAGAAATTTACAGACAAGTCATTTTATGTCCAAGTTAATTAAAACTAATAAAATGGTTTCCCTGTTGTTTAGAGCATCATTTGTTCCCACTTAGTCACAATGTAATTTGGCATCCAAGAACATTTCTGTATTCCAGATAATTATTCATTATTGGGGGCGCAATCACATTTCAATAAATACAATAGAATTGTAATCCTTCATTTTAGTGATTTAGTTCTTTTAGTGTTTTTTTTTGTTTATTTATTGCAGTTTATTTATTTTTATTTATTGCAGCATCCATCTTGTATTTGTCGCCTTTGTAAAGCTCTTTTACTTCGTGCGCCCGCTAATCTTGTCAGCGTATCGAAATACTCGTCTGCCGGCTGTGTTGAAGAGCTGCGATTGCTTGTAAAAGGTCTCCTAATGCAGAATTGCAGCTTTTTATGAGCACGCCGTCATCAGATTTTGATGAGGCCCGCCCGCCTGCGGACGTGCGAGCTTATGTTTTTCTTTTTTATTTTTTTATTTTGCTGCACTTCGGAAGCGCCTTCTTCAGCAGGGCCGCTTTCAAAGTACACGTGAGCTCGGTGGGCACCTGGCCCTGTAAAATAAGTAAAATAATCATAACATTATGTTTGAATTTTTTTTTTTAAATCACCTTTTATTAAACATGGCCCTTTCTAGTTTCAAGAAAAGGCCTATCACAATCAATTCTTAATAGAATTGATGACTATTTAATTCCTGCAGAATTGCTTCACTTTTGAACTCTGTTATTTATGTTTCATAAACAGGCTAGCTGTAGGCTATCTGCATATGTAGCATAATATACATTTGCTAGCCAGTCAATTAACCGCTAAGCTACTTGCTTTAAGCAAAACAATCTTTTCTTGTCTACATTGGCCCGACTCCATGCCACTTGTGATTATTTCATGCTCTTAAATTGTTGATGTGCGCCGCTGCGGCTTGCGAAGCGGGAGCATCCGCGGTGGCCCTATACGGCGTTCACACCGCGCAGGGATTTGGACAGCGCGGTGGCGCGGCTCCGCCCTGGTTCCCTTGGTTGGATCCCGTTCGTCCATTAGCGCCATCTGTGCCGTCCCCGTGCCGTCTGCGAGGGCCCCGCCGCCCGTGCCAAAACTATTGGCATTTCTCTGGAACAAGCGCAGGGACTGTGCCCAGAGCGCTTAGCTGCCAATGATGTGCACTTACTCGCGCACAAAAAAGAGAGAGAGAGTCAGGCATCAACTCCAGGGAAGCAGATGGGCACCAAACATCTGCATCCGCTACAAAATGGCGCCAAGCGTCTTCTGGCTTCATGAGATGATGCTGATTCGTTGAATTTGACACTTCGCCAGACCTCGAAACCAAGCTGGCTAATCAGAGCCTAGTGTATTAACTGTTAGCATGTTAGCAATTTTTATTGGGAAAAAAATAGCCAACAGCTCGACAAGTAGTAAACTCTACCAAATGCACTTATTGTACCGTGGAGCTACTTTAGCTAGCCATTGCTAGCATAATTTTCACCATTTTTAAAAATTGTTTTGCTTATTTAGTAGCAGCCAGCTGCTAAGTATTTATCCTTGCTTTTATTTATATTCACAATGCTATCTTGTTAGTATTTGTACGTATATAAACAGTATGTCTCGCAAGATGTCAGACTGTGTCTTGTCGAGTAACCAAATCTCAGTGAAAGGAGCTTTGGGAGCTAAATGTTCAAAATCTCTTGGGATGGGGCTTGGGTAGGAGTGTTGTAAACTTCCCAACATGCCTTAACTGGCTGCTTCAAACCAAAATGGCTGACTACTTCATCTTCTCTTGCGATTCAAAAAAAAAAAAAAAAAAAAAAACAAGTGAGCGATTGATTGGTGCAGACGCTGAAGTTCAGAGATGCTTTTTCCAGACTGCTCTGCATATGCTGCTGCCGTTTGCTAACTTTTTAGCGCAAGCTGTCGCCACTGATCCCAGGTCAGCCGACGACTGCTCCGATGGCCACATTCCGCTCCGTCAGCTTCCCCCGTTCGGAGTGTTTGATACTCCCGCACTGCATCACAGGCCGACGGTTTAATACCCTCCCGTAAATTGGATGCCTGCATCAGCGCTGTCTGTTTGTGGATGCATCTGCTTAGCGTGAGGCTGACTAAAAAATGACTGACACAAGGTCTCCCTGGCCATTTTAGCATTTTTATCAACTCTAGTTAGAAATAGGACTCGATGATGACAAAACATTAATGCACCTCCGTGGCTTTTTTTAAGGCAGGCGTGTTGGCGTTGTTACCAATTGATGGCATGTTCGCCTTCGAGTTCCCAGTCAAACTTTTATGTAACTGAAAGTCATGATATCAACTGCTCATGCTTAATCCTTTTACTATAGGCTAGCATGTCAACTGTTAGCCTACTAGCAATTCTCAACTCATGATTTGGTCTGCTTTAGCACTTTTACCTACGCTTGTTATATAGCTTAACGATAGTCCCCCCCCCCCAATTGTTTCTTGTATTTTACGTAACCGATACCATGCACATGGGGCGATGACAGTCTTTAAAAAGAAGAAAGGTCCGAGCGCTCTGTGATCAAGGCGCGTTTGGCCGAGGCTCAGGTGGCTGCCATTTCCGAGCGGGCCAGATGGCAGCGCTGTGTGGGCAGCGTGTGCATGTGTGCGCATGAGGGGCCAGCGTCAAGATGGCCAGCAGTCTTGCGGACTAGGGAAGATTGCTCACACACACGCTGTTCTTTGCGTCTGCCGTCTTACTGCCTCCAAATTCCACTTTGAATGACCGGAAAGCACCCTAAATTGGCCGCTCAAAAACAAAATGGCTGACTTCCATTCATGGGAGTTTTTGGTGGGTCTCCTCGTGAAGGCTTAGGGTCAACCAAATGCTATGTTGCTAAACCAAGGTGGCTAAACATGAAACAGCCCCAAAAACCTTGTGGTTGAGTTAGATTGCCTTTCGAAGAACCCCTGGAAATGTCTGCTTGGAACAGTTTGAATATTAGCCTTGGCAGTAAACATGATGGCTAATACTGCAAAAAGAAGTGTTTGCATAACGAAAAGTATGTTTGGACAGAACGTTGCGGTTGGGCTTGCTAAATCCCAGATTAGCGACGCTGAAAAGTATCCGCCGTTGTTGGCAGGCGTCTTATGACCGCAAAACCAACATCTTGCCACCGGATTACACCTCGACTTTTTCCACGCCGCAGATGGATGATTGTTCCTCGATGATTCCTTCACACTTTGTTTTGCAATCTCTTTGGTGGAAATAAAGCATCCAGCAGTTCGTTTAACAAGCCAAGATGAAGAAGAAGAAGAGGGAAAAAAAAAGGCATTTGGATGGCGTCTAAATCGCCGTCAAGCTGTCTGCGCAGCACACAACACATGGCCGGCTCATTTACATTTGTACTTTTTCTTTGATTTGTAAAGCAGGCGGGATTTGTCCATTATTTACAAAGCCCTGCGAGGAAAGTCACTAAGTAACTCAGCAAAGAATTGGACGCAAATGTGGCATCAATCAAGGTGATCGAAAGACCGGCTAATACAAATTGAAGTTGTTGCACGCGTTACTGTTTGTTTAATTGAAACGTTTGGCTCATTTCAAAATGAATCACTACAACAATTTAATTTAAAAAAATGAATGCACGAATTTCAATCAATAATCCAAATTTTTATAATAGTTTAAAAATCTTTTGGAAGACTGATGAGTGTATTCAAATCATGTCTAAAAGTGACAGTTAAAATGTAAATCTCGAACATGAGATGTATTCCTCTCACGCCTCCTTTTTATTCACAGTTTGTGTTTTCAGATACTTTTTTCTTTTATTTGATAAAAGCAACAAACCAAAAATGAAATACTTCTCAGTCAATTATTGTATTTTGACGATTACCCCCCTCAGATGTTTTTAGAGCAGTTAAGGCGGTTTGTTTTTTCCCCAGAGGTCTTTGATTGAGCATGTGCAAAAGATGAGGAAAAATATACAGTATATCGACCCCTCTAAGCCCACAGTAAACAAATCCCATTTTGTACAAACTAATAAACTCAACATTTGACAACATATATCAAAGATGCACATTATAAAATTCTACTGCCATTGCAGAAAAAGAGGACAGAAAAACCCGGCGCAGCTGAAATGCTTCCTTTTTGTGTTCTTTCAAATGTGTCAAACTAAAGTGTGTCCCGCCATCTAATGCGTGACAGTGGAATTACACCCCACCCAAAAGGGGTGTGGTACACAATAATTTGAAAATAATGGCACCAAATAGCTCACTACTGCTAACTTGGAACCCGTGATGGAGGCTAGGGGGGAATTTCTGTGCTATGCTGAGGAGGACCATAGGAAAAATTAAAATTAAAAATTAATTTGCATTTAGTTCCTCTTTACGTAATGTAACAAAGAATTTGTACTTGATTACTTTGCGCTCCGGGAACTGCTTTCACGTTAGCGACACTGAATGTTTACGCTGTGAACACGATGGCGTAGACTTTATGTTTTCAACACGCCTGCTTGCAGTTTGTGTGCGTGTGTGTGTGTGTGTGTGTGTGTGCGCGTTTGTGTGTGTGTGTGCGTGTGTGTGCTTGCTGACACTGTTGAGAGATTCGCAGTGTGAGAGCTCCCTCTTGGTGTCGGCTAGACTACTGTTGGCAACCACACATACATGCACACACACACTCTTTGACATGCTGAAATGAAGACATGAATATTTTTTTCGTCATATATTGGTGCATTGTAGAAATGTGTTCGAAATTATTTGTTGAAATTTCAATTGTTTTTTTTTAAGAAATTGAACTTTACTTTAAAATGTATTAACAAAAAAAAAACGTTTTTATTTTTGAAATGAATGAATTATTTATTTTTGATATTTTGGGCTTTTTATATCAGACTGACTATTTGTTAAAATATATTGTCATCATTTCTTAATAATTTGATTGCCCTTTTTATAGAACACATTATCGTAACTTCTTTTCATGCAGATGATTTACATTCATTTATAATTTGAATTGTCTTATTTAAGTTTTTTAAATACACTGTGGACGTTTTAATATTGTGGGTTCTATTTATAATCGTAGCAATAAGTATAATAAATGTGCAAAATGCAATTATACAGTCTAAATGAAGGCATGACTAAGGAATTGTGTTTTTAATCATTAAAGACTATGATAAATATTTATGTTTTTAAAATCGTATTTTGTAATCATATCTATATCGTTCTTTGCCTATATTTTTGACAATTTCCATGTTTTCACATCATCAATATATAGACATATTTTATTTGTTTTTATTTTATTTTACAATGATATTTAAACATTTTTACTATATTAGAATTTGGTTTTCCTCATTCACATTTAATCATAACATTGAAATATTAATATTAATTTTTGATTTGCTCTCGTCATGTCAACTACTAAATATATTTTATTTGTCTGTGTTGCCTTCAGGGTCGCTGCGTAAATTTCAGCCGCGTTCGACGTTAGATGACGCCGCCGATGACGACGGGACGCTCACCGCCCATGGACCAGAGAAGAATTTCACACTTTTTTCAATATTTATATTTACTTTGACATTGTTCCCACCGCTTTAATTCTTATTTTTATTATTATCGCACAACTTGGGATCCCAAATGCATCGCGAGCATATTGAAGGATGAAAAGAGTTTGTCAGAGCAATTTCGGCAGGGGAGGCGGGGGGCGGGGCCTCCTGACAATCCTGGCCGTCTTCCTCTCGGCGACGTCTCGTCACCGTGAAACTCTCCCGTCCGCATCCTGCCGTCCCCCCCTCTCACGTGTGATGGGTGGACGACAGGAAGGACAAGACGGACGCCCCCGAGGTTTTCGGACTCGGGCGAGACTTTGCCCTTTCTGATACACCTTAAGTCGTCAGGGAATTAATAGAGCGTAGCCCCCACCCCCCCACGGCCCGCCATACCCATCTAATTGTTAGTCTTTCTTCTGTCCATCGTCCAAAAATATTTTGCCTTCATTTCAAAGCAAATGCGAATGCACTCGGTACGGATTTTTGCCTTGAAATATTTTCGCCACCAAATATGAAATATTGACTGTTTTGTATTCGCTTTGGCACACTTGAAGTTAGCTTAAACATCATGTAATTGTCAATCAAATGAGCACGCGCTGTTATACCAGGACGTCATGATCCAGCATTTCATTTTGTTATGGAGTTTTGTCATATTTTTATATTAGAAAAATATTTTTGAAATAAATATATATGATTATTTATTTCCTCTGAATTTGATTTGTACAAAATCAAAATTTATTCAGCAAAAAATCTCAAAATCATTTTAGGATATTATTATGAGTGTTTACGTTTGACTCTTTTTACAGACAAGACGTTTGGCCTCTCGGTTTGTCGCCAGAAAATTATTAGAGCATATTTTGGCCGCGGGGCTCGGCCTGCCTGTGCGAAGGGAGTGAGAGCCCGGGCGGGGCGATGGACGGACGGATGGTTGGTTGGTTGGGGTTTTGAAGGATTGATGCCTTGAATTTGCTTGACACGTGCTAGTGCTCAGCAAGGCATGAACTTCTTTTTTTTTTTTTTTTTTTTGGGAGGACAACAAAGAACGGAAATGTTCATTAAAATAATTAGACGCCCGTGAAGTGACCCACTGCCGAAAAACCGGGGCAGGGAAAAAAAAAGAAAAGAAAATTTGAATTTGAACAGTACAACACATTTTATGAAATAAGCATATTAGTTTTTCAATTATTAACAAAAATATTTTGACTTTTTTTATTAGAAAATTGAACTTGTTTTGGTTACAAGTTAATTTATGAATATTTATTGTTTATTTGTTGGCGAAGAAGTTTTTCTTTTTAGTTCAAAATGTCCCATTGGTTTTTCAAATTTGAAAAAAAGCTTTGGGACGTTCATATCCACCTGAATGTGCCAGTTACCTCCATTCAGCCTTTGCCGATTCTCGTGACCCGCATGAATGATAACGGACCATAAAAACCAGCAAAAAAAGCCAACCCAAAAGCGAGACACGCCTCGTTGTCGAGCGCGTCTGCACCCCAAACGCAAAGCCAAAGTAACAGATGCGACGGACGGATAAGTATTGTTCATTTCCAGAAATGATGTAGCCTATTTTTTGCGTAGCGTGCCCACGCCCCGATCCCAAAGGGAGGGGAGGAGGGTGCCTATGTGGCCGCTGCGGGCGGCTCCATTTTTCTTCTTGGCCATGTGAAGAAAAAGGCCGGAACGACGCCGTCACTTTGCGATCGGGCCGCGCGGGGATTGGAGTGGAAGAGCTGACAAGGCCGCCGCCCCTTTGACGGCGAGCGCTACGGACAATGACCGGTGGCGGCTGGCCGACCGCCTTAGCGCATGACATCAAAAATAAGTTCAAGCGTCGTCAACGCCGACAAAGCCGTCCAATTATTATTCCTTTGTTTGCCACTCGTCGAGACGCTGCCGACCCACGATGGCCTCTACCGTGACATTTTGTCCATTGTTGCAGTTTAGCTACAAATGTTCCTTTCTACTAGGGACAAAATATATTCTGACATAAAATGTATGCCATCTTTTTAAGATTGTACAATTTTGAGCAGACTTAGACTTATTCTGAGCAGTTTTTGAAGATTCGATTTTTCTACGACATTTCTCATTTTCCTAGAATTCAACCAGTAGCAGTAACTGAAGTCCCTGTTGAAAATCAATTAGCTGAATTTGAATTTTTGGCAGTTGTTATTGGGGTTATAATTGGTTCCAAGATGAAAATAAAAGTACACTTTTTCAAATTTAAGACCAAAATATCTTGATCCTTCTGCATCGTAAAAGAACCTTCGTGACAGTTGCGCCACATTTTCTGAAGATGCTTTTATTTATTTCTATATCGTATTTTTCTTAATATACTTTTTTCCAAGACAGCCGCCACTAATGCACCTTCATGTCTTCAGAGTTCTTGTTTTGACGAGATTCTTCTATAAACTTTGTCGCTCAAGATTTAACCTTAATGCCACTGGTGAAAGCGCCGGGTTATATTTTTTGCAATGCACCAGAGGGATCTGTGAGCTTCAAAAATGAATTCTTTCACGACTCATCGAGGAACTCCCAATCACACTTCTACGCGTGACCTCTTCTACAACCAACCCTTCGTCAGTTGTCTCCAAAAATGTTAAAAATTAGTTACCACAATACAAATACGTTTCAGTCATAAATTGTCGCTACATATAATTCTTCACAGTGCATTTTTCACACAATGTTTTCACTTTTCTTTACTAAAGTCAAGTGTTATATTTCAAATACATATTGAGTGTAAAGCGAGCCGTGTGTGCGCGCACACACGTGTTGTTTTGTGTTCATATTTACTCGCGTGTGCTGGTGGTGAACACGCTAAAGGGGATCTTTAATTGGGCCCGTGCAGATTTATGCGGCCCGACGGGAGCGCCATTATACACTGCTGCTTGTGTGTGTGTTTGGACAGAGTGGACAATGTGCAACCTCTCCCTCTGTCCAGTCACCGGAGGCTTACACACACACACACACACATACACACACGCATACAATCCCTCCAAGGTTTTCATTGCCTCAGAAATCAGGTCTCGTGTTTAGAAAAAAATATGCCCACGCGCACCTTCTGCTTTGTCTGCATTTGTGTGCAGTGTGTGTGTGTGTGCGTGTGTGTGTGTGTGTGGGGTTGATTTTGTGATATTTTGGAAAATGAAGAGATGGCTTTCAAACTGGGGTTAAGATTTCAGACTAATGTTCAATTATTTTCAAAAACCGGGTTTTACGTTTTTTGAGCCTGGGTTACGATTTCAGGTCTCATGTCGGTGTCTGTGTTTCTTTTTGTTTATTTTTAAAGAGGATTATGGTTTCAAATTAGCAAAAGACAGGCACGATTGTTTAGATGGTAGAATTTGGTTGGAGTGTGCCGGTGTTTACCCGCCTGGAAGCGCAGTGGCGCTTGAGGGCGGCGGCGGCGGCGCGAGGGACTTTGCCGGCATCTATTTTCAAGGCGACGCAGGCGGCGCGGCAGCTAACAGCTAGCCGCTAAATCCGCCGCTGAGCCGGTGCCACAAGGTTGTGTTTTGACAGCGCGTCGCTCCGCTTCCTCTTGCCCGCCTGAGCCGTCTGGCTTGCCGGGTTGCCCTCGTTTGCACAGGTGCCGGCGGGAAAACCGAACTTGGCGGACCTGCGCCAAGGCAGAGGGCCCACGCCGCCTTCCAGCTCGTTAAGAGTTGAGACGCAAGCGGTGCAGGAAAATATCCCCATCGATGTTTGTCTTTAATTACTCCTTTGTCATCCATCGTCCAGCTAATCCGTAGTCGACGAAACGGCCAAGGCTAGCTCCAGTTGCTTATTATCTGCAAAATAATCACACACCCTAGCTTGTTTGCTCAACTCAAGACCTATCCACCATCCGTGGAGTAAACTGTGATTGTATTATAGCGGTTCAAATCATTTTGTTAGCTTGGTATCCAAAGTCCTTTCAACCTTTTACTACTAAAGTGAGGTATACTTACTATCCACGGTTAGTAAACTAGCTAGGCTAGGCTAGCTGTCTTTCTGTGTTGGAATGAATGAAGTTTCTATCCATCTGTCTATCTTTCAATATACCTCTTTATCGTCCCTCCATCCAAGTCCAGTTAAGTCTTAGCCAGCTAAGCCAGCGAGGCTAGCTCCAGTTGCCGTTTATCTGTAAAGTCTTCTAACGCAAGGCTTACTTCGTATTCACGGAGCAAACTGTGCTCGTATAAGCTGTTAAAAATAATTTTATTAGCTTGATATCCAAAATGCTTTCAACGACTTACATGCGCTAGCTAGGCTAGGCTAGCTATGTGCTGTGTTGGAATTCATGAAGTATCTGTCAATCTCTCTGCCCATCTCTGTCAAACTATCTAGTATCAGTTTGTCTGTCATCCATTCATCGAACGTTGATTTATCCTTGGTGCTATCACAGCCACATGCTAACGTAAAGGCCCTCAATGCGTTTGGAGCCAATTGTCAGCAAGATCACCTGTCGTGGTGGGCATGTTTTCCAGGACGTGTGAATGCTCATGCTAAAGCTACGACATCATGTTGCCTGTCCATCAGCTCCCGGCGGGCCTCGTTTGCGCTTCTGCCGCCCATCTGAACCCGAGCTGAACCGAGCAGGCAGCTTATGGAAGGGCCTGTGAGCCAATCGCACGGCGGGGAACACTGGCAGTAGGCGGTAGTCCGCAGTCACCTTGCCGGAAGCTCTCTGCATGGCGCTTTAATGAAGGCGGAGGGGGAGAGAGCGTGTCCGGAGGTGTTGTTGATGAGGAGTATGATGATGTCACGTCGGGCTGGCGCGAGAGGCAGCAGATCGCTTCTGACTCGGTCAGCAGATGTTTGGAAATGGCGCTAATGTGAGCACGCTGCCGCCTCGACGGGCGGCGGGGGAAACTGATTGTGAGCAGAACTGAAATACAAACAAGATTATTTTTGGCCCCTTGTCGCTCGCCAATGAAAAGCAAATCATGTGGACGTTTATACAGTAAAGCAGGAGCCACGGAAAAACGTTTTAACCACCGGCCTTTTTGAAAATTCAAACCCTGAAGAAATTTGCTACGTATGTTTAGCAGGAATAGATCCACAAAAATGTCTCAAGAAGTGATTCCTAAAAAAAGGGCGTACAACCATTTGGGTCGTGTTGTACTGTTGAAAATTAGCTCGGCTTGTCCATTATGAGTATAAAAAAATAAATAAAAAAAAGTCCCGAGAAATCGTGTCTGCAAAGAAATTGGCAGATTTCTGTGTGATGTGGTGCTTGTTGCCAAGGTTAGCATGGGGACGAAACATAAAAATAAGATATTGAAATCATTTTTCTATGTCGACGCAATTTGCTGATGGCTCCAAGCTGTTTTTGACGGATGAAAAAATAAATTCTCCAGATTAGCGAGGCTTCATCCTCCGCGAAGGGCAACACGGGTGAAAGGTGGTGACTCACGTCACCCTCCGATTGTCTGGCTAGGCTTCCGATGGTGCCAAGCTAAAATGTTCGCCTCTGACTGGTTTATCCGATCGCTAGCCGTTAGCCCCGCGCGCTAGCATGTGGATTAATTCTAAAAATAAAAGGACATCAACATGTTTGTCACCTTGGACAAGGAAAGGGAACAAAGAGTCACCAGGCAAAACATGTTTGCGGGGGGAAAGGTGTGAACTGCCACAAGTTGGATCGCTAAATGAAAGGACTTAAAAGATTAACATGTATTAATGATGGCAACATTTTAAAAAATTATTCTAATCATATTTGACCTTGAGTAAAATGTAAACAAAACACTACTCGCCTCAAAATTATTTTCCAATAACCTTAAAAATGGACATTTCTTAAAAATATACACTACCGTTCAAATAAAATTAAGTTATAATAATAAATAATAAAGTTATTATAATAAAATATTATGAGTTAAATATTATAAATTATATCTTATATTTGTATAAGATTATAAAAAATCTATGAATATAAGTATACATATATATTATAAGATTTTTTACACAGAAGATTATATATATAATCTATAAATAATTATCTAAATAAATATATACACTACCGTACAAACGTTTGCGGTCACCCAAACAATTTTGTGACCCCAAACTTTTGAACGGTAGTGTATATCAAATACAATCTTGGATAATTCTTTTGGAGGTTACAAGCCAACGTTGGAACAATTAAATATTAATTACTATGCAAAGTATTTTTTTCAAATAAATGTTTACATCCATCATAACTATTATTTGGTATTTTTATACAAACTGAATGAATGAATACAATTTTAAACTATTCTCAGTCATTTTTACAGATTTTGTCCTTGCACCATCAGTAAATAAACATGACCACCGTTAAGAAAGCTCAAACGTGACTTCAAAAACCTCCTGTACCGCTAAAACAGTTTTTGTGATGGCCCAGGCACAGATCAATCTTGGCTCTGTATTTTTGCCTTTTGTCGTATTGACCGGCATTATAATAGTGATACGGAAACAGAGGATGACTTTGTCATAGTCATGTTTTCATCACTTTCAGCTGTGAGACGTGGCATTGTATCTTAGTGACGTGGATGAACAATGTGGTTTGGCAACAGGCCTGAATGATGTAGCAATGTAACTTAGCGACATAGCTTTGTGACATTGCAACATAGCTAAGTGATGCAGTTAAGTTTAGCCTCATACGTAGGGGACAAAATCAAAGGTTCCATCATGAGCCTTAGCGCCATAGCTTAGCGATGGAACTTAGCGACACAGCATCGTTGTGACATAGCTTAGCTGGCTAGCTGGGTGATGTAGCTTAGCAACGCGTCTGACTGATGTTGCGACATTGCTAGATTCGCAATGTAGTGACAGATGAGCGGGTGAGTGCGATTCCAACCCCGCCCGTTCTTCCCCAAAGTCACCCGACTTAGTTTTCCACATGTAATGTCTTTCATAATCACTCCTTTTCCTGCTTTTATGTATTATGCCTTCAATAATTGCTGCGTCTGCTGGTCATTTTTAATTGAGTGGGGCCTTTTAATGAGCCCGCACGTCTTTAAGGCGTTCCATAATCGTTTTCATTTTGCCCAATGTCGCCGATCAATCTTAACGCACGACTCACTTTTTTGTCATCTTCGCAAAGTACGTCTGACATTGTTAAATCATTTTGACTTTTTACTATTATTGTGGTAGTTGGTCATACTTTGCATGAATGTGGCCTTAAACGTTGCATATATATATATAATTGGACATGGGGTCTAAATCCTGCCATGTCTTTGTTCCAAGAATCATATTTGATGTTTGCGTCGTAATTGAGAGGATGTTGATGATCTTGTTTGTCGGCCAAAGGAGATTCCGCCACCGCGCAGGATTAGCGGGAAGTTTGGTGGCTTAGCAGGAAAAAAGCTTGAGGAAGGAACAAAAACATTAAAATCAGTCATGTTAAAATTGGATTGAAACAAGAGGATCGCGTTTGTTTCTTTGTTTGACAAGGACCTCAGTTAATAATGTCACGTGGAGATCACAAACAACTTGTAAACAGTTCAGATGGATGGAAAAACAATCTGGAGGGGCACAAAATAGTTTGACTTTAAAACAATAGATCAAAAGAAATGATCGTAATGGTTCTTTTGATATTGATATTGACATGACTTACTATTTCAAGAGTGTCATCTTTTCATGAGTTGTCATTTATACCGAAAGCCAGTTAGTGTATGTAAAATGATATTCTTCTTATGAGACCAAAGATGTGAAACACTTTTGACATAATTCCTTTATTTTTTGTAATTACTCCAAAGCTATTTAATAAGAAAAAAAACACACTTCCCTCAATCTATCAGCAGTCATGCCTCGTACTGGCCAAATGAAGAGACATGATTCAAGTGTTCAATGTTAATAATAGCCCGCAGTCAACAATAAACTTGTTTCATAATGACAACCTCAAGCAGCTCGAAGCGAGTCATTTGGTTGCGAAAATGTTTGCGCTGACACGCTTTGGGCTAAAACAAGTCGCCCTTAAAAGACATCATTAAAAATACGCATACTTTTTTCAGCACGCCTCAAGGAGACAAGCTTCTGTCCATTAAAATCGGAAAAAAAAGGTGAAATCCTCCAGTAAGTCTCATTCTGTAATTATGAGCAGTCAGCAGATGATTAGATTGACACTGTACCTGATCATCAAGTGGCGTGACAATGAAGAAAAAGTGACGGTTGATGGTTGCAGCCTATTGAAAAGACTTTTTTAAACAGTGCAAAATATCCAAAGTCAAATGTAAAAATGCTTGCCAAACATGCCTGGCGTAAAAAAAACTTAAAACTTTGGATGAAAACGACAACTCTGGAGTTGCTCTCAAGTGACGTCACGTTCGCTCATAAATATTCAGCGGATGCTCCCAGTCGGACAAACGTTGGAATGGCGGCTACAGTTGCACGCATCATTTTGGAGGAGGGCGACGTACCAGGGGCGAAATTACAACACGATTTTATTGCCGAACATAGTGTGGATCAACTCAAACGTTGGCTGACATGTTGAGGCCCCAAAGTCAGCGGGAAGAAAGCCGTTTTTGTCGAAAGGTAAGCTTTATTTTGCGATAGCTCTCTCACTCAGGTGAGGTCCTGCATGCTAACCAAGCTAACCTTGTGTTGCTAACTTAATGAAAATTAATCAACAAACATAGTGTGGAATAACTTAAACGTTGGCTGATAGGCAGAAACCTTAAAGTCAGCTGAAAGAAAGCAGTTTTAGTCGATGGGTAAACTTTATTATGTGATTAGCGTTCACTCATGTGAGGTCCTACAAGCTAACCTCGTGTTGCTAACTTTCATGAAAATTGAACATTTGGAAGTCACAACTTGTTTGTTATTATGCTATCAATATTATTAGATAACAAAGCAAGCAAAAACAAAAGCACACACATACCAAAATATTACAAATCTGCGGAAGTTTGTAAGATATAAAAATGCTCAAATAAATGAAGTGTCACATTTTGCACTGCAATTTTCAGTAGATTAAATGAAAACATGTAAAATATTTTGCGATGTTTCCACTGCCGTCTCGAATCTCTTGCAGTTGGATTTAGCGTTTGGAATGCTTTGGCACGCACGCATGTACCACAGCGTCCATTTTTTATGCCAACCCATGAAAAATGAACATTTCCTTTCGGCGTGAGGAAGATGCGTCGAGACGCCCTCGTCTTCCTCACTTCATCGTCATGGCGGCGGCCCTCATCTTCGCCCCGCCGTGGGGCGCCGCCGTTGACATTGAGAGTGTGCGACAAGGGCCGTGCCCGGGCTGGACGGCGTCCCCTGCAAGATGAACTCTCATTTGCGCAGCAGCTGTGCCGAGCTGAGAGCATCAAACATTGAGGGAAACAGCTGCCCGCCATCCGCCGCCGCCGCCATTAACACCCCTTTCTCCCCCTCCACCGCTATGCTTTGCTCTGGCCACAATAAAACCCACCGCTGTTTCTCACTGCGCGGCTTTTGAAAACTCCGCCGGCATCTTGGCTCCGTAGCTTCCGTGCAGTGCATCAACACAGGTGCACAAACTGCTTAAAATAATGGCAAACGTGGACCTCGGCGATCAGAAACATTTGATTCAAATTAGGAATTTCCCGATTCTGTACATATCGACTGGTACCAGTCCGTGGGTCACTTGGTACCGGGCCGCCAAGCCGCACAGAAATTTAAAAAAAGAAAACAAAAATATCAACGATCAATTAATTCAGGCCAAGACTAACCCGGTCACGTGACATGTTTTCCCCAGTCGAGCCCGCAAAGCTAGCAAAAATGAGTAAAAATTTATTTTGAAAAATATAAAAAAATTGCCGATTCTCCCCCAATTACATCCGTCGGTTCAGGTCAAGACGCTCATCTCGTTCACGTTACATGTCACCTCAGTCAAGCCCGCGAAGCAGGCAAATATGAGCAAGAAACAGATGTTTGGAAAAAAGCCCTATGAGGAGACGGAAGAAGAAGAGGCTACGACTTCTAAGAAAAGGAAAGCTGCATTTAAAAGAACATTTCTGGAGTCCTAATCAAAATATGGATTTATCGCCACAGGTGACTCTGACACGCCAAGCCCACTCTGCATAATATGTGGCGACGGGCTAGCTGACGAGGCAATGAAGCCGTCAAAACTGCTTCAGCACATGGAGACCAAGCATCCTGCATTAAAAGACAAACCTTAACCACTTCGGGTGTCATTGTCTCCGATTACGCCTAGATGGGACCGGCTTGTTTCGGAGAACGCTCCCACTGATACAACATAATGGTGAGTTTTATTTTTATGTTGTTTATACTTGTTTTTATGCCAGTGGTATCATCTTATTTCATCGTATTTATATATTATAAATGTATTATTTATCTATATAAATGTATTATTTATTTATATAAAGGCCGGTCCGCGAAAATATTTCTGACACGTAACCGGTCCGTGGCGCAAAAAAGGTTGGGGACTAGTCCTAAGGGACGGGCTAATTCACTTTAGCATGAGCAGCAAGTAGCGCTAGTGCTAGCAGGGGAGCGTTAAAGGTGGGCTGTTAGCGCGAGTGACAGCTCGGAAGTACGGCGACACGACAGCGCCCGTACCTCCGCTGGGGCCAAGACCTCCTGGTGGCTCTTGCTGCATGTCACTGATGAATAATTGAGCACAACCAGTGGACAGGAGTTAATGTTGATATTAATACACATCCAAATGTTGTGTTCAGGGTCTCGATTTGATCTTTGGGACTTGAACAAAAAATAGGATATCATGTTTAACATGGCATGATGTGCATTGCACATGTGTGTTTAAAACATGTTTATGTACAGTGAGACATTTTAACATGATGTACAGGAGGAATTGTATGATGTTTGCCAATTGTGTATTTATAAACTTCAGTAAATTGCACTTTTGCGGTAGTAATACCAGCAATAGTCAACAGGGGGTTCTATCTACCCCTGAGTACTATGCTATGATTAATTAAATTAGAAATCTGGAAGTACTCACAAGACATACGTCACACACACAAATGTAAATAAATATGAATGTTAAAGTAAGTATTTTTAATCTTAATCCTTGGAACGGATGGAACAGGTCTAATCTGATCCACGCGTATGATGATGATGATCATAACGACGAGAAATTGATAAATCCTCGTTCATCCAGTCAAACAATATCACAAATGACCATGCTGTCACTAGGCTACGCTCACTACTCTAATCCTAATGCTGAGTGCTTTTAAGATGCGCCATCTCATTTAGGGAATTAAAATGTCGACAAATAATGCGTATAAAACATTCATTTTGATTTAATATATCAATCTTCTACAAATAAAGAATGTGAGGAAACATTTAGCAGCACTGCACAAGCTAACAGGAAGTTAGACATCAAGTGTCAAGCTAACAATAATTTAGTTTGCACATGCTGGTGCTGCACACTTGTTGGGAACCCTCATTTGAAACCCAAACTTAAGGTAAAAATCTCAACCTTGTCTCGAAGTTCTCGTTTAAATTTATTGTCTTAAAACCTTAAGCCTTGTTTGCCCTTAGCTTTCTTAAAATCCTCCAGTTAAAAACACACCTTTTGGGCTAGAAATTGAAATTGGATTAGAGTTAAAATGACCCAACTTTCCGGGTCCGTTCTTGGGTTGGTTTGAAACCCTACTTTAAACGCTGAACATGTTTTAGATCATCTGTAATTAAAACCATTGTTGAAACCCTAACACTAAATTCAACCCCCAAATTGAAACTCTAACCAGGGCTTGGAACGCCAACCAGATTGCAAACACATTTAAAATCACAACTTGATACAAGTTTGAAACCCTAACTTCCAACACTGACCCTGGCTTGAAACCCAAACTTGAAAAATTAACCCAGGCCTTGCAACCTGAACCTTGGCTCAGCCGCTTAAATTGGTTGGCACTCAGCATGTGAACAGGGATAAACCAAGGGGGTCCCCTGACCAATCCCCCGTTAGCGATGCGCCACCCGCTCCAAACTAAGTGGGGATTAGTTTGCACTCTATTTGAAGCTTCGGTTAGCAAAACAATCAAGCCACCAAGGAAAACATCAAGGAAGCCGCCTCCACACAGATTTGCGCCGATTCGCGCCACTCACTCTGATCGTTTCCATTGCGCATAACCTGACACAAAACAACAAACGGGTTATGTGAGTGGACAACCTGCCGTGACTTTTTTTTTTGTCACGTGGCACGCGTGGGTGGAGAGCGAATGTGAGAACATCTGTCAGTGGCTAACAATGGACCATTTGCAGATGTTCCTCTACTGCGACCTGTCGAAGTAAAGCACCCCCCACCGCTGCCGACAAAATGCGGCATTAAGCACCACCTTCTGCTTTTTTCCCGACACAAGATGGACTCTAATGCATATTTAGCCTAGCTTAGCTTAGTTTAGTGGCTAAGTGAAGATGGAAAGTGTAACAATAAGCCGCGGATTTAGCGGCAACAATAGCGGCAGCCTACATTTGACTTAATCTTTCCCGGGATTAGCGTACGCAGCAAACGGCCGAGGATATCAAAATGCATTTTTAAAAAAAAAAAAATTTATTTCTCGGTGCCAGCGGGATCGCAGTGACAGATTTCTTTTCCCGCCTTTCCTCATATGGTGATGAATACCCCGCCCGAACGGTCACCATTAAGCGTTGGGATGTCACGAATTCTTTGCGCTAATGGCCTCCTTGTGTTTCCAAAGCTTACTTGCAGTTGCGTGAGTGTGTGTGGATATTAATGGCCAGACACATGTTCATATTTTGCGTGTATGTCTTCATTGAGAGAATATTGACTTTGTGTGCTGGTACAAAGGTAACAAAAACTAGACCAACTACAATTGAAAAAGCATACCCTTTTAAAATTAATGTCATGTACTCCGCAAATATTCCATGTATTTAAAACAAAAAAAGCACAAGACTAAAACTAGTACGAATTAAAGTTAGAAAATATTTAAAGATAAAATAAAAACCTGCTCTAAAAACTAAAACAAATTGAATTCATGAAACAAAAACCAAATAAAAAAAATCAAGACAGTTCAGACAATTATGTGAATGTTAAAGGACAAACCGATGCTTCCACAGTAATATGTGACTTGGCAGCCATGTTTACGTCATACTCGTGTTAGGTTGGACAGACATGTTTACCTTGCGTTTTGTGAGTGGACGGACAGATCAATGTTCAAATCATATCCAAACTAACAAACATCTTTACTTTATGTGCGAACAGACATCCAGATGTTGTCGTTTTGTGTGACTGGAATACTGGTTCAAGTTTGTTGTTGCCTCCCTAATCAAGCAAACGGCTTCTCCCCGCTAACTCACCCGCGCGAGCTAGCGAGATGCAAGTCATGGGAAGGACAAGCCGCAGCGGCTAGGCTAATTGCTCTTGATGAATCAAATGGGCAGCAATATTATTAGTTATTACTACAAGGGGAGATCAATCGTGCCAACTGCACGAGGCTGCCGGCTAGCGATAGCGCCGCTAACGACAGCGTAGCATCCGTCACGCTAAATAGCTCGCTGGATTATTGCGCTGTGGCGGCCATGTTGGAGAGATAAGATACAGGGATGGTTCGGGGGGTAGTCGGACAACGAGGATCCCTTCTCGCTGACGGCGCAGAGCCAAGGGCAATGACGGATAAGTAATGTGTGGATTATTGCAATTAGCATGGCAAAGTATTTACAGGGATCAAATTAAAAAATTCATTAGGACGCACAGTTAATTAAGGAAGACTTTTGGGGGCGTAGGGGATAAATTATGACGCCTATTAAATGTGTGACGGGTCGGCTTAGTAGCAATAACGTTAGCCCGCCTACTTTTTTTTTCCCTTACTGGGTTATTTCAAATTGTGTTGATTTCTGTTTGTACAAGGTGGCTGTTTGAATGAATTGTTGGCGGGATGGAGCGATTGCACTCCTCCTTCGATGGGCATGGTTGACCGCAAAGATGGTCTACCCCTGAGTTGTAAAAAGTCAGAATTCCACCAGTATTCATCTGGTATGGTTTCTTCATCTGTCTTCAAATGCAAAACTTTCCTTCAAACCACAATTTGAAATCTAATCCTAATTCTAAATCCGGAACTCTAATCCAGATTTTGAACCCTAATTTGGAAGCCTACGGTGTAATTTCAAACCCCAACCTGTCTTCAAATCTTAATTTAAACCTCTGACGAAAGCTTGAAACCAAAAGATTGTCTTGAAAACCTAATTTGAATCCCTAACTCTTATTTGAAAATTTAACCCCTAGCTGTCGTATGGATTTAAAAAAAAAAAAAAGTTCTGTTCCAGTAAAAAGTTATTTGCTGCTCGATTGAACGAGAGTCGACTTGAAAGCGAGCGGGCTGTCCAGACCGTAGCGAGCGCGGGTCGCCTGGGATCAGTTACGGCCTGAATACTTTGTGCGAGATGAAAGCTTTTGTGGTAATATCCCTTCCGTCTGCGTCGGATATGTAATTAAAGTGCTGCGGCCTTTTCGCTAATCCTAACGGCGCTTCCTTATTCCTGTGCATTGTCTGAACGCCACGGCGTGCTTTTCCCCGTCCCAAAATGGCCAGATAAAGCTCGTCTGAGACGTTGAAATCGTCCCGGCCCATGCAGCTAATGGCAGTGGCGCGTGCTCTTGCTTACACCACTGGAGACAAAGATAGGCCTGTTCAGCTCGGGACGGCCGCCGTCGTTATTAGAACGCGTCCGACTTGTCATCCCTGACATATTTCCAAGTCGGAAAAACGGCAGGGCGGGATTCTATACAATGGCCAGAGTGATGAAGGAGCTGGCCCCCGTGCACGCCCGCTCCAAATTAGATAGCAAAACTGACTTTAGGCTCGTGGTTCTCACTTTCAATAGAAAAAAATACATCATGTACCGTAATTTTCGGACTATAAGTCGCGGTTTTTTTCATAGTTTGGGTGGGGGGGCGACTTATACTCAGGAGCGACTTATATACATATATATGTTTTTTTTCACTTTTTTGGGCATTTTATGGCTGGTGCGACTTATACTCCGGTGCGACTTATAGTCCGAAAATTACGGTATGTATCTTGAAGACGGTGGGAGGCACCTTATAATGACTTTTGGAATGCAACCTAGAAATCTCATTCTTAGATTGATATTGTATTATATTATATTTTTTATTTAAAAAAAAAAAAAATATATACACATTTATTTAAAATATATTTTTATATATTTTTTTCTTCAACAAAAATTTCAGGACATATGTCATCATCCTCATTATTACTTAGGAATGGGCGAGTGAACCAGATATCCTATCGGGCTGATCGCAGCCTTATTTTGAAGGTGTCGTACTCATGGAGGCTGCCGATACCGCCTACCGATACTTAAGGCCAGAAAAAGAAATATCGTGAGCTTAATAAAGAGCCCGCAAGTTTAAATGCGGAAAACAAAAGGTCAGCAGCATTGGAGGTGTTGGCACGCAGCCGGCTGAGCCCCCCTCTTAAGTGATGATGAACGTTCCCCTTGAACATGTCAATATGTTGCCGTGCGGCCGCCCGTACCGATCAGCGCCAGCACCGCGCCGTCGCCTCCTGTGAGCATCAATAATGAGAGCGGCAGGTGGCCAAAAGACCGCACCCTTCCCCCAAAAAAGTAAAAGGAGCCATCTGCTCACCATCAGGGCGGCTAAGAAACACATGAACACATTTACGTGATCAAATACATGCTTAATCATTTAGCCGCCGCGTTGAGTTACACGCTAAAAAAAGGTCAGCACGTAACTTTCTTGCTTGGATGTGCCAAAAGTTGAGTCACAAAGTGGACATTTTCCAAGATGAGTCGCATTTTTCACTCCAGGAATTACAAGGCTGATATTTTATTTGTTAAAGTGGATATTATAGTTAGCCTGACCCGTTTAATTCTAAAGGCATTTTTGTATTATTCGAAAGAAAGAATGACGTTTTTTACCCCCCAAATTAAAACAGGGGCCTCAGATTTCAAAGTAGGGTGTGAAAGCTGGGTTAGGATTTTAGGATTTCTCAAGACACCTTTGTGGTTACAAATTAAGGTTCAGGGTTTCAAATGAGGTCTTCACCCTCAAGTTAGGCGTAGGAGAGCTTCGGTTAGCAAGCCCCACAAACGTTTTTCCTCAGTAAAGTGATTCCTTTTTTTTTTTATTTTTTTTTTTATTTCATCCTTTGAATGAACGCAGCCGACCTTCTTCCCGCCTGGCGGGGTGCTGAGGAACATGCCACAAGGTTATATAGACGTTGATAGGGAGAAGCTGCATAATTAATTTGTATATTCTAGCATGACAGATGTTTGATTTTGGCCCTAAAAGTAATTAATAATAAGAGTGCGGCGAGAGGCAGATTGCCGCAAGATTATTTATGAAGACTCCTCACGGAGCAATTTGAGCAGCGCCTGTTTGTGTGTGCGCCAGCGTCACCTGCTCCCTTAGCGGTCCCAGCTGTTAGCATTGCTGTTAGCACGGCCATCTATGGAGATGAAGAGAGAAAGAAAACATCACCAAAAACAAGGTAGTCATTGTCCAAACAAGGGGCTGAATTCGCACTAATGGCGTGGACAGACATGAGAAATCACATGCCAGTAAAGACAAAAGAATGGAAAAACAACATGGAAATATTGACCATGAGCCATAACGCACATGGGACACGTTCAAATATTTTTCGCGGTGCCTTGGAGACATGACGCCAATATCGTGCATTGCGGATTGTAGGCTTGAAATGTGCCCGTGTGCATTGGAAAGCTTCGAAAACGGAGTCGACGTGCGCGTACGTTAGGTGGCCATCATTACGACGGAAATAAAATACGTGCATGACAGCTTGGATGCCGCACAGCAAATTGGATATGTCGGGCGTTTGCCGTTATAAAGCTCTGTGTGAAAAAAGGAAAAGCAGTGGATGCCAGACTTTTGCCAAAGGGCCCGCAAGGCATCTCCTTAACAAGGCTGTAAATCAGCCACGGAGGCCGCTTCGCGCAAAGTCCGCTCTATTGTTTGAATGCGCTGTGCCAATCTTGTTGTCTTCGCAACCGAGCCCGCGCACGCCACGTTCCGTTTGTCGTTTGTGTGAAATGTAGTTGACATGTTCATCTTGAAATGACCCAGAAAAAAGTATCAGGGGAAAAAAAGGGCACAGGAAGGCGGCCATTTTGATTTGAGAAGAACTATTTTAGGGTTCCGCCACTCCCACCGAATTTTTTTTTTCCTCACTGCCAAATTTGAACCACATAGATTGACGATGAATTGGGGTTATTTTTTGTCAGTGCGTGCGGTTGACGCTTGGCAACGAAGTCGGATGACTCCGCACACAACCTCGGATTGCGGAAATTTCAAACGAAGACCAGACGGTCATCCGGAAGCCAAGCAATTTCTTCACAAATCAATCTCTTCCATTCAGAGCTCGCTTCAAGCCAATGATGAGCGACTTCATCGGTGCGGGTGAACAAAACAAAATGATATCAATCAGGGCAAACGATTCTTTCGTTGATAAACGAGCGAACGTTGGGCAGCGACGGCTTGTTTACGGCGTAGGCCGCCATACAGTATATGAGCGGCCATTTGCATGAATGATGGGCCGCTGCCGCGTGAGTGTTTATGACAGATTAGAGGCCTGCGTTTCCATTCCACTTATTTTGCCTTTAATGCATGTGTGAATCAATTAATTCCCCCATAATAAAAAGGAAGGCCGCCGTAAAGTGTGCGCCGGAGTTAATGAGTCCGGCATTACCACATCATTACACCAGCTGGCACAACGGAGCATGTGTTGTTTGTCATAATATGTGCTGACACGCTTAACAGTCATAAATTGTTTGCTACGCCATGTTTGGTGACAAAGACGGAGGGAGGGACCTGCGAACCGATTTCAGCGGACCGCTGAACCCGGCCGCGCACCCACAGTCATCTCCAAGGGTAAACTAGCCACCTGGATTCCACTTTGAAGGCTATAAAAAGCCAATAGTTTGTCTTGGTTTCATTCAAACTTTAGAATACAAAAGAACCACCGATCCGAGGTAGCGGTATGCGGCCTCGTTAGCCTATCTGAGCAAAAATGAAATCAAGTAAATGCGTCCCTCGTACGTAGACCCACAAAAAAAAACCTCTCAAGAAGCCACTATGCCCATTTTAGTGAGAGTTTGAGAGACTTTTAGGGAGGTTTTGGAACTTTCCGGTTGACCTTTGAAAATTATTTGGCAAAGGTTTTTCAAAATTCCTTGGACCCCCTTTCACTTAGCAATGTGAAAAAATTTGGTAGATCATTTGTAGACCCACCAAAAAGTCTCAGAAACCCACTTGGCGGACTCGTCCCAGAGATGTTGAGCCTTAATTGCCAAAATGGGGGTTTTGTCCATTTCACATGGATGGAGTATGGCAGCGATGGATTAAGTTCAATGTCATACTTGAGATTTTTTGGATTTGTCTCAATGACCCGACCGGGCGTCACTTGCGATCAAAGCCATATGTTTAAGGACGCGCTTGCAATCTTTGAGATGAAATGAGGGATTTATGCTGGAGGGGCAAAAAATCGCCATATTGAGGGAATGATTTTCATCTCTTGCCCCCGTGATGAATTCCTTAATCCGCGTCTCATTGTGACGAGCTTTGTAATTACATACGCCGGGATGAATAATCCATTTTTTCAAGCTGCTTGTTGTAGCAGACGTACATCTGTGGATTACGCCGACTTTCGTTTGCAGATTCAGCCCAATGCGAGTGTATCACAGGTGGGACGGGTCAGGGTAGTCCTGTTGGTGCTGCCCGTTCAATTGTGAACCCATCTGACCCCCGTACTCTGTAACGTTTTATTTAATTTGTGGGTCTATCACCGTTAGTAGACCCACAAAAATACGGAGAAGTTTTGGTTTGAGGTAGTTTCGGAATGTCGATGATATCCGAGGAATTTGGGGAAAATGCATCGCTCAGCAACTTAGCAAGATTTGACTCATGAATTTATGCCTGCTGCTGAGTAGCAAGTGGGTGCCTCCTAGAGAGTTATAGAAAACCCAGCCGCTTCACAGAAGAACATGAAATTTGATAGGCATGTCCGTCAAGGGTAGTACAATCAAAAAAAAATGCGTGAAAAGATGCAGGAAGTTGAATCGGGGCAATTTGCGGGGATCCTCCAAAGAAAAACTCCCTTTCCTTCCAACTCTGCATGCTTTTTTACGTGTTGCGCAACACTTTGTGAAGTCGCGTCCCGAGTGCCGCGCGGCGACTCAAGGAAGCAGATGGAGCGTGGCGCAAACCCGCTCGGGCAGTGCGCGCCGCGGCTCATAAGCTGCTCAAGATTTCATGTCTGGGCCCATCCTTGTCACAGCTTGTATCACCTCAGCGACAGATGTCACCGACAGCCCATCTCGCCAAGCCCTCGCCGCCCTAATCATGTGTGATGATCCCGGCGTGACAAGGCGCTGTGGGAAATATGTCTGTCAATATTTCCGCTGCGGGCAGATGCACCGGCATACCGCCTGCCACGTCTTTTAAAGTGCTGACTGAGGTTTCTTCTTCCGCTAAGATGGAAAGGAGCAGGCGGGCAGGTGGGCAAGCGCAGTCCAAAGATGGCTTCGGATGCTTTTGTGTGCCATGAACAACGGTGTAGGTTTTGTAGTTTTCCCCGGATTTTTCTCTCATTCGTGTATATACCGTCATTTCTGCACTGTAAGCCGTTACTTTTTGCACAAGCTTTGAATCCTGCGGCTTCTAGTCCGCTGCCACTTACTGTATCTTTGGATTTTTCATGACTCTAATGATATTGTAAGGAAATAGAAAGGAGGACATTTCATTTCAAACACCTGCGGCTTATAGTACGGTGCAGCTTCTATATGACTAAAAATTTTTTAGCTGCTGCAGTTTATATCGGAATGCGGCTTGTAGTCCGTAAATGATGCTCTGTGCATGTGTGTATTTCTTTTTGGAATTTTTGTAACAAAGTCTCCCTTTCATTGATTATTTCTTTCAGTATTGAATGTTTTGTGTATTTTCTAAAAGTGCTCATAATTTTTTGATATCTTTATTTATTGATTGACAGACGCTTTTTAGGGTTTGTTTTACCAACATTTCTACGCTTGGTTTTTATTTTTTTTTGAGTGGGCAAGTGTGCCAAGCTCATATTTTGCCTCATGCCACTCCCATCAGTGAACGGATGATGATTTCTGTCATTGTGAGTCTTTTTGTCCCAGTTTTGCTCTCTACAAGGATGCGGGTCATATTGCGGTTGAGGCGAACTTGCATGAAGTCCTTGTTTGTGTGTTTCTGCCGACCTTGCGCTTTGGGACGGGTCACGCATGTCCTGTGACATCGTCACAAGCGGGCCGTGGCTAAAACACAATGTGGCATATGCTCAGCTAAGGTGGAGCATTGTTGCCCAGCTCAGCACCACAAAGAAACACCGCGGGCCAAAGGTTTCTAAACTATTTCTCATCTCATGTGGTGGCGTAGCAGATTTATGTGCCACTGGCCAGCTAAGTCGCTGATGAGTAGCTTCTGTGCTTCCTTGACAGAGGTCACCTGGGAGTTGTCGCTCTTTGAAGGGCCCCCCAGGAAATGGACAAAATGACCCAGAAAAAGTTGCTTTTACACAAAATGGCAGACTCCCTGTGTCTTTTCTGGAATTGCGTTCATTGGTGATCTAAATTCTATTTGGTTGAGTTCAACTGGCTCCCCTGCGCTTCATTTTCGAATTCTCTTTGAATGGTTCTGTCCCAGACAGAAATGGCAAACTCTTTGTCAGACCTTTTGTCAGATGCCACAAATGTAGGGCAAGATACGCCTATTGGATTTTTTTTGTTTTTTCTGTACCTGACATCTTATTTTGTATTTGTGTCTTCACCCTGTCCCTTATTTCATGGTCAAAATATAGGCCAAAAGCGGGCCTTGATATTTGAAGGCCACGCCCGTTCTCACTAAAGTAAAAATATCTGAAAGCGCTGCGCCAATCGAGCTGAAATGTGCCTTGATATCACAACACACAAAATTTCAGCACACACTGACAAAGGAGGGGGCTGAATTTTGAAAGAAATATTCAATCAACCCCTGGAAATAGGCAAAAATCCCCCAAAACACAGACAAATGGCTAACTTGTCGTGATTTTTTTTTGGTGGGTCCTGTCACGATAGACAAGCCATCAAAGCCCGAGTCAACGTTCCTCCAATGGGCTGGCCGGGAGCCGTCGTCCTCCTGTGTAGCCTTTCCGACATATGCTGGCAAGATCATCAAAAAGGTGGCAGCAGATTGAGTTTTGCTCCGCGCGGCGAGTCCCGTCCTTCCCCTCCGGAAAGCTTTTTAATCGAAAGCGCTTTGTGCCTGCCGGGGGCCGTGACGATGATGATGTGTCTTCCGCACTGGAATTTACAGCCGCCGCTGCTCCATAAATGGGGGACGGCATTGTTAAATATTTCCATTATGCGCAGAATGTCGGCGGCTCGTAGTAAAAAAAAAAAGAGTGAGAACAAGACTTCATCCCGCTGCCTTTACGGCCTTCAATCTGTTGTTGTTGCCAGCCATTTTGAAATCTGTTCAAATTTAGTGAATATCTCTGTGCGCGTTAAATATCGGCAAGTCCTTTTACAAAATGACTCCGGGGGCCGCCGCTCTTTGACCGGGTATTAAAAACACCCGCCGCCGGCGACTCGTCTCCCCATAAAGACTGCCGGCTTTATTACGACCCCCCCCCTTTCTATTTTTTTTATATGCGGAAATGATACATCTTTCTTTAACGGTGCCGTAAAGGTTACACAGTCATTTAAGCAGCAGTTGGGGCAGATTGATGTTGATGTCGCGGACGGCGGCCAATGAGAAGCGTCCGCGCAGGCCGGATGACATTGGAGATACGCAAAGGAGTCAAAGTTGGCCGCTTCCCGATAAAGACAAACGTGGCAGTTTGACGAGGGAGCGTTGTCTTCTTACGCACTTTGCTTCTTTGTCTCGTAGTTCAAATTTGCTGGCAACCGTTAAAGAATACCTAAAATGGCCGCTTGAAATGAAAAGGGTGTGTCTCTTTGAGCATCCCCCCCCCCCCCCCCCCCCCCCCTGCGGATAACCTGCTGCATTTGACCTCCAAACACATGTGCCATTCTTAAGAAGCAATAATCCCAAAATGGAAATATGTCTCCATAATTGCGTTTTAACGGAGAAGATGCCCAAATATCAACAGTGCCCTAAATCCCAGCATATTTATTTGATGCTCACCTACTTTTGGGGCATTTTGGATTCGGGCATACGGCAGACATCCGAACTCTGTGGCAAGAGCCGTCAATGCATAAGGTGGCAGTAAACAAGATCTTGGTCTCGAGGTCTCAAACCTACAAAAAGCCTTGAAAGCCAACTTCAAAACACCAAAGCTTGACTACGCTTGACTTTGGAACCGTAACCCTCGTTCAAAACCAACCACGGCTTGAAACCCTCGTTTGAAACCCTCACGGGACAACTCCAAAGTTTTAATCACCAAATCTAAATCTTAAATTTGTTTGAAACCTTAAACCCCAGCCCCGGGCACTGAAGTATAATCTGGAGTCTGATTCAGGTTTGAAACTCAAACATTTTGGGAAGATTGTGTCTTTGTGTCTGGAGTGAGAACCAAATTCCCAGTGAGTGTAAACACGCTCATAAAAGATCACTGCTCAGTTTACGGCTAGCAAACGTGTCCTTGCCAATTCCCCTCAAATCTAACCCCCCCCCCCCCCCCCCCCCCCCACACACACACACACACACGCACGCATCTCCTCCACTGACTGCCCCCCCACACACACCCACTATGCCCCTCATTAAAATGATCTCTCCTATTGTCTGCGGATGCATCAAATGTGGTTTCTGGTTTCACTTACCGAGCGCAGCGCGGATTAAGAGCTCAAACATCACTTTAGTTAAGGGTCAGCGGATTAAGGGGCAACTCCCATATCTCATCTCATCTAATAGCATCACCGCCCCCCCGACACCAACAATGACATCTTCATCATCGTCATTCTAATCATCATCAGATGGCTTCAGCTTTTACAGATTGCAAACAAAGCCTATTCCTTTGTTAAAACCTTAACCCAAATTTGAGTCCAACCAGAAAATTGAAATCCGGGCGTAAAATGGCCATTTTTAAAGGCCTGCGTTTTTGTTAAAGCTCTAATGTGAACCGGTAACTCGAAAGTTTCAAACTGACTCTAAGCCATAATTTCAAGCAAACCTAAACCACCAGCTGACAGACTTCTAATTCTCAATCCTAACCCTGTCTCAAAATCCAAGTTTGAAACGCTGACGTTGCCTTCAAACCCTGATTTGAAAGAAACCATAATTGTTTTTAAACCTCAACCCAGATTTGAAAGGCCAACTTTTGCTTGAAACCCTGCTCAAAACCTTACCCATGACTCCCAACTGTAATTTCATCTCATAATTTAATTTCCAACTGTAACTCTTGTTTGAAACCTTGACAAAGTCCCTACTTGGATACCTGTCTTGAAACCTGAGCAGGCTTAAAACACTCAAGTGAAATGCAGCAAGGAGACCTTCAAACAGGAACCAAACAAACACATAAAAACAAGAAATATGGTTGAATAAAATGTGATTTCATTTTTTACAAGGCACTAAATCAGACAAATGGCGCGCGTGCAATTAGGGATGCTAACGCGGGGTTAAAGGGGCACGCTAGCATTAGCGTAGCATGTGCGCATATCAATGAGCTCTTGAACGGCGCCGACTAATTACATAGTCTGAAGGTCTAGCTTTTCTGCCGTCCTTCTTGGCCAAACGTCTGCTAACATTTAGCACAGCAACATACTAAAAACAAATCGCACAACTCTGCCCCCAAATTTGACTTTATTCTCACATTACAACTTTCTTTGACATCCCCGAGGATGTAATATTTGAGCTTCATTGAATTAGTGCTAAAACTCTCCAAACGCAAAACAAAGCTCTATTTTTTTCCTTTTAATTTTGTTTTAAATCTATTTTGTCATGTATGTTCGTTTGTTTTTTATAGGGTTAACCTTTTTTGAGAAGTCGCCACACATTACGCTGTGACGTTGGCCAATGTCATTCCCCCCAAATCTGTCTTTTCCCTCTCTCATCACGTCTGAATTTAATTCCATTATCATCGGGACCCCCGCCCTCTTCTGAAAAATGTGCTGATTGGATGCACAATGTAATCCAATCTGAAGACAAAGATATTGCATTTTGGAATTTTAAGCTTGTGAGGAGGTCAGCAAAGATTAGGTTTTCCCATAGTGTCAAAAAAACAGGGAGTAAACAAGTGGGTGGAAACTAAATAATTAAATAAGTTAAATAAGATTTGCAAAAATACCATAAATTCTTTTAACCCCCCATCTTGAGAGATACAACCTCATTTTTTTTTTTTTTTTTTTTTTCCTTGCATGCTTAACAAAACAAATACAAAACCACTTTTTGTCTTCCCAATTCTATTCTGATAGTGACTTTTTCTTGATTTCTGTGAGCTTCAAGTCACGAGTGTGTGTGGGTGCACTCAAAGCAGCTGCTCGGCTAAGTGCTAAACCAAAGTGAAACAGAAGCGAGGCGAGATCCCACGGCGCCGTGAGAGAAAATGAAAAAGAAAAAAGCGCCTGCGAGGGTGATTGATGCGGGGACAGGAGTGAAGGTCTCGCGCCTGAAAGCGAGTCGCGGTGAGAGTGATTCTTAGCGGCGTGATTAAAGTTTAAAGTTGTAAGGACGCATTAGTGCTTTCTTCCCGCGATTTACTGCCGCGTTCCCTTGACTTGATTTAACGTTGGGCGTTGTTGAATAAACATCCTGTGAGCTTTCATTAAACTCCCCCGAAAGGCGAACAAAAAGTGTAGTCCAGTTTGTCAAAATATTTACGACAGGCCAAGGATAAACACGTTTGCCAAATGACCTCGAACATCGACAAAGCACAAACACGTCTCGCCTTTACCACATTTCTTTCCTATTTAAAAACTGCAGCAAGTGAAGACAAAAAAATTGCATAAAATAGACAATTTAGTAGAATAAATGACATTTTGATGAAATATTGACATTTGAGATTACTTGCTTTGACATTGTGTGTTTATTGCTAAATGTTTGTGTTGTACAACGCTAAAGTCGATGAAGAAAAACTGCCAATGGTTAGCAGCTGGATGAAATTGAAGAAAGCTTGAAAAAAAGTCAAGTCAACCAATCGTTGTCAAGACTTTGGTCCATCTTCAAGCTTACCTAACCTAGCCAAGCATAGCCTGTCCCAAACGGCAAAATTCGTACACACATCAAAGTAAAGTGCCAAAATGCGTCAAATGAATTCTAAAAACACTAACAGCAGACAACAGAGGCTAGCAGACGCGCTAACTGACTTAAAGAATCAAAGTGCTCAGTGTGTGTGTTTTTCTTCTTCTTGTTTTAACATTAGCATACGTTAGTTGCTACTCTCAATGCTCTGTGCGTGTACCCATGTGTTCCAAGCGAGGGAGCGTGCGTTCACTGAAGGGTGACGACCATCTGTCGTGGGCCTCACTAACATGCAGGTGCATCGCTACATAGCTTAGCACGCGAGCAGGAATACATAAGGTGTGTGGGGGGGGAGACGTGACCCTCAGAGAGTAGGGTGTTAAGTCAGACCTCATGGTCACGTCATGCTTCATTTAAGGCAGTCTCAGCAGGAGTCAAACGACGAACTAAATGTGGCCGAAAATGACCTGGGACGTGAACTAACCTAGCCTAGCTTAGCATTGCAAAAAAAAAAAAAAAATTTTAAACTTATTTCCTTGAATGGTGACAAGGAATGTATGCTGAAATACGTTCTATATTCACATTATAGTCCAACTATCTTTAAATCACAAAATGCAATTCTTATTCCTAAAAAAAATACAGGTTCATCTTCTTATTGCAACTTTTGGGGGTTACCCTGTTGTGCCAAAACGAGTGTTTCAGTATTCATGGACCTGACCGTAGCATAGCACGCTAGCGCGAGACATGCCAAACCAATTAGGCTTGCCGTTATTGACGTGGCGACCGCTTGTTCTCCTCCTTTGATGAATTGCCGCGCAGATGTTAGCACGAAGGTGCGCTCTAATCCCGCGCATGAAATTAAACAGATATGCTGATCTCATATATTAAATAAAGAAGCATATAATCCTAATATGGAGGGATTGCAGAGGGGAGGGGGCATGCTTCAGGCCGGGGTTACGTGCGGAGTCTAAATCCAGGTGTATGAGGTCCTAAATCGGGCAGGATTAGCAAAAAGGTTATTGTAATTTTTTAAATAACACAAAAGCAGATTTGGTTATTACAAAAAAGGCCCAGCGGACCATCTGCAACCACTGCTTGGTGGATTCATGTTGATTTCTTTTGTTGCTGTTGTCATCGTTGCTGCTTGACTGCAATTATTAATATTGTTTTTCATCTTGCGGGGCCAGTTGGGGGCACGACACGTGATTGACTGATGTCCCAAACACAGAGCATGAGCCCAAATACAGCATTTACGGTTAACCGCCCTCGTCTGGGTTCACTGTTGCGCTATTTTGCGCATGTTTTTTTTAACTAATTTTGTGTGTGCGTATGTTTTCGGTGTAATTTCATTGTCAACCATGAGAAAAGATGGTTTCATGTCAAATCCTCTTCAAGCATAGCCTATCATGACTTAGCATAGCATAGCACGGCATGAAAACAGTGGCTGCTGGACAGCCCAAAATGCTGGCCCACAGATTTTTCTTCCTCTTACTTAAATTTCTATTGCAGACACAAAGCAGCAAAGGCATGTGAGGGGATTAGAAAGTGCTGACAGAGTGATGCAGCGCTGTTCTCGTGCTCATTTCCCCTCCCTCTCCACCCCCCTTCCATTCCGGCGCACCCCTGGGCAGACTAATGTGACACCAGCCACCTCGTTTTTGAAGCTAGGCTCGCAGCTTTGGGTGACAGGTACGCCAGGCAGCATCAGCGTATTCCGCCACTGCCGCCCGCCCGCCCGCCGGCCTTCAGGTTCATGCGTTGTGACGGATATTCTCTGCCGCTCGCCCGCCCCCCTGCAGGCGCCGCCCTGGCCGCCGCCCAGTCGCAAACATGTTTTGGTGGCGAGTGGTTGTGCGCTTGGGAATAACTGGGGAAAAGGAGCCACTTCGTCCAATACTGTTCGGATTCTGAGAATATAAAATAAACAAGTGTTTAGTCGACCGATTCCGGTCAAATATTGCGTCTGATTGTCTTAACATCTGAAATGTCTGACTACAGTGATCCACCCCAGCCCTGTATTGGAGATTATAAAACACTGTGAATCATGATAGCTCACTGCGCTACTTTCATGGAAATAAATGAATTAATGTAATGTAGTACTTCTCATGTTAACTTTATTCGAGCTAACTAATTGTTTACAGTTTTTAACGTCAGAGATTTTGTAATATGTCAAGTCAGAACCAAACTATTGCTTAAAAAAAAGAAAATCTTGAACATCCTTGGGATTTTGTTCTGAATGGATGCCGGATTCCACGTGCGTATTTTTATGAAGCTGAAGAAATTATGCGAATCAGACGGGAAGTCGGGCGTCGGCATACCAGGTTAATCTGGTATATTTCAAAATAAAACAGTTTTTTGATTTTTTTTTTTTTGTTGTTGGTTTTTTTTGTTTTTTTTTGTTCATGAAAATAGATCACATATCAAATCAAACTGACTGACTAATTGAGTCTTAAACATCTGTTTACTTTCATCAGGTTTAGTTTAATGCCAAACCAAAAACCTTCTTGGAACTAACTAAGAAACAACTAACCAACTAAATAGTTTTCATTATAAATCAAAACAAAACAAAAAACATCTGACCAACCAACAGACCTGACTAACAACTAACCTTACCGTGGTGAGAGAAAAAAAACACCTTATTTTTTATTCTGTTTCAAAACTTGAGTAAAAAGCTCAACTCGGGTATGTTTTAATGTAAAAAGCAAAAACATCTTGAGCTGTTGAATTCTGCTCATGTGGCGTAACAGTATAACGGCAAAACAAAAATCTTGTGTGTATTTAGTATTTGATGGTGTGCGCAGTCATTTTGTGTGTCGTTTAAGTCAGGATGCGTTTGCCTTCATCCTTGGCGTGACCTTCACGTTTGAGGACCTTCCTGACAAAAGTGAGCCCGGAATTTCCCACTTGGGTTGATCGCTGATATTTACCGCTGATGAGCGCTACGCAGCAGGGCGGCCGCGCCTTGAAGTCCGCGCACGGTCACGGTCGTGGGCTCGCGGTCGGGGGTCTCCACGCTCTGTTTTTGCAAGGTGGGCCCACAAAGGCTCAGTTGATAATGCGGTTAGCCGCGTGACCGATGCTACCTTTACACCGCGACAACAGAAGTCTTCCCTTGACCCCAACGACCCTAAAAAGTGAATTGTTTTGAAGTACAACGCACATATTTGAAGATAGTTAAAAAGAAAATGTGCAAAGAACGACAACTTTGTATAGAATTGTGGAGCCCTCTAGACTCGGTTTTTACAGTTCCAGCATTTTGTTGATGCGTCTGTCGAAGCATCTTTGTGTTCTTGGGAACATTCTGGAAGATAGCGACAGATCGATGTGTGTGTGTGTGTGTGGTTTGTAAAACGGAATTAATTATCACCACAACAAATGTCTGCTGTCCCGCTCTGTGGGAGGATGTGCTCGTGTGACGCTCAGACATTTGGAGACGGAACACTTTCGCAGCGTTTCTTTACACTTCGGACTTTTGGCAGGGAATATTATCCTCATTCTTCCCGCGCAATGGCCGAATGCGACGGAAACAAACGGTCAAGTTGCGGCCGCAGATGCTCACCGCTGCCGAGTCTGACGGCTTTGTCAGCTCGCACCTGTCAGGTGCGCCGTGCCAGCCGTGTCACACTCAATCACTTCACTACAAAAAACTCTTTTTAATCTCTCTCACACACACACACACACACACACACACACACACACACACACACACACACACACACACACACATGCCAAAGCAACAGGTGGCACGAGAACCTAAAGTTCATTTGAACAAAGAATGTAAAATCTTGCCACCAAAACTAAATCGTTTATTGAGCAATGCAACCTATGAGGTTGTAAAAGAGATCAGTTATTACATATTACACAACCAGCTCACTGGCTTCCTAACTAACCAATCAACAGACCAACTATTCACTTAACCAGCCCAACGGCTAACCATTAGTTTGATTACAAAGCGGCTAGGCGGCTAACTAACCAACCAACCGGTAGACCGACAAAACAACGTAACAAACTAACCCGTTAATTAATAAACCAACCTACAAATTCACAAACCAAATAAGTGGCCGACGAAAGAACAGAAGTAACTTACCTCAATAACAAAATGAGTAACTAGCAACACAGATCAACTAACCAAGAACACATAAGGCTCACAAGCTAACTACCGCAATTGCTATCAAACCCATCAACCTACCAACAAACTCATTAATTACCTAACTAATGAATACTGACTAACTAATCAACCAAAAGAGTAACCACTAACAACTGCTCGCTCGCCTGATCCCACCGGCATTTATCAGCGAACCAACAAATTGTCTAACAGCCAAAACCAGCTGCTTGCCTGTTCAACTAACTAACAAACAAGCTAATGATCTACAATCTCATGATGACAACAACAAACCTAACTAAACAACCAACCAAGCAATCACAACTGATCAACTGACTGACAGGCAAACTATCTACCAACCAAGCAATCACCCCAAAATCAGCTGAGCAGACCCACTGACCAACTCACTCATGAACCACAACCGGCCAAACCACAAACTAACCAAGCAGCTACCAAAACCAAATCCAACCAACTAGTCGAGTTTTGCCGAAACAGGGAGGACGCTCGTTATGGTCGCACGTTGTCTTCGGAGCTGCTCTTTATTGAGGCACTGTAGAGCTAAACTTGTGACCCTTGGACACGAAGGTTACTCGCAGTCAGTCGTGAGAAAGCTGACCAGGGGTGTCGGAAAGGTGGGCGAGGCCAGCTGATGCTGACCAGGTGGGAGATGTTAGCCGCTAAGTCTGCTGAGTGATGTGCTGATGGATATAAACAGCTGTTATTCTTGCTAATGGAAAGCAATTAGAAACATCTGCACGCTTGGCGGCCGGCAACACGCCCTCCCCCTTCTCCTCCCAGGTGCTGCTGGGAAATAATTACATCATCGGGACAGAAGGAAAGGGGGCGGTGCTGTTTAGTCGGAGCTGGAAGAAGGCTGACGATCCGCAGACAGCCGAGGCAGCTATTGGATCGACACCGAGGACGTATTTCAGGTCAAAGCGCTTTTAAAGGATTACATCCATGCAAGCGGGGGGTCATAGAATGTCAAATTTGACTTTGGAAACAGGTTAGGATTTCCAATTCAAGTTTGAAGCCAAGGTCACGGTTTCAAACCAGGCTTGGGCTTTCGATAGAGCCCGGGGCAAACATTCACACAGGACCTTGAGTTTTTAGCCGTGGTTTAGCTTTTATGCTGTTGTTTGAAATTGGGTTTTCAAGGCAGTTTTGGGGTTTGAAATTAGAGTTTCAAGAGCTTTATCTTATGGTTTCAAGACAGTATTAGGGTTTCAAAGTAGGGTTTCAAGCCTGACTTAAGCATTCAAGTTAGTTCCAAGTCAAGGTTAAGGCTTGAAATAAAAGGCCAAAGCCTTAAGTAAATATTTCAATGTAGGGTTTGGGTTTAAATTTATGTTTAGGAGTTCAAAAGAAGGGTTAGCATTTCATTGAAGGGTTGCAAGCAAGGGTCAGACTGTCAAGTTTGGGCGCTGAGCGTGGCTGCGTGCTACTAAGAGTGTTGTGTGCCCCGGTGCCAAGGAGAGCAGAATGTCATCAGCGCTCCATAACTGCGGCGGCGAATTCATCAGCGCCGCTGATGATGCTAATAGACTCGGTCGAAAATGACTTTGGATGAGCGGCGCCTCATTTTTGCCGCTGGCACATGTCATATTTGCTTCGTACCTGACAAACCTGACCGCAGGCAGCCTGCTGCCACTGGACACTCAGTGCTTTTTAGGGTTATAAGGTTAGGCTTTCAATGTAGCGTTTGAATCCAGGGTTATGATTGCTAGCTTATATTTGGGTTTCGAGGTGGGGTTTGAAGCATGGGCTTGGGTTTTAAACAATGGTTGGGCTTTCAAGCAAGTGTTAGGGTTTCAAGAACGGTACAAGGCCTCACATTAAAGAGTTATAGTTTCAAAACGTTTTCTCATTAGGGTTCAAATCCTGGTTTGGGTTTTACGTAAGTTAAGACTCCAAGACAGCATTTGTGTTACAAAGTCGAATTTCAAATTCAGGTTTCAAATAATTATTAGGGTTTCAAGACTGGATTTCCAGCCTGCGCTGAGGGTTCAAGTCATGATTTTAAGACCTTAGATTTTCCAAATTAGGTTTCAAATAGATTTTTAAATCTAAACTAAGGTTTCAGATTAGGGTTCCAAGCCTGAGTTGAAATTTCAAATTAGCGTTTCAAGCCTGAGTTAAGATTTTAAACGAGGGTTTCAATCCATGTGTTTGTGAACATCCCCAGAACATCTACTTGGATTGTTTGCCCTGCTCCGCAGTCCAATGGTCCTCTCCAGCGCTAACGAGGCTAACGCGGCTAACGTGATGTCGCACAGCCGATGCGGTCATGTAGGTCGCGATGGCGCTTTTAGCCAAATGGATGCATATTAATGCAGCCCTTCCGATGTCGGCCCACTTTACTGCGGGGCGCCTTTGCCAAACATATGCAATGCAAATTGAGATGATGGCTGCTAACGGATGCTAACGGCGAGCTCGGGTTCCCCCTAGCGCCATTTTTTTCCCCAGGGTGCGTGTTGTGAACCAAAATGCATTTTATGTTGTGCTCGTCACAAACTGCCACCACAACATGGTGTGTTGTGGAAACTGAGAACTGGGAAAAAAGAGCGGTAGTGCCGGCAAGTGTGCAAATTTGGGCTTTTTTTGGTCATCAATGCCATCAGAATTTGGAAGGAAGTGCATGGCTTGCTTTGGAATTTCCTTGTAGGGTCTGTGCAGGGCTTGCTGGGAACAGTCATACTTTGAAGTCGTTTGGTTGGCGTCTCTTCCATGAGTCGATCCAGAAAAAAGGCTCAGGAAGCCATGCCCTCTGCCATCTTGGTTTGACAAAGCCATTTTCGGGTCATTCTGGCCATTTCTAAGGGTCATTTAAATTGTTTTTAAATTGTTTGTGTCGCTGTTGAGAAGAGCCACAAAAACATTCTCAGGAAGCTATTATGGGAATGCATCGTTTTTGATCATTTCTAGGGGTCCTATTTTTTTTTTTTTTAGAACAAGCACTTTGTTTTGACGTTTTTTGTCAGGTGTGTGCGGGTGAGCGAGGATGCGCCCAACAGTGTGTGGCTAGAGTGAGACAAACATGAGCGGTGAGGATGTTGTCATGAAGTCTCCCCAGCGCGTGGCAGCCATCTTCAGCTGGGCTTCACCAAGCGTCTGTCGCCACGTCAGTCACGTCTTGTTTACGGCCAGTGATGCATCGTGGGTAATCGCACAAGTTGGCTTGCGTCCTCACGCTTTCCCTCCAAAACGACAACCCGGCGTTCGCTGCGGCGAAAGCCAGAATGCACGTGTCAGCAAAGATGACACGTGACGGTCCACCAATTAAAATGGCACAGCAGGGTGCCCGTTGGCAAAATGTTGCATTGTGGGCGCCGGAAGAAATTGACGCGCTCCTTTTGCTACCTCCCGCTTTGCTGCTTGAACCGGGCATTTGGCAGCCGCTGAATTCCAGTTAGTGTCGGTGTACGTGCTTTGACACGAGTTCATAATGATGGAATAAAATGCTCAAAAAAATATAACAAATCTGTTTGGAAAGAAATGAAAAAGCAGCAAATACAATTATATAATTCATTAATCTTTTTTGAAAAATGAAGTAAAATAATGAATTATCCAATTTTACCCAATTCCATTATTTCTTCAGAATTCAGTAATGAAATTAAATATGAAAAAAAGAAAATCAAAATCAAACAAAAGGTTAACAAAAACAATAAATGAAAATTATTAGGATACAAAAATAGACAAGACAATTTATAATTAGAAAATAGCAAAAAATGAAAATATTGAAATGAAAAATGCAAACAAAATATGAATTAGATTTAATGGCAATTACAACCACATTTTGAAATACAATTTCAAAGATGCCAAAAAATGTGAATTACAAATTAAAAGCATTCTAATTTGATTGTTTAACTCCGTAAGGGTTGATTTCTCATTGAGTTCCGGCCAACCCAAGTTCCCTTTTCTTGCCTATTTCACTGTGTTGTGCTCCAACCGCCTGCGGCCAAAGAGGCTCCAAATTAGCGTAGCATTTTCCCGCATCGCAAAGAAGATGTAAAAAAAAAAAAAAAAGCTCCCCGAGCACTGCGGGTCCAAAGTGTTGTTGACGCTCACTCCCCTTCCGTCTTTGTCAAGGCGCAGATTAGCATTGCCGATGCTAGCGGACAGCTGCTGCTGGCAGGCCTCTTTTTCGCGGCGGAAATCTGTCAGCCGAGCGGCGTGGCCAATGTGCTCCGCACGCCCCCGTGGGAGAATGGTGGGGGGCTCAGTGCACAGCACTCAAGGCAGACAGATGTAAAAGTCCACTGGCTGACCGGCCACATTAATGCCGTGCGAGTGGTCGTGGCCGGCCGCCTCAATTCGCCGCCTCGGCTCTCCAGCTGCGGCGTGTCGACGCCAGCCAAAATAATGAGAGCCCAACCTCTGTGCTTGTTCTGACACGGGGAGTCTGCCGTTTTGCTTTCAAGCCGACATTTTAGGATGCTTTTCACCATCCCTGGCGCTCCCTCAAAACCTCAATCTGCCTTCTTATTTTGATCAGTTGTTGCTTCCCGATTCGAACCGTGTACGCTGGGCGAACGGACCACGCCAAATTGTGAAAATTGTCTTTACTGCATGTGGGCAGAGTATGGAAGTGAAGCCCTTCGCTATAAAACACGCGACTCGCAACCCCAAGAATAGTTTTCCAAATTCGGCCTCCTCGAGTCAGTTTTGCTTGTCGACATGACATTTTATGGACATACGGTGTTGTTTGTGGCAGCAGTTTGGGCTTCAGTCTCTGAACTTCTTGTTTTCCGTCACATTTGGGCAGTAGTGTGATTCCAAGCAAGCGCCTTTACAACCGCATGCAAATTGTAAATAATCATTTATTTCCAGTCATCGATTGTTTTCATTTCATCATTTCATTTTCAAAAGAGGCGGGAAGTCTGCCATTTGGTTTGGATTCCGTTATTGTCATCGGCTCTTTGGAATTTCTGAAGATTTCAAGCCAATTTAACTTTGCTCATAAAACTTGCCAAGTCTCATATAAGAAGACCCACAAAAACAAAAAACTTTCAAGAATCCGTGTCCTTTAGGGCACGGATTCTTGAAAGTCTTCTATTTGAGTTGAAAGCGGCCATTTGGTGTGGCTTTTGCAGCCACAGCCAATTAGCATGAGTTTTGCCGCACTGTACGAGAGCGCCGGATAATTATCAGTCGCTCTCATACCATTCCCGTGACGAGCTGTCAGTTGACACATCAAATTGCTGCGTCGGGGGGATTAGTTAGGGAGCTAAACAATCGGCAATCCATTAAATAAGCCCAGTTATAGCTGTCAGTCAGGCTGACGGTCACAAAATGTCGGCACAGGAGGGGCGGGGCGTTTTGACTTGGCGTACAAATTAGTCCAGCGGCAATATGGGTGCTGATGGCTAGTTTAGCCAAATACGCTAAGGTCGTTCGAATGGTCTTCCACTGAATCATGACACGAACGAAGAGTCCTGGTTGCAACGAACGCTTGTTGTCATTTGTAATTTGCCTTGCTAGTTTGCTACATGTTAGCATTTGGCAGGTAAAGGGTGAGCAAAAAAAAAGTTGTAAAAAAGTCTTGCGCTTGACTCAACAAAAGATCACAAGCAGCTGCAATCAAATGCACTGCTCTCACAAAGCGCTTTGTCCACAAAAATCTCAATCTCAAAATGCTAATGTAGCGCTCTGCCTGCGTCTTCTCGACAAATGTCACAAATAAATGCGTTCAAATTCTCCACAGCCGTCGTCCAAGATCAAAAAGGCCGCTCGCTCAATACCAAAGCTAACAAAGCATTCGATAGCTTTACTCAAGTGCTCTTTAACATCGAGCAAAGCGTGTTTGCCTAGACCAGGTCGATATGCGGTTTACTCTGAAAAAGCTGGCGGTTAGCGATGCTCAGGTGTGGAGAGAGGTTCGTCAAACGGCCTCCTTGCGGCCGACTTTGGATCGGAGGTGACAAATGGGAGCCATTAAGGGCTCGCTGCCTTCACCAAGATGGACTCCTCTGCAAGTGACACCATGAATCATGGGGGCACATTAGGACGCCCCCCCGCCCCTCCAAACGGCCCACCTAGCCAAATGCTAACGATAAATGATGCTGGAAGGAGAAAAGCATGTGCAGACTTTATCTTAACAAACGTGCGCTTTGAGTCACTTAGCAAACGAGTTGCCGTCGAGACATCATTTTACCCTTTAAACTTTTCATTTATTTCAATTTACTGGAGTGTCATTTGGGTTTAAATGCATTTGAAAACATTTAAAACGATGGTTGCTCAAGTTTTAATCCTACAAAGTATGTCCCGACAGTGGGGTTGAGTAACTTGTGCTGTTGGCAGCCTCCCCAACCGCGTTTGGCGGCCCACAAGCGTCAACGGCCGTCCGGCCGGCGTTTTGTTTCCAAGCATGTGATGACCACTCGAGATGAACAGGCTCACACTTCACACATTTCAGTCTTTGGCACCAGTGGCCCCGCAAAGCAGACCCACAAAACAGGCTCCAGAAAACATGCTCCTTTGGACGTGCGCGCGGCGAGGACAGATGGCGGCGCCATCTATGGGGGGAGGGGGGGACGGACCCTTGAACCGCCAACGGCATTACATCGATACTCTCCTCGTACTTCGTAGACACTCGACTTGCAATCCAATGTAAGTCATTGCAACCTTGATGAATGAGCAATTGGTCTGCTACATTAGCTACTTTGTGATGTTGATTTCATGAAAGCGAAACTTTGAATTGATGAAAGAGAATCGAGTTGTACCTACTGAAGAATTCCGGCGCTCATTTGCATGTTACAATATGCGCTGCATTTCTAAAAAGAAAGTATCTTCAAACACTTGAGGCCACATCTGTGACGAGCTCGGGGAGGTGACGCATGACTAATTCATTTTTGCGCATCACAATGGCAACTCCCCCCCCACCACTACCACCGTCCATCTTGTGCCGAAATGTGCATCGCGGGGTGAAATGGGCAAGATGTCGGCTAATTTCATTTTGAATCTCTTTTTCTCATGTTGGTGGCGGTGCGGGGCCGTCTTGTGAATCGTCCTCTTTGATGGAAACATATTGGGGCGGAATGCGCCAGCTGTCGGCCTCCTCTTCCCCCGTCTGCCGCCATTATCCCGGGGCCCCGCCCCGCCTTATGGCTTGGCCCCGTGCTGCCAGCCAGCCGAGCCGCGGTCCAAAATCAAAAGGTGGCTCTTTTACATTCAGGCTTCCACCCTGCGTGGATCCCCCCCCATCCACCACAACCAGCCCTGCGTACAACCTTCAGAAACGCGCCATCCGTGTTTGTGGCCGCCATGCGTATCATCACGCACGAGGCTTTGGGGCTCCTGGGCAGCTCGTCGTGCCTCTCCTGTGACCATATGCCAACTTCTGTGTGACCGCCCCTCAGCCCCCCCCCCCCTCCTCATCCCTAACCATGATAAATTGTGATAGAGGAAGTTTTTAGAACGTGATGCATCATCCCAATGCGCACTTATATGTTTGTGGGGGATCCTGGCCTGCCCGCCAATAGCAACAAATTGAAGCGCTTTATGAGTTAATTGAAGAAAACAATTATACATTTTTTAAATTTAAAAACAGGGCTACTCTGTGTTTTCCATGAAAAAACATATGTGGCACAAATTTAAATAAAATAAAAAAATCATGCAAATAATTACATTATTTTTTTATTTATTTTTATTTCATATATTTTTTTCTTATTCATTTTCTCATCATTGTTTTTCTTGTTGCTGAATGAAATGCTTTGAAAGCCTCTTAATTTGTTCCAACCCTAATTTTGAACATTTTATTTGCAGGCCACTTTCAAAAACAAATGCGGTTGTAATCAAATGAAAACACAAATCCAGTAAAACTAATACAAATAGTCATAACAATAAATCAATAAGATAGGTTCGCATGATTATACACAAGAGCTCGCTGCACAATGTCCGTCACATTGGCTGTTTGAATGGGAAAAAAACCCAACTTCCAACCAAGAGACATTGCAGTAGATTTTCAAACTTTAAAAAAAACTCAAGCACTATATAAAAGACAAACAGTCACAGAAGAAAGTTAAGTCAAATAAAAAGTCAAGTCAAAGTTTGCGTCCATCCAACCAGAATGCCAGCGAGAAGCAGCTTGTTTGTGGATTAAGTCTGGGGAATTGTCTCGACCTTTTCCCGCCAAATGTCACTCTCTCTCAAGGTGTACACGCTTAATTAGACCCCATTTGCTTTTTCATCTTCAGTTTCCTTTCCCAATTGTTGTTGTTCATTAGAGTCGGGATACCGTAATCCCGCTTCCTGCCAGTGTCCTCCATCTTGCTTCCAAGGGAGCAACGCCCTCCCCCCCCACCTCTCTTTAATGAGGCCTTCCCAAGGTTCGCTCCAATGACGCCGGGATATTAGCGGAATGATGCGCGCGCTCTTTCTCTTTCCGACCAATTCCCGGTGACATTTGCCATTAACTCCTCGCCGAATTTAACGGGCGACAAAAGCGGAAGAAAAAGCTCAAATCATTCCCAATTAACGGGAGCATCAAAGGCGAAGGGGGGAAAAGTAGAACCTTGCAGGAGACTCGACGGCCAGTGCGAAGAGAAAGGTCACAAACAACGCGCCGGCGTTTTGCTACCACTAATGAGCGCTTTGGTTCGATGGAATTAACGATTGGACACCCTCCAAACAGTCAATAACGCACACAAGTAGATTTGACTGACACGCACAAGTGAAACGAGCAACGTCTTTGACAAAACTTAACGACGTATTCTGAAAAGACATCAATGACAATTTAGCATCTTTTGCCAATTTGAAATGCGTAAGACGAAGACGAAGTTTAGTATCTGTGTTATGTACAAATTTGAAATATTTTAGTCTCCAACGTTTTTTTTTTCTTTTCAACATTTAAGACCTTTTCAACAAATTCAATGTATGTTTTTGGTAAATGTCAACGACTATTTAACCTAAATTCCATTTTGGCTGCAACGAGCCAAGTGTACCTTTTTTGTAGCAACAAAAACAATTTGGTCTTCCATGAAACTAGTGCACGTTTAGCCACCTTATGAGGCCAGCGTTTGTATTTTTGTAAAAAATCTGACAATTTCTAAACTTATGTACCTTGTTTTGTGAACACCAAAGACTTACGTATTAGATTTGACAATGTTTTTTGTGAAATCTAATGTTATACTATTGAGGCTATGCTAACATCCCTTCTTTCGTAAACAACATAAGCACTTTAGTGTAAAATGATGAAATGTGTCACAAAAATCAGTCATCTCTTTCTTTTTTAAACTTAAATGAGTGGTCTGGTTTTTTTTCGGGTTCCCTCAGGGATCCCCCGCTTGACGACGACTGTCTCCGCGACGAGGCAGCCAGTCAGTCAAAGGGCACTCAGCTCGTACCCTGGTGACGAGGCTTTTCCAATTCCAGGCGACGTCCAATAGTGACAAGCGTGTCACGGAGGAGGATGAATTCCATTAGAGAACAACTGGGACCCCCATCATCCCCCGCTTCGTATCCCCCATCATCTGCCTCCCCGGAGCCCCGAGCAGCATATGACACACAGCCCGAGGCCAGTAAGTCAGCCTCAAATCATCCACTAGACCAACACATCAAAATCAATCACTCAGCCACGTGCTTTTTTGTTTGAAATCGTCAACTTTACTTTGTTGTACCTGTTGTGGCGTGGACCTCCGGACTCGCACCCAAAATCCACCATCATGTTTCACTGAATCAGCGAGTTCCGACTCAACTCGAAAGGGTTACCGTATTTTCCGCCCTATAAGGCGCACCGGGCTATAAGGCGCACCTTCAATGAATGGCTAATTTTAAAACTTTATCCATATATAAGGCGCACCAGCCTATAAGGCGCATAGAATAGACGCTACAGTAGAGGCTGGGGTTACGTTATGCATTCATTAGAAGGAGCTACGCTACAGGGAATGTCAACAAAACAGTCAGATAGGTCAGTTAAACTTTATTTATAGATTACAAACCAGCGTTCTGACAACTCCGTTTACTTCCAATATGAATAAACAGCTGTTTTATGTGATGAGGTATTTCGTTTATCTTTTAACAACAGCAGGGTATAACATGTAGTGCAACATTTATATCACATAATGGAGGGGAACTTTTCTTGGATTCAATAAACACGTAAGAAACAGTCTGATACTGTTAAGGTAAATCAAACGTTAGCGCTATCACAATATAGTAACACTCGAAATAGTGCAAAGCAATAATATATAAATAACTCAACGTTGTTCAAACGTTAACGTCAAACGTCACACAACACAGCACACAGAATCAACGTGTAAAGTTCACTTTATAAAGTTATTCCTCATCCGTGAATCCCTCGAATTCTTCATCTTCAGTGTCCGAATTAAACAGTGGGGCGATTACGGGATCCAATATGCCCGGCTCCGTCTCGTCGGCGTCGTCACTAATCGAGTCACTGTCGCTGCTGTTGTCTAGCAGTTCAGTGACAATTCCTGCCTTCCTGAAAGCTCGGACCACAGTTGAGACTGATATATCAGCCCAGGCATTTACGATCCACTGGCAGATATTGGCGTATGTCGTCCGGCGCTGTCTCCCTGTCTTGGTGAACGTGTGTTCGCCTTCTGTCATTCACTGTTCCCACGCAGTTCGCAGTCTAGCTTTGAATGCCCTGTTGACACCAATATCTAGCGGCTGGAGTTCTTTTGTCAATCCACCCGGAATGACGGCGAGTATCGAATTAGTGTGCTTCACTTGTTTTTTGACACCATCTGTGATGTGGGAGCGCATGGAGTCGTAGACCAATAGGGACGGAGCTGTGTGAAAAAAGCCACCCGGCCTCTTCACGTAAATTTCTTTCAACCATTCGCTCATCTTTTCTTCATCCATCCATCCCTTCGAGTTAGCTTTGATGACGACGCCGGCTGGAAAGTTTTCTTTTGGCAAGGTCTTCCGCTTGAAAATGACCATGGGTGGAAGTTTATGGCCATTAGCCTGGCAAGCGAGAACCACAGTGAAGGAGGACTTCTCATTCCCTGTGGTGCGAACGTTTACCGTGCGTGCTCCCGTTTTATCCACAGTGCGGTTCACAGGAATATCGAAGGTGAGTGGAACCTCGTCCATGTTGGTGATGTGCTCTGGCCGGATGTTTTTTTCAGTAATGTTGTTTTTGCAATATGCGCGGAAAGTGGCCAGCTTTTCTTGGTAGTCTTTTGGCAGTTGCTGTGAAACAGTAGTCCGTGTGCGGATGGAGAGATTACGTCTTTTCATGAACCGAAAGCACCAAGAAGGACCGCCTTTAAAATCGTTAATGTTAAGTTCGCTTGCTAGCGCTGTTGCCTTCATTCGAATAGTGATTGTACTGACACTTCTACCTGCTGCTCTCTGTTCAACAACCCACTGTTCGAGTTTGTCCTCCAACGTTAGCCATCTCGCCTTGCACCCTCGGAAACTCCGTTTAGTTTTCTTTACTTGGCGCAGGTCGTCTTCTTGCTTCCTCCACTTCCGCACCATTGATTCATTAATGTTAAATTCCCTGGCTGCTGCTCTATTCCCGTGTTCTACTGCGTGACTGATCGCCTTGAGTTTGAACTCTGCGTCGTAGGCGTGTCTCTTAGTAGGAGCCATTTTGGGGTCTGCACGTAAACAAACAAATGGAATTTGAATCTACCGCGCGCTTCTTCTTCTACCGCGCGCTTCTTCTTCTACCGCGCGCTTCTTCTTCTACGGGGGAAAATGAAATCAGCCAGCGGCTGCTTACTGTATTGATCCATATATAAGGCGCACCGGGCTATAAGGCGCACTGTCGACTTTTGATAAAAATATAGGTTTTTAGGTGCGCCTTATAGGGCGGAAAATACGGTACTAAAGACTGAAAAGTTTTTTTTTTTTTTTTTTTCAACCTTCAGGATGATACACAGACCACAGAACCCAGGGAGTTCTTCTGGATCAATTTCATGAATCATACAGGCTGCCAGCTAGCGCTAAGCTAACCTTGCTATGATCATATTTTGTTTCCCTTGCAAAAAGAGGCCAACAGCGAGTAAACTTGAGGGAAATGATTTTATAAGCTAGGCGCCAGTTAGCGCTGTTGTTTTGGTGTTGCCCGTTCTGCCTTCTGAAAATGTTGATTTGTTACGGCCAATTAGCCTCTCTCTTTGAGTCACCACTGTTTTGAGCACAGTCCTAGTAAATAATCTCCAATATTTGTGAAATGTGTACTTTGGACTCTGTGGCTAAAAAAATTAGGTTAAGCTCCGACAACTCAAGATTGCCTTTGCTCTTGACAAAAAGCACCTGAAAAATGCTACTAGCAAACAGCTATGAAATCATAAATCATCTCTTGTGTTGTCTTGTTAGGAAAGGCCTCAGATTGCAGTCATTCATCCACACGCACTCGTGTCGTTTCCATCCCGGCGACTCGGAAACATTGACGGGCCATTTTGAAAATGTGCTCTTCGCCCATCATGTGTTAAAAACATCGTCTGTCACCGAACCGATGACACGTCACCGTTAATGCGAGGGGGGGGGGGGGCGCGTGAGAGTGTTTGTGTGATGGGAACAAGCTTGATTAACGTGGGATGCGTGTGCGCTACCGTGAATTATCCAAAATCAAGAATCAATGTGGCAGACTGGAATCCCAGCAGGCGGCCGCTAAACAGCCTATTTGAAATTTCCCAGCATGCTCACTGCTTCAACGCTCCAGCACGCCGACTTTCTGCTTGACTTCTGCTCAGATGTGACGCTAAATATGTCGCGTTATACATCCGAGCCTTTCCCCGGGCCAAGGCTGGGGGTGCGCTGTAAGAAAATGTGTTTGTCAGCATGCTTAATAAGTACAGTGTGACAGGGTGTGTGTGTGTATGTGTTTGCGCGTGCGTTGACGGTGTTGTTGTTGTCGGGTGTCTCCTCTAGGATGACTCACCGGCACAAACGCAGGCCCTTGAGGCGCAGTCTTCAACGAACCCAACGTACGTTTTTTTGGAAACTGTCAAAGACGCTTCAGTTTGCACTGAAGCTAATGCGCGTGTTTTTATATACTGGAGACTATTTATAGTCTACAACAAACCTCATGTTTTTCTTATAAACATCAAAGACAAATTAGCGTCTTGTAATACAGTATCTGACGAGCGTTCAATGAAGCTAGCGCAGGGGTGGGCAAACTTTTTGACTCGCGGGCCGAACTGGGTTCTAAATTTGGACCGGAGAGCCGAACCAGGAGCAGATGGACGTAGTGTTTGTGTGAAGTAATATAAGCGACCTGTAAAGGTCATTGCATAAAAGATTTTGGCCTTTAGTAGGTAGTAAAGCATGGATATTCCAAACAAGTTTTTTGAAAACAAATGCATTTATTAACAGCATTAAAAAAAAAAAATCACTAAAAAACTGCTATCAGTGATTCTCATAAAATACGACACTATTATTATGAATAACAGTCTCCATCACTTCAGTGCCTGCAGGTCAGATTAATGAAAAATGTTTATCTTATGAGATCACATCAAACAGCAAACATTCTGACCAAATATATCATCTTGAAGAATCGGTGAAAGCATACATCCAAATAAAGTAATCAAAACGGCAACACGGTGAGGGGTATCTGAACATCAGAGCAGAGTTTTAACTCACAAACACCTGGTAACAGAGGTGAGGAAACGGGAAACACTTCCTTAAAGTAAGCCTTAAGAACTTTACAGGTTAAGATTAGTCGCAAACAGGTGGTGGGTGCATCAATGTCCTTGAGCATCCTGCATTGTTTGAAAATGAGAATGGTCGCTAGTTTCAATCCCTGCTATGTGTACAAATCATATTCAAAATGCATTTTTTTACAACAAACTTGAGAGCCTCCCCTTCATTTTCAGTGGGAACAGTGTTGTTGGTCTCCCTTTTTTGCTAGTGCATCATAGTCTGGAGTAAAATTTGTTGTGGCAATTCTTAGGAGAGATCCGTTTACCTCGATCTGTGACGGGTTGATGTGGCTGAACGTCACGTCGCGTACACTCTTTTAACATTCGGCACTCACTTCTTTTCTTCGGGCCACTCATTTTAATGGAAGGATTCCAGGGGAAGGTTTGTGGGTGGCTTTAGCGTAAAACTGTATCTGAAAGCTCAGCGAGCGAATTACAAGAATACTGTCGTCACAGCCCACGCTCTAAATTCGGGACTGATACAAATAGAGCGCGAGTGCACCATGTCCGTACTACTGAGTATGTACGTACACGCACTTGTGAGTGTGCACCGAGCTTTCTGACACGGCTTCCGGTAGTAAATGCGCAGGCGAGCGCTTCCCCATCTACTGGGGAAACCCACTCATTGCAGGCAAAATGACCAAAAAAAAAGTTTAATAATACAATTAATTCAGGGTTGGCGGGCCGGATTAAACGGTCCCGTGGGCCGGATGTGGCCCGCGGGCCGTAGTTTGCCCACCCCTGAGCTAGCGCATATTTTTGTACTGTTTATTCTCCAGCAAAACGAATGTTTTCCCCCCCCCCCCCCCCCATGAACATCAAAGACAAATTCGGATCTTCAACAAACCCAATGTAAATATTCAGGAAACATCAAAGACAGTAAAATTCTCAATTTAACTACTCACAGTTAAACTGTTTACATCTTTTTGGGTAAGCATCAAATTAACTCTTTGAGACGCGTACAATAATTCAACAGACTATTATGAATGTGTTTTTAACATCAAAGACCATTTTATGTCTTTGATGCATCCAACACTCAATTTCTGTAAAGTTCGTCTTTAATTAGCCCAACTAAACTCTTTTTGTAAACATCCAAGATTATTTGTAATTGTCAGCGAACCTAACTTGTTTTTTCATAATCATCGAAGACAATTTGGAGTTGTAAGGCATGTTTCACGTTTGCGTAGCGCGCTGGGTGTGCGTCCGAAAGAGGAAAGTGCAGTGTTTGTCGGCAGGCATAATCAGCCGCTGTTGACAGGCGGTGTGGCGTCGGATGTCTTCTTGCCGCCTCATCTCCTTCAAGCTGATTCGCCACAGCGACGTCAGAACACTTGGGCGCACCCCGGCGTCCTCTTTGGTCCGCAGCATCAGCACATCAGGCGGGGCCAGGCGGCACCAGCTGGACCGCAACAGATGCACGAACGTTGCCGCTCGCCTTCGTCCGCTGCCGCGCGTGCGATAGAGCGCGCGTCGGCCCGGCAGGCTTCACAAGCTGCAGCTGAGCCGGTCGCTACGCTGGCGCCGGCTCACGGGCTGACATTTCCAGAGGTGCTAAGTCACTCGGCATCTTGTTACGCCCGCTGACAAGTCGGGAGGGACTCCGGGCTTGAGCAGGGCAGAGGGCCGGACGGCGGGTTATCGATAGCGCCCCCGCCCCCAATCTCCGGAGGTGACTAGCTTGCAAGGTGTTTACGGGAGATTGCTGCAGGTGTCAATCACGCCGGCGGACCGGCACGCTAAAGTCCTGGTGGGTGCCGGGCGAAGGCGGGAGCACGGGGGGATTGATGGAGGGGAAGGGCATCGGGGCGACAGCTCGGCGGTGTCAGCGGTCAGATTGCCCAAAACCAAACTTCGTGGCGGATTTTCTTGTGACACAAGCTGCCGCCGCCCGAGGTCTCGACGGAAGCTCGATTCACTTGTCATGTTTGTCGCATCGCATGGCCAACAAGTCTGTCACGCGGCGGCGAATGAGCGGACGCTAGGCGGAAAAGGTCACTTGACTGCTGAAGTGCAAGTCGCCCACGCACTCCCTCGTTACTGTACACCGAGGGCTTTGAAACTGTCACCGATGTTTACAAAAACATCCAAATTTGATATATTATTGATCTCTGCAAAAAGTACTTTTGATTGATTGCCAGGACACAGATATTTTCAAAGTAAGTTTGTTGAAGGCCCCAAAATTGTATTTACAAAAGAGTAGGTTGAAGACCCCGAACTTCTTCTGCAGCGCAATTAGGCAGCAAACTAGGTGGGAGCCAATACTGGCGCCCTCTGCTGGTTGCCTTCCTGTCGGATGCCTCCATTACGGCAAGCCTTTTTTTCTTCTTCACCGTTGGGGATGTTGTCACATTTGAAGGCCGTTTGCTCCACTTTTAGGGTGAGCAAAACGAGACGACAGCTGTAATTTGATGCCTCCCCCTCGTTAATTCCTTTGAAGCCAACCCACCCGGATGACGGGAGGGGGGCTTTCTATTATGTATGTGTCGCCATTAGGCCTGTCAAGGTGGTGTCGTGAATTAATCAAACCGCATCAGAGGTGACTTTGAATTTTTTTTTTTAAACACTTTTAAATGGCACTCACACTCTAGTTAGGAGCGTTGCGCTAATTATTCAAGCAGAAGTTTATACAGTGCATTTGATGAATCCATTTGACAACAATGTATGTGTTCGACTCATCTGCTGTTCATTGATTTGATTCAGAAATATTTGGCTGATCCAGAACAATATGATTCGATTCAAATGGTATACGTACTTTGCTAACGTTAGTATTTGTCTTCCTCAAATGTTGATAAAAAGTCTTGAATGCATTCAGCGGTCCTTTCAAATTGTGAGTCTTTGAAAATGTATTCCAATAAAAAATTCGGAGAATTAACGAGACACAATAAATCCGCACATTCTTTTATGTTTCGTTTTTTCCGCCTCACAATCCCTCACTTCATCCACCTTGTGATTTTATTTGAAGCTTTTTCCCTTTTTTTTATTTTTATTTTTTTATTGCCCTGGCCTTTGAATTAGTGGCGCTGTGCAGCGGCCTGGTGGAACATGTCACAATTAGCACTTGCACGCAAATACTCATCTTTTCCAAAACATTAATTTGGAGAATGAGGCTCAGCTATGTGATAATTTTTGCCACAAGATGGCCTCGCGTAAAAAAAAAAAAAGATAGGCATTAAAAAAAGAGTGAATTTCTTTCATTGTTAGTCATTGGAAAAGGATCATTTACACAAAGGACCATTTCGAAAGTTATGGTTCGATTCAACAAAGGTATTTGACTCTTCTGGAATGACACAATACATGAAGTATGTCTGGGCAATCTAAAATGATCTGATGATTTGATTGAGAAAAGGTATTTGTCTCATTGGATTTGGTTCAACAATAACTATTCTTGAATCAGATTATGATTCTGGAAATCATTTGGAAAATCTATACAAGCTGTTAATCATCAAGTCGTATCACTCGAGAGTGGCCATGTATCATTCTTGAATCAAATTGATGCTGTGTAAAATTGCAAGCGAGGTATTCTTGTGACACTCTGTGGCCTTTTGTTTGTCAGACATTTTTTTTCCCTGTGATCACGTCCGTGTCCTTTTGTTATTCCCTCTCCTGTTACGCCAGCCGGCCCCTCCCTCCCCGTGCTGGCTCCCGCTCAGAGATCTTTAGTTTTGGTGGTAAGAGGACGTCGTGCCTAACAGCTGGGCCTCCATCTCTTGACGCGGTGCTAGCTAGCGTGTGTGCCACGCGGGGCTGACACAAGTGATGCACACCGCCTCGTCCCGCCTAATGAGCGCCGCCGTTCTCCGTCATTATGGGCCATCATTAGGAAATTAGGGGGACAGAAGGTATTTACTGTAAAGCTGCCACCTCCCGAGGAGAGATAAATAGCGGCTGATGAATGCTAGCCGTCCATTAACCTTTCGTTTTTTTCAGCGCCAGCATATGCGCACACAATCATTAACGGTCGGCTTAACAATCATTAATAGTGGCCATAGCAATAGTGAATCATCAGTGTGTCTGAACAATAATTATTATTTAGCATAACAATCATCAATAGTGGGCATAACAATTATTAATTGTGGGCATAACAGTCTTTTATTGCCGATTTAGCAATCCTTTTTCATTGGTTTAACCATCGCTGTCTGTGTCACAGTGGGCATAACAATCATTGACGGCGGCCATGATAACAATTATGCCTACGTATTTGGCTTTACAATGAGCTAGCTCACCTAGCGTCACTCAGAAGGTGGACCAAGAGGAACAAAAATAAGAGGACATTTTTCTGGAGAAGTAGCAATCTGCCATAACCGTCTCTCGTGGTCGACTGCGTTGCTGCCCACGGCCCGCTGAATGTCAACAGAGCCAACACGTTCAAGTCGGATATAAAAAAAAAAAGACATGCTTTTTGAAATAAGATTTGTTTGCGTAAATGGAGACAGCGTTTTCTTAGACGTCGTCGTGCTCAGTTCCCCGAAGGCCGTGAGGGAGCCCTTCCTCAACAAGTTCTTCACACCTTTGCCTGAACTTCATTATCTGTCGCACACACTCGCTCACCACACTTCCAGAGTATCCTTGGGAGTTGCACCTAGAACGGAAAAACAAAGAATCCTCCTCCGGCCAGTGTCGATCTTGTGTCTCCTAATTGATTTGAAGGCTACGTGGTGAAGACGCACAGATTCGACGCAGGGAATGCGGAAAAGTCTTCTCACTAACACGCCTTTGTTGCTCTCTGAAAACAAGACACGGACGAGCTGTGGCAATTAGTGCTTTTCTAATGATAATTTGAGGCGTAATTGTGAAAGCGCTACTTAGGCGCGCAATTAGCACATTAGCAGGGGCCACAGCTGCAGTCTGCTGCGTTGCCCGCGTTGAAACCCTAAACCTAGCTTGAAATTCTGACCTTAGTTTGAAACCTTTGTTTAAAATGCTGACCCTAGTTTGAAACCCTAACTCTAGTTTTAAACCCTAGTTTGAAACCCTAACCCTTTTTTGAAACCCTAGTTTGAAACCCTGACCCTAGTTTTAACCCTTAGATGCATACGTGGGTGAAAAATGATATGGTGAGGTTGTTTTAAAATATCTTCATAATAAAAAGATGTTATCTTTTCATGTTCCAGCTGCCTTTAAAAAAAAACATGCTTTTTACACGCGCACACAATGGACACAATGTTTACAGTTTTGTATGACTTCTTGTCTTTTTCAAAAAAGTTCAAAATAAAGCTATTTTAAACATTAACTCATTGTTGTGTGGTCATATAAGTGAATTACTCTCTACCAGAATGACAAAAATGGCATTAAAAACACATTGATTCTAATATGGAAGAGTTAAATGCACTAAATTAGCATTTCCACTCAAAGTACTCACACACGACATTTAAAATTGTTCAAATCAAAGACAGTTTTGTTCCCAGCTAACCTTGCATACTTTATTTCACCCTAACCCTCTCGAAAGAATGTCGACCATCCCCGTCGAGTGACGAGCGAAGCGTCACGTGACTGGTAGCATCTGTTGTCTCACCGCCGTCGCCGTGGCGACTGGAGCCGTCAAGATGTTTCCCCGTCCCCGCCGCTAATGTCTCACCGGGGGCAACCATCTGCTTCTGCATCTCGACGGAGGGGCTGCTGGCCGGCCACATTTCGTCCCCGTGCCTGACGTAACACCGAGTCCAAATGAAGAAAAGTGGGATGGAGGCCGGTACCCCGCCGCGAGCCCCAGGTGTCCTCACAGCGGAGCAGATGTGGGTGTGATGGGGGCTGACGGGAGGGGCGGCCACCCGGGCTCAGCGCTTACCTGACTGCTTCTTTCCCGCCAGACAACCGCCGCCCCTCTGACCTTCCCTGCACGGGTCTGCGACGTTGGTCTCCCTTCCGCCAGCCGCCCTTTTCCCCTTGCTTTGCCCGTCCCGCGCTCCTTCCCGCCTGTGCCACAACTTGGCAACCACCACCCTCCCACCTGCCCTCACTTCTTGCCTCATCTGTCTGCTTCCTATTCGTCAACGCATCAGCCGTTAGGGTCGGGCTCAGGCAGATGACCTCATGAAGAGCCATCTCGAGACCAGTGTATGTCGAGGAGTTCCCAACTCTAACTTTGCGGGCCCGAGACCCTGCAGTCACCTGGCCCATCACCTTCTCCGACTACCAAGATGTCCACATCCCTTCCTGACCAGCCTCAGCACTTCCGGCCTCCCTCGCTTTCTTTTCCAGCAACACATCTGCCGCTTTGACCCTGCCCCATCTCTCTTCCAAGAATAAATGTGCCGCCCCGCATGACAGCGCCCCATCAGCCCCTCCGTTTTTTTCCACCTTCACATCCGCTGCCCCCACGCCTCTTTTTTTGCTTCCCCTGCTGCCGCCTGCCCCACCTTGCCCCAGCCTGGCCCACCCCGCCCCGCCGTGGCCCTCCTTGGCCTGTCCTCTCCTCTGCATGCGGTGCGGCCGCCCACCGCTTCCATTGACAAGCCAAGCTGTCGGCTGACCGCTTCATTTCTGATGTTGGCAGGCGCTTGGGTTGAAGGGAACGGGATCCGGGAGGTTGGGGCGCTTCCAAGTGACCAAACACAGGCTGCTCCCCGAGTGTTTGCTTCATCTCGTCTTTGTTGTCTGGAGGTCTTGTGGCGTGTTTGTCTTCTTCATCTTCTTTATTGTTCCCCACCATTGTCTCGCCGCCTTCTTGGCGGCCATCTTGACTTGCCTTAAGCCGCCGCTGTCGTCCTTCTGATGCTCCTTGTGCACGTTTAAAAAGCAAATGTGCATTTCTATGAAAACGGGGTTGGCGTGGGGCTAATTCCATACAGACTACCCTTAGGTATAAAGTAGAACGTGCTTGTGAAGGCTGCTGAATTTGCAGTGGAGTGAAATATTGCAGACTGATTTGAAATGATGTTGAATGAGATAGGATGAAACACGATGACCTGGAATGAGTGGAACATTTTCAAGATGGAAAAGTTTAAATTGGTCTAACCCTCTGGAAAGGAGAGGCTAAAAATGAAAATATTTCTTTTCTAGGTTTGATTTTGGAATTTTGGAAAAAGAAAGTAGTGAGAGGAATGAGGTGGTGTTTAAAGTTGGGACGGTTTCAATCAATCAATCAATCAATCAATCAATCAATTAATAAATCAGTTTTTAGAATTTCAAATTAAATGTGCAGAAGGAAGGAAAGGAGGTAGGAAGCAAGAAAGCCCTTGTGGAAAAAAAGCTGGAAGGATGGAGGCAAGGAAACAAGGACGGAAGCAAGGAAAGTACAAAACAAGGAAGCAAGGAAACTAGGGAGGAAATAAGGAAGAAAGCACGTCAGATATTTTTGGGTGTGATTTAAATTTGAAGTTAGCGGCGGGCTGTTTCTTGTAGCCGCCTGGGGTGCGTCTCGCCCCGGTGACCCGTCGTCGAAAATCAAGACATAGAGCAGATTAAACGGCGACCATGGGCGTGACGACAATTAGCCCCCGGTCTGGTGTGGCGCGTTGGGTTAGGGAGCACTTGAACCCTCCTTCAACTCGGCACGCTGGAGCGCGGCTGCTTCTTTTAGCTCTGTTTCGCCAGCTAACATCGCCATTAAGCTGATCTACGGCCCCGTCCAAAGTGGCTTGCCGCTCGTCACACGCCAGAACTGAGCTCTTCCCTTTTTACCTCCTTCTTCCTGCTCCCTCCACAGCTGCCTACTTACTTGGTGACCTATTTTCTTATCTGCCTGATTTCTTCCTGACACATCCGACCTTTTCCTACTAACCAGCCTTCTTGACTCTACCTACCTGACTACTTCCTATTAATTTGACCTAGCTAACTAGCTAACTACTTCCTATTAATTTTCCCTAGCTAGCTAACTAGCTAACTAGCTAGCTAGCGTTGTGCCTGTCATGGCCAGCTGTTGTGGGTATTGTTAGTGTTAGACAAACGTCAGCTGTAGCAATCCCAAGGCTTTATCGGCAGTGAAACAAAATGGAGCTGCTGCTGATTTATACAGCAGAAGGAGGGACTGGGTGGGGGGGCATTGAGGCGGGCGGTGGGTGAGCGGGGACGGGGTGGGGGGGATGTTGGAATTATCCGTAAAGGTCATCCTCAATTTCTGTCCAGAAAATGATCTTTTCCCTCTCCGTAATAAACATTTATCTGATCCCTTTATTGGCTTTATGAGAGCTGACAGTTTAGTTAAGCCATTTGCCGCCGTTTGCCGCCAGCGCGAGGCGGGACAGTTAACGTTCCATCGCCAAGGGTGGGGTGCAAGGGCGGCAGGTCCCAAATGAAAAAAAAAAAAAAAAAGATGTAGCTGTGCTGCATTTCAGGTGGCCGGCATCGTTGGAACAGCTGCGTTCCAACACTTGGAAAAAGCAGGGACCTGAAAATGCCCCGCGTAAAACTTCACTTCAGCGTCCGTTTACTGCGTTTGGGGAGGACAGAACTGTGGCGCCACTTGAACACACTCAAAGCGTTTGCATCTCAAATCAGCTTTCGCCATTGAAATGAATGCAAACGCCATTATCTGTTGCAGCCTCCCAAGAAGAAAAAAAAAAAGTGTCATAGCGACATGAATGAATTCATGAATTCATTTCTATGAACAAAAATTGTCAGTATAAAATAATATTATTTAAGCAACATGGCAAAAGTATTTTTGAAACAACAAATATTTCATCAGACCTCTTGGCCCAAAAATATCTTTACTTTAACAACATGGCTATTGTACTAATAAAGGTAAGTTTGAACAAAAAAATAAACATAAAATCATAACACATCAGTAACTTTGTTCCTAATAATAGAATAATGAAATAATACATAACTGGATCAGTAAAAATAAACATACAAACAAAAAATAGCATTGATTTTTAAAACTCTTTTTTTTTTGCCAATAAAATATTGTGAATATGTTAGTAACGATTCGTAGTAAATTAAAAATTGAAAAAGAAAATACATTATAAGTAATTAAATAAATAATATATTAAAAACTATTATAAAGCAATAAAATCATGCACAATTTCTGTTTCTTTTTAAATACGTTATGTTTCATGACAAATGTGTAAAATGTTTTCCTTTTTACGTTAATCAGAGTGTAAAAAGAAGCTAACCACCTGACTATTTAAAGCTCGGGGTTAATTTGTCTGTCTTTTTAAGATTCCTCCCCTGTCTTTTTTGTCTTTTTAATTACATGAAGTGCGGGTTGGCTGGCAAAGTGTGCCAGGCGGGCTAAGTTAGCGCGTAAAGTGAACTTGTCACTCGGTGTCGGTGCCGGAGCTTGGCGTGCGGGAGGGCAAAGCGGGAGCTTCGCCTCGCCATCCAGACCATCTGCGGCCCCAGCTGGAGCGCCGGCGATGGTCTGGCACTTGTACGCCGCCATATTTACAGATCTAAACACAAATGGCGACGGCCTGATTGTTTCACGATTCATTAGTCAGACAAGCTCGGCTCGCGCGCCAGCCCAGCTGTTCCAGAGTAAACCTTTATCGCTTCTGAGGGCCGCCCCGCCATCAAATGTATTGATCTGTGGCCCGGGCCTCCTCGGTGGGGTCGGGGGCTTTAGGGGGGTCCCCCAAGCAATGCATTGTCATATAGTCCTGCCTCGACTTGGGAGTTGATTTTCTTCCGTGAACAATATTGTCCTCTGTGACGATATGAGCACCAGACCGCCCAAAAGAAAAAAATAGACTAGTCTCTTCTTTCGACAGGAACAAAATCTAGTTTGTATCAACCTCATTCCACTGTTTGCTAATCACAATGGGGTGGTTTAATCAAAAACATGGTTTCCCACCAAAAAGCGGAGAAAATGAGTTTGTAACGTCAAGCAGAATAGTGACTTTGACACTTTCTGTTTTGCTATGGTGACTTTGAGAACCTTTTGTTTAGACTTTTTTTATTATTTTGACTTATTTATCAAAATTCACTGGTAAAAAAAGAATCATTGCCTTCTTGTATGAGATTTTGTGACATTACAACGGTTTCAGTTCATGTTTTCTCTTGAAATGCTCCACATTATTACCATAATGAGAAAAGGATTTTTAAAAGTTTGATGATTTTGCGAGTGTTGTACTGTCAAAAATATGTCTTTGCTTTTCCCATATTTTATGATACACAAAATGACTCGCAACGACAATGTCACAATAGCATAGCCACATCTCAAACATTTAATTCTATATTAGAACAAAATATTGGATTGCATTTTTTTTTTCCCAACAGTAATTATGTATTAATCTTTTTTAAGGCACAAGCAAGAAGCCTAATACCCCAGAACGAGAAACAATAATTAGAGTCATGAATAATACTCTGAATTATTTTTAAAGTGATAACCTGTACTTAAAAGAGTCCACGACGAAGAAGAAGAATCGGTACTCGGCTTGGGTCAAGTCAGCCTATTGATTTCCCATTACCGCCTACAGATAATTCACTGATGCTTATTGGCGTTCTGCCACTGGGCTGAACGGCGCCATTGATCCTGCCACGTCGTGTCACCGCTCATGAGATATTAGCCTCGTTAAGGGCCGAGGTGGGCGGGGTCAGGCGGCACGGGGGCGGTGGGCGAATCGGCTGCCGCTTTACCCAGAGAGCGTTGAGACATTTCAAATGGACGTCGCGGTCGCGTCTCCTGGGGCTGCGTTTGCTACGATGAGCTTAGCGCGCCTCACAACTGCCTGATTTAATTACAGCTTATTAGCTAATTAGCTTGTTGATTAACGCTCTATTAATCTGCCACGGAGCCAATTGAATCTTCACTGGCTACGTTGGACATTAATGCGGCGAATGGCTAATTAGCAACGCGGGCACCCATGCAGGTGGGCGCCGTTGAGAATCGCAAGGGGGGGAAAATGGAAGCCATGTCTGAGAAGTCACTGGAATTTCCAAGGCTTTTACTTACCTAGGTATGTGTTCTTACTAGACAGGGGCTGGTGTGGCAAAATATTGTGGCAGGGCTTTTTCAACATCTGGCGGGCGTCAAGATCACCATGTAGGGCCTTGGCCGGACAACAGCTCGTCCATCAGGGTGCTGACAGCGCCGCACGCTGTTCAGAGTGAGATCTTCAGTATGGCTGCTTGGCACGTAATTGATGAGGCCATGTTGGTGTTTTTGACACTTGGCGTTTGTCATACACGCAGCGTTTTAGTTCAGAAAACCATTATTGTGGACATGCATGGAGAGAGTTATGAAGATCATTTGTTCAAGTGTTGCCTGCTGACTGAATGTCAATTGACTTCGTGTATCTGAAATCCTTTGAAATGTTGTCTTACAATGCGGCTAACATCTGCACGTGATGCTGAATGCTAACTGGATGCTAGCAATGGTCACATAATGATGCTGAATGCTAACTGGATGCTAGCTATGGTCGCATCATGATGCTGAATTCTAACTGGATGCTAGCAATGGTCACGTTATGATGCTGAATGCTAACTGGATGCTAGTAACGGTCATGTCATGATGCTGAATGCTAACAGGATGCTAGCGAGTCGTAAATGTACACTCATTGATACAAAATGGACGCAGTCTTGGAAACATGTCATCTTCCACTACCGAATCCCAAAAACTGCTTTGGTACTCGTATGCGATGCTATTGCTAACTGGATGCTGCCAGTGTCTTACTGTGGGAAAGTACAAAATGAGCGGGAAATCATCTTTTCTGTCCAGTCTCCTGGCATTGACATGTGCATGAGTAGATCCACAAAACAAGTCTCAAGAAGCCAAAGTTGGTCATTTTGGCCAGAGGCAATTATTTCAGGGTCATTTTGGCCTTTGATCTAACCGGTTCTTTTTCGCCCTGACATCTCAGTACGGCGCATTTCAACACGACCAACATCTGCACGCTATTGCTGTACTTCTGTTTTTTTTTTGCGCGGCCGCCTCCCTGAGTGGCGCCGGGGGCCCCATCGTACGCCTTCCCAGCAGATGGATGGCAAATATGGCCTCTCGTTTTTTTTCTCTCTGGCCGGGCGAGAATGCAACAGTCGGGTGAATGTATGCAGCGCCCGCGTGGGGGGGGGATACAGCAGCTAGCGTGGAGCATGCCAATATATCCACAAAAATCTATTCGTCAAAAAGAAAAAAAAACATAATTGGGATCAAAGCGGCATTTTTGGCAGTGCACAGGATGAGTCGATAAAAACGCTGGCGAAATAATTGACAGACGCCTGTTATATGGACAGCACGCTCCATAACAGATGGATGGGGGCTGGGGGAGGGGGGTGTATACGGCGTGTGCGCGTCATGAACACGCCATGGGGGAAGTGTTAAAATGTTACACAACAATCGTTTCTTTCGTGTGAGTGTTTGCTGCCGACTCTGTTCCGTATCCACTTTTGATGAGGTTACAAGTGATGACATCACACAGACACACACACGCAAAGTTTTTGTTCCCACCTTTACTTGGACGCGGCCCAGACTGAGATGAATGTCGGCCATTATCGCAGGCGGCCATTTGTGCTGGTATTTGACTCGCTAATGATCGTCTTCCAAGTTCATCAGTTGATGTGGGCGTGCGCACACATGCACGCACACACGCACGGGGCTAATTTTTTCCCTCGAGTTCATCATTTCATGTCAGCTGGTTTCTTAGCACCTCACATTGTGTACTGCTATGTGTGAGTGGTTACTCCATCCATCGCGTCGGGGGATCTTGTTCTTTCGGTCACGACCCATAGGTCAGGATAGGAGCGTAAATGGAGAGCTTCGCTTTTCGGCTTAGCTCCCTCTTCACCACACCGGACCGGTACAGAGTCCGCATCACAGCAGACGCTGCACCGATCCGCCTGTCGATCTCACGCTCCATCCTGCCCTCGCTCGTGACCCCAAGACCCCCAAGATACTTGACCTCCTCCACTTGGGGCAGGATCTCATTCCAGACCCGAAGAGGGCATTCCACCCTTTTCCGACGGAGGACCATGGTCTCAGATGTGAAGGTGCTGACCTTCATCCAATGTTTTTGCTTGAACAACAAAAGCCATTTTGGGGTCTGAGATGTGATCAAAGTTAGTTCGGTCAGTTTTTGTTTTAAAAAAGTTCCATAGAAAACTTTGTTTTTACAAATCTTAGGCACAATTGGGCAAGTTCTAAGACATTCTTTTTGTTTCCGAAGCTCATGAAAGCTCCTAGTATCTTCAAAAACTTGGAAAATTTGTGTTTTAACATCCTAAGCAAGTGTGAGATTACCATTTGAAAATGCCTCAAAACACAAGCGCCTTTCGGGGGATCGGGTCAAGCCTTCTTGGTAGAAAAAGACAAGCGTGAAAAGAAAAATAACGCTTCCGTCAATGAGCACAATGCACATCGATGAGGAAGTATAAATCTTTCATTCTTTGAGTGTTAATTATGCATCGAGGGTGGCACTCTGCCAACAGACTCCATGAATTATGTTGATGGGATTGGACTAAATGTGCGTGTGTGTTCATATAATAATAAGGTTTGGGTAATAGTTGACATTCTGTAATGGATTGTCAGCCATCACTTATTCATTATTTAGATGGCTCATCTCAGCCAGCGAGGTCATTAATGCCCATCAAGACGAGATGAGATGACATGATGTGTTGGCTTGACTTTTGGAAGATGTTTGCCCAAGTCCCACATTTGTTTGAACGTGACGCTTGTTATCGTCTCGTGTCATTTGTACAAGTCACACGTGGCTCAAAAGTCACTTTTGACGCTCTTACGAGAGCTCGAGTCATTAGCGTAAGCATTTGTGAAAAGTCTCAAGTCATTTTTCAAAGTCTCATTCAAGTCTCAAGACATTTTTCCAAGCATCAGTAAAGCTTTCAAGACATCTTGTTCACTGCTTTCAAGTCTCATGTCGTAAGCCTCGTGAATTTAAACAAGTCTCGTGTAGAACTCAAGTCATTTCTTTAAGTTTCACGCTTGTTTTTGTTCTGTGTCCCTCGCATTTCCCGAGTCTCAAGTCATTTGGTGCGCCGTCTAGTTGCAAGTGATGCTCGCCGTTTGCCGTTCTTCATCCTCTAAATTAGCAGTGTCAAACTCATTTTTGTCATAGGCCTCAACATAGTCGAGCCATTGTAACTGTCAATGCCTTATACTATTTACAGTATAGGATACACAACAAACTGACGAATGACTAGTTTTGACTAGTTTTCAAATATTTTAAAAAGATGAATGCTAATATAAATTACGAGCATTTTTTTCTAATTTGTCTTTGCAGGCCTCATAAAATAATATGGTAGGCTGTATCTGGCCCCCGGGCTTTGGGTTTGACACCATGCTCAAAATGAACGCAGATGTGAATAGAAATGAACAATGGCAATAGACGATGAGGTGTGTCATTACTGAAAATGCACTTTGAGTACCAGTGAAAGGCTTGCGTCTGTCCGTCAACGTTTTGCCGCCTTAAAAGCAAAGCGCCAGCTTGCTCTTCCTCTCCCCTTGTACTGACTGATATTGGCTCATCACACTTAATCCGTCCTGAGATCCGCCGTTCCGTGCTAAATGACTCGCAGCCTTCGGGCCGGGGCGCGTGAGCCACAGTACGAGGGGAGATATTTATTTTTCTCAGGGCTAATGACCTGTCGCCGGGCCCCGCCCACTGATGGTTATTTACTGGGGCCCAGATGCTGGCGCTCAAAATGAGTGGTCATGTCAGCATGAGCCGCTATCCTTCACAGCCCCCCCCCCCATCCCACTCCCGCTCCTTCCACTCACTCCCCCGCCCCTGATTGAATCCCGCAGATCCCATTGACATTGACTCTGTGACTTTTAAGGCCATTACCTTCCTCCGCCCACCATGATCACCTCGTCGTACCCACAGAGATGACAGCTGATTAGCAACAAATTACTGACAGGAGAAGGCTGTGTAACACTGTGTGTGTGTGTGGGGGGGGGGGGGGGTGCAGAGGGTGTCCAGGGGGCCCGCCCCGTCGAGCTCATGGTAATGTAATAAGCACGGAGGGGCTCATATGTTGATGCTCGCCACCAGGAGGACACCAGCAGCTGCTGCTCATTGGTGGAGAGCCGTCGCACTTCCTGTCTGGTCTCCAAACGCCCCACAATGAGGCTGTGCGGGGTGAAGGATTGGTCACCAAATTTGAATGTAGGCGGGTTTATGAACGCAAATCAAACACGGACGCTACAACCCCTCCCGAGGGCCACGGATGCAAAAATAAATCAAGCTAGGTGCTAACGTAGCATACAGAGTCCAGTGAAAGTCTTGTTCAGTTCGCTGGTTGTTTTCAAGTTATTTTTTTTTAAAAGTCTCATGTAATTTAATGGTGTTTTTCAAACTCTCATGTAAGTCTCAATTTATTTTGGAAATACTCTTGGAATTCTCGGATTGTTTCCTTTAATTCTCAAGTTCTATTTAAGCTAGTATCTCACTGAGCGGCCGAGGTAGGCGAGAGTTTGCTGCGCACGGCCCGAATGTTGATGTTTCGTCATGGTTGTTTTAAGGTCCCAACAGCCAACAGCGTTAATTGTTGCAAACAGTTTTTCTTGTCGTAAATAAATGTTGAACAAGTCTCATCCAGATCTCTGGCTTTGTTTTAAGTCTCAGTCGAGTCCAGGTCTCATTTCACCATTCACTATGCTGGATAGCATAGCATTAGCATTTTGTTCCTTTATAACAATTTTTGTTTCTTATTGACAAATGAATCTTTCTTCCTCTATCATTGTTACTTTTTTTTTTTTAAACTAGTACGGCAGTTCAGAAATGTTCAAATGTCACTAAAGTTAGTAGCGAGAGTGTGTGAAAATCTGCTTTTTTTTAACGGACAAAACATCTTATGAATACACCACCCCCACCAAGTGGTCTCTTTTCTGCATTTTGACATGTCAAGAGGCCCCTAGATTAACAGCCGCACCCCCTCACGAGCCCCTCGTCTGCCTCACACACACACACGCACATGCTTCCTTTTTATCCCCGCCGTTCCGGGGTGCAACGCTCATTTGCATAACCAGATAATCCTTGATAAAAAATTTCCATTAGACAAAGGTGAAATGGATCAATTTCCCGCTGCCAAGATAAATCTTGGGTTTTTACACCGACGGGGTCATTACACAAGCCACATTTGCCGAGAGAGCAGGGGGTCCCGGGGTCCGATAGCGCTAAGGAGGGGCTCCATTTCCCGTTTTCCAATTACCTTTAAGAAAAGCTTATTCTGTGGACAATAAAGCACATTACGGCACAATATGATACAGTCCATAAAGATCAGCGTGTTTGATGAGAGCTTAGCAAAAGCTCAGCATATTTCCGAGGGTGGCTTGGCCGGTTTGGGTGGGGTAAGGTGGTCGGGGTGGGCGACGGCGTTATCGCTGACGCGTCGCGTCGCCTGTGCTCGCCATGCAAATGTGCTATTAGGGAAAAGTCGCCATGCATTAAGACGCTATCCCAATACCTCCACCACCACCGGGAGAAAGATTGGGGGTGAGGCGGCGGTGGTCTTGTCAGGACGATGAGGTGTTCAGGGGCACGGAGAATGGCGGAAAAACTCATTACTTTGCTCGCCCCAATTTGACACTTTGACCTTCAGACACACGCACACACACACACGCGCGCACACACACACTACAGCCTCATTACAGTCTGAGATGAACAACACTAAAATGTGTTGCATTAGCAGGCAAATTTGTCATTTGCTAAAACGAATGGTCAGTCAGAGAACAGCACGGAAAAGAAGGCTGTTGAATTTCAAGTTTTATGTTTTCAATATAGTTTTACACTTTTAAAGGGCAAATGACAACCGCGTGCTAACGAATACTCGGAATTAAGCGAGGCTGTTGTCAGCAGCAAATGCTGGCAAAACAATGCGCATCGTTTCAGTCCGGTCACAAATTAACAGTTATACGTCAACTAACGTCACGCTGTCATTGGCTCAAAATGCTAACGATGCTGCTAATGAGTTGTTGCTAGGCTGCATTCTGCAATGTGGATTCCATCAAACCTCGGCAGACACGCCTTGTCGGCACTTACATAAAACAATGCTATGCTGCTGATAGCGCAAAATGCTAGCGTGACGCTGCCAACGAGACGGCTACTTTCAAGTCATAGTCACATGATCGCAAAACTCAATATTTTGTGCCATGTGTTGTTCGCTGATGTTCGCTGTTTGAACGTTTAGTTTGGCCAGCATGTGAAGTACTGACTGGAACAACTATAGAGCCCACCAAAAATCAACAGTGTTGTATGAAAAATGCTACTGCGTTGTTAGCTCAAAATGCCAAGATACCATCGTATAGTCACATGAATCCTGTAGGAAAACCGCAGGCACATTGGATTCTGTGAATTTATAAAAAATAACCCGCCTTCTATTTCTCCGAATATATAAAAGGTTTGAACACCCCAAACGTCTTTGCAAATAATTCATCCTGCCATCCATTTTTGATCATCACCAAATGTAAACTGCTACAACGCAACGTCAATTATTAGCATTGGCTAATGCACTGGCGGTTAATAAATCATTGTTACTTAAAAGAGCGCCCACTTTGTGTCATTATTCTCGAAACCACTGCGGTCCTCTGTCATCTTTCTTCTTTTTCCGTGGTTTATTTACTGCGTGAGTAGCACACGCTAAAACCAGCTAGCGTACCGGGGGGGGGGGGTCAAAATGGATGCCAGGAGCACATTAGCAATAATTCACATGAGTGAGTCCAGTAAATGGATAGGATGTGATTTATTTCTCACAGGTGCAAATGTCACATGGTGGACACCGGCGTATTAGCAAATAGCATTATCAATAACACACGCCAATGATTTTGGTACAGTAAGTTTGGATCTATTTGGTCCTATTCTGCTTTTCAAAAAGTGAGAAAATGTGACCAGAAAAATCACCATAATAATAATATAAATATAGTTTGTAGAGTGAAAACAATTACGCTTCTTTATTTTTTTTCTTCTCTTACTCTTCAATTACCCTTTTTTTTTTTTACTCTTTTTGAAAAAATACAAATATAACAATTACATACATATTAATGCATATGCATACAAAGGTTTGCAATATGCATACATCTGTATTATAATTATAACGGCTAAAGTTTTGACTAGGGTCGTTTTTGGAAAGTCCTGTAATATACAATAACATTAAAAAAAAAACTCTCTCTTTCCATGTAATGCATAATCCATAAAGGGTGAAATAACCTTAAAAAATATACAATGAAAACAATAAGTGCGTGTGTGCCCGAGTTCTGTGCAAAGCAGGTAAACAGTGACATCTACAGGGCAACCAGTGAACCGCACCACATTTACTGCTAGTCACCCTCGCCTTCAAATGATTACAAAAATTAAAATGTTTCTTTTAATCGCCCTCAAAACACCAGACTTGTTTGTGTTTACTCGTGACTATTTTTGTGAGGCTACTTTTGGTAGCAGTGCTAAGCTAGCCTGTGGTCTTAGCACCAGGGAGCTTATTTTTGCGATGCTAACACGACATGTCAGCGTCTTTACGTATGGCCAGCAGACATCTGCCTCTGTCCTCCGCATGTCCTCAAATGACCGCAAGACACATGGAGGCTTCACGCTTTGTCTCGTCTCGTGCTGTTTACACGGAGCCACATTCGCTCGTTGTCTTCAGTCTGCTCGCCGCACGGACGGGACGTCTGACGAGACCTTTCGCCCTCACCCTCCTCTGTCTCACACCACGTACACTTCCTCCACTCTTTGTCTGCACTGCAAGTGTCTTTGATACAAAATGGCGGTGACAGCGCGAGAGAAAGTGACTGGAGACATTTTGTATTCCTAAAAAGAAGCCAGTGAGGATAACACCTTCACCCCAAGACCTTACAAAGAAGAGTTTCCAGGTGTGGTGACCTAATGCCTACTGTACTGTGTGTCTTTGATGACTGTTGAAGGTTTATAGCAATATCAAGCATTTGTCACACACATCCCCATTTAAACACTTTGAAGCACTTCTGACTTGATGCGTGGTGTCCCGGTACTTTTGTTCACATGTCTTTGATAAGAAGCGAGAACTCATTGATGTTCTCGCTTCTTGTACCACTTAAAATTTAATGCTTTGATTGATGGATTTTTGGACCCCCAAGCCCTCAAAAACCTTCAGTTTTCTGTGCGGTGTCCCACTACTTTTGCCCGCACGTGTCTTTGATGATTGTTGCTGTTCATCTAGCAGTTATCATTAATCCAAACGTTTTTTCCCGATTATTGCGAATAACTCGCCACTTACGGTTGGAGATGCTACATTGCTACATAGATGCTACATTGTTGCACGGATCCGCACAGACTGTGGGTGCTGTCCCAATACTTTTGTTCATGGCGCAAACGCTTATGCTTATGCAGCATCTGGCTTCGCTGAGCTCTTTCCAGCTTAGTATGTCCTTGAACCTTTTTCTTTATTTTCAATTCTTTTATGGAAATAAAAGTTTCATCCGTTCAACAATATTGAAAAGCATTAGTAGTCATAATAATCTGCGCGGCATCTTTTGGACTCTGTTTTAGGAGGTACATCTGGTTGCTTGTAAATCCCAGCCCAAGAAAAAGGGGCAAAAACAAATTTGACAAGAGCTTCGGGATTAGCGCAGATTAACGTTATAGCGCTTGCACTTTTTGCAGCTGGACACAGAAAGAAACTTGCAGCTAATCCCTGAGGGATGAGGACGTGTAAAACAACAAAAGCGCACACTTTATGGGGACGTTTATTAGTGAACAGAGCGTAGCTTTAGACGCGCATATGCGCTGTGATCCGCTTTCCCCGCCCGGTTTACACGGCTCGCAGATTGCTTTTCTTCACTTGTTCCAAAGAAGATTGAGAGCATGTTTAGTTTTTATGAGTCCAAGAAAAAGCTTTGAGTGATTGTTACTTGTACAACAAAGCAATGAGCTAGTCTCCTTTGGAACAACGCACGGCATGGAAAATGTTTTGCTTGTTGATGCAATGGAAATGCCGCTTCGCATTATCAACCGTCATCAACAAGTCAAATAGAATTAACTACTGCAATCAGCACAACATTACAGCATTACAGTTTTGAAAGCTAGCTAGCTAACTGACCGAAACCATGACAAAACGTTTTGCCACCAGAAGGTTTATCCATTTTATTATTTTAATTTTTTGGGGGAAGAACATCTAAAATAATCTATGATGACTGCTAAAAGCCATGTTTCTGTTTTCTTAAATCACTATCCAATAATGCCGTTCCTTGGTCAAATGATTTGACCAAGGTATGGCATTATACGCTTGGACATTCGCTCCATGTGATGTCACGGTCAAATGTCCGACATAAATCTGAATCAAAACTAGCGTCTTGATGTTAGCACAAAGCGTAGACATTGTCCTGTTTCATAGACACGTAATGTTATGCCGCCTTTTCCCAATCAATTCGTCGCGACGCGCTTCTTCGCTTCCGACAGCGCTGCCATCGTAGCGCAATCATCGCAAGGGCCATATTTTGTAATCATTTCTATCTTTTTACGAGAAACATTGGGAGGAGAAGTGGCTTCCATTTCATGTTCCATTACACGCCGCCTTAGCGCGCAATTACACCCTCCAGTAGCAAAATGGATGACAGAAATGAAAGGTGCAAAGAAGCGGGACAAAGGTGGATGCTGAATAGGGATGGGAGGTGAGGGGCATCCCCTAACATTATTTTAACCATAATCTCAAACAGTATTTCACAGAGCATTGATGCTAATAAGCTAAAAAAAGAAGAAGAAAAAAAAAAAAAACACTTGATGCTTCACTGCCTCAAGTGGCCACTAGAGGATGCTAGAACTGGAAATCAAACCGTTTTTCACTAGATGTTGACTTTATCGGCGAGAAGTATTGTTTCTGTTTATTAAATGAGCTAGTTAGATAAATAACTACTCAAATAGTTAGGGACTACTGTATCTTAGTCAGTTTATTCATTCGTTCCTTCGTCCTTCAATTTTTCTTTTGTTAGTTTGAAAGTAAGTTAGCGTCATTAGTTTGTCGAAGGCTTATCTAATTAATCAGCAACAAAATTGGACAGCTAATTAGCTGGTGAGTCAGCAAGATTTTCAGTGAGTAAGTACACTTCTGTGTTTGACAGTCACCTTCTTACACTAACTATGTTGTCTGTTGGCTGCTAAAATTCACAGGGAAAAATCAACAGATGCTTGGACGGACCTGCATAAAACAGTAGGCCGCTACACTGTGCTATCACTTATTTTTGCAGGTCTTTGTTGAACGGGATGGTTGCTTCGACAACTTTGTATACCCTCTGTTTTCCAAGATGACTAAATGTAGCCTAATGAAAAGCAGCGGATGTTTCTGAGAGCTCATGCAGTGAGTGCGTCTTCACTTTGTCAACGCGGGAGTGCTGAGAGGTGAATTAAACGTGATAATGAACAACACTTCACCGCCAGACGCTTAATGGAGGGGAGGTGTAAACACAGTGTGAGCGAGGACTCCTCTCTTCTCCCGAGGGAAGCCTTCGACGACGTTCCCTTTTAATTCACATCTCAACCCTCAGACCAACATACATCGTTACTGACAGCCCCCAAATTTACACGATTTAGTCCAGTCCAGTTCAGTTATGTTTGTCAGCTAGCAACGCATACATGAGTTATCTAGATAGTCGGATAATGAGTTATAATGAATTGAATTTAGACAGCTATTTAATTACCAAATCAGCTACGAGGGAAAAATGAAAGGGAAAATACTTTTATTCTTTAAATTACTATTTTACCTGAGAATAGCATTTTTATTTTTTTTATTCACAGGAATAAAATTAATATTATAGAACATATGAAAAAATAACTTATTGGATTTCAACAAAATAAAGTACTATATGTGTATTTTGGTCAAGGATTATTGAACGCTTTTGTCAGATATTATCATCATCATATTATCAAAAACGTTTCCCTTCTATCATTATTTTATTTAATTATGTTGCATTTTCAAATCCACCGTTACTAAAGAACGTAATTTTCATATTCTTAAGGTTATAATTAAAATAATTCCTAAAAAAAAAATCAAGAGCGCGTCTGTGTTTTGCTTCTTTTCTTTTCCCCTATTCACGTTTGCGCACTCAAATGTAAAAACAAAGGGGAGGAATAACAAGGATTAAGGGATTCATTGACCGTAGGTGTAATTTTACTCCGGCCCTCTTCGGACGCCCCTGTGTTGAGGAGTAGTGATGTGCATTCCAGTTCTTTTAAGTGAACTGAATCTTTAGAATCAGTTCACTCAAAAGAATCGTTCAACGAATCGTCCCCCACACACACACGCTGATCCTATTTTATTTTTTTTATAAATTAGATTTGAAATTTACTCGTATTATTATTATTATTTTAATAAACATTTAGGTTAAAACTTGTCTTGTGTTTTATTCCTTGTTTTTATATTCGCCAATTAAAACATAAAAATCAGACATTTGGTTAACTGCTTTGTATGACAATATGTATGTGTTTTACGTTGTTATATGAGTTGGTGTTCCCCAAAATAACAAATGTCGGTGTTACATGTCAAGTTGCTCCCATGTAATCTTACTCCTCGTCTCGAGTTACGACTGTTATGTTAGGCGAGTTGCGTAGTTTTGTGTTTCCCGACTGCAGATTCGTCACAAGCGACTTGGAACTTCCCTGATTGCAAAACTGTTCAAATTCTCAATAAAACCACTGAACGAAACGTCTCGTTTGCATTTATTATTATTTTAATAAATATTAAAACCTGTTAAAACTTGTGTGGTGTTTTATTCCTTGTTTTTATTTTTTTGGGCATGAAAACAAAAATCTGACATTTGGTTAACCGCTTTATATGACAGTATGTATATGTGTTTTACGTCGTGTATTATGTATTGGTGTCCCCCAAAATAAAGAGCAAGTAGTCAAATACACATTCTTGACACGTACAAAAAATGCATAAAGTTATTAAGTACGCCTGAAAATGGTGGTGTACCTAATAAATGTCCGTGTGACGTCACAGATCAACCAGCCAATCAGGAGGTGGGGGTGAGGGCGGGTGTGGCAGTTTTCACTTTCAGTTCAGCTTTGGCCATGATTTTTCCCTAATGAAGTGGCCTGTTATTCGGTACACCTGAAAATGGCGGCGTCCCTAAAGGAGTGTCCGTGTGACGTCTCAGATCAAACAGCCAATCAGAAAGTGGGGGTGAGGGAGGGTGTGGCACTTTTTACTTTCAGTTACGCTTTGGCCATGATTTTTCCCTAATGAACTGGCCTGTTATTAGGTACACCTAAAAATGGCGATGTACCTAATGGAGTGTCCAAGTGACGTCACAGATCAAACAGCCAATCAGAAAGTGGGGGTGAGGGCAGGTGTGGCACTTTTCACTTAAACCAGGGGTGTGGACCTCCAGTCCTCGAGGGGCCGCGTTCCAATATGTTTTCCAAGTTACCCTCGTTAAACACACCTGCGTGAAAAGTTTTTGGTCACGTTCACGATCTGCAGGAGCTAAAACTTTTCACGCAGGTGCACTTAACGAGGGAATCACACGGACACTCCATTAGGTACACCGCCATTTTCAAGTGTACCTAATAACAGGCCACTTTATTAGGGAAATATCATGGTCAAAGGTCACAGGTGTCAAGCTCTAGTCCTCGGGGCCGCGTTCCAACATGTTTTCCAAGTGACCCTCGTTAAGCGCACCTGCGTGAAAAGTTTTTGGTCACTTTCACGTTCCGCAGGAGCTAAAACTTTTCACGCAGGTGCACTTAACGAGGGAATCACACGGACACTCCATTAGGTACGCCATTTTCAAGTGTACCTAATCACAGGCCAGTTCATTAGGGAAAAATCATGGTCAAAGCTTAACTGAAAGTAAAAAGTGCCACACCCGCCCTCACCCCCACTTTCTGATTGGCTGTTTGATATGTGACGTCACACGGACACTCCTTTAGGTATGCCGCCATTTTCAGGTGTACCTAATAAAAGGCCACTTCATTAGGGAAAACTCATGGCCAAAGCTGAACTGAAAGTGAAAAGTGCCACACCCGCCCTCACCCCCACCTCCTGATTGGCTGGTTGATCTGTGACGTCACACAGACGCTCCATTATGTACACTACCATTTTCAAATGTACCAAATAACTGTCAAGAATGTGTATTTGACTACTTGCCCTTTATTTTGGGGGACACCAACACATATTACACAACATAAGACACGTATACATATTGTCATATAAAGCAGTTAACCAAATGTCAGATTTTTGTTTTCATGCCCAAAAAAATAAAAACAAGGAATAAAACACCACACAAGTTTTAACAGGTATTAATATTTATTAAAATAATAATAAAAGTACATTTCAAACCAGCAATCTAATGTGAAATTGCAGTAGATATATTGGATAACAATATGTAGGCGTATATATGCATACACGTTATTTAAAAATTATTATAAGTGTTAAAAAATCAAGACTACCCAAAGAGAAGCATAATCTCCCCGTTGTTGCATAACGGCGCATCCCTTCATGCAATAAAGTGAGCCGTTAGCTTGGAGAAAACGCGCATAAAAGAAGTGTTGTTTCAGTGAGTGGTTCTTTCTTTGCTTGGAAAATCGTAAATCTACATTCTGGCATACATAGTTCTCGCCAGGAGGGGGACGCAACACGTTCACTGACTGATCCGTTGATGCACGGGAAGGAAGGAAGGCAGTTGACCCATAATGGGTCCTGACTTTCCCGTTCAATGGGTCACCCATTGACTCGTTGGCGAACGGGAAAGTCAGGATTCGTTCCCTCGCTGATGCGTTCTCGCGATGAACTTGAAATGTAAATCACTGTCTCGTTCCCTCACATATCCGTTCAGTTGGTGTACGGGAAATGCAATTCACAACTCGTTCGTGAACAGAAAGTTACGTCATTTTCTTCTTCGTTTTGTTTTACGGCGAGGTGGCACCAGCTTCAATGCGCATTACCGACACCTACTGGTTGAAGTCATATTAAACTGAAAAAAAGAACGAATCACTTCAGGAAGTTATTCGTTCACTCTCGTTCACTGAAAAGATCTGTTGAACGAATCGTTCACTCACGAGCCAACACTATCGCATGACAGCTGATGCTGAGCTCCCATCAGGCAATGGTAACATTAGAGCCCCCCCGTTAACATGGGCGGGTCAGATCAACGCGACCCTCGCCGGGTAGTGTTGTTGGCTATATTGAACATTATCTGGTGCGTTTGCTGTGTGTCACGATAGCACAACGGTTAAGGTTTGCGTCACGGGTTCAAATCCCGTTGATGACTTTTTTTTTTTTTTTTAGTGTTTGCTATTTTTTGTAGCCAGTCAGAAATGCAAACGAGACGTTTCGTTCAGTGGTTTTATTGAGAATTTGAACAGTTTTGCAATCAGGGAAGTTCCAAGTCGCTTGTGACGAATCTGCAGTCGGGAAACACAAAACTGCGCAACTCGGCTAACGTCGTAACTCGAGACGGGGAGTAAGATAACATGGGAGCAACTTGACATGTAACACCGACATTTGTTATTTTGGGGGACACCAACTCATATAACAACGTAAAACACATACATATTGTCATACAAAGCAGTTAACCAAATGTCTGATTTTTATGTTTTAATTGGCGAATATAAAACCAAGGAATAAAACACCAGACAAGTTTTAACATAAATGTTTATTAAAATAATAATACAAGTAAATTTTCTCGCGATGAACTGGAAATGCAAATCACTCACTGACTTGTTCACTCACAGATCCAGTGAACGGGAAATGAAATTCACGACTCGTTCGTGAACGGGAAGTTACGTAATTTTCTTCTTCGTTTTGTTTTACGGCGAGGTGGCACCAGCTTCGATGTGCATTACCGACATCTACTGGTCGAAGTCATATGAACTGAAAAAATAACGAATCACTTTTGGAAGTTTTTCGTTCACTATCGTTTACTGAAAAGATTCGTTCTTTTGAACGAATCGGTCACTCACGAGCCAACACTATTGAGGAGGCGAGATGGGTCCTCTTAGCGATGACGTCAGTCCTGATTTGGAGACGATGGAGCTGCAACTTCAACGTCGTAGCACAGTATGTTAAGTTACGGTTCGTTTATTTTAGTTTTAAATGTACAGTGGGTTTTATAAGACCCCAAATGGAACAAAGTGTACTTATGCCAAGTTGAAAGGTGAGTTAATCCTCATTTTTGTCGGCAGAACAAGTCGACAAATTAGCTAGCTTGTTGAAAAATCCCTAAATAAGACTTAGTCGTCTTCAAACTCAATTGGAACCTCTTGCGTTTCTTTACGTACTCTGTTATGATGGGGAATATTCTAATTAAAGTTTCCAGATACGTTGGATCTTATGCGGCACTGCGTCGTTCGCAAAGGAAGAGCAAATATCTGTTGAATGACAACCATTGTTGTTGCGCTTTTAGCAACTGCATAGTCAGCAGTTGTTAAATTGAAATCTCCTTTTTTGGTTCCAACTCCGTTAGATCTGATCATTGTTAAATAGAGGTGCCAAAAGTACTCACGCTGTGTACCTATATAAAAATACATGAACTTGCGTATCACAAGTAAATGACGCTGGTAAAAGTGGAAATAGATCCATTCAAATTAAAATTCTGACGGCACATTTGCTAAAAGTAATGCCGTTGAGATTCAATAATAACTTATTTTGCCGACCTGTTTTGTCTTGTGCCTTAGCTCCGAAGAAAGTGCCCCCCACCGCCGTCATGCCTCAGAAGAGCGCTCAGACCACCCACTACATCGAGCTGGGGGGCTACCAGTACTGGCCAGTGTTGGTACCCCGCGGGATCCGCCTGTACACCTACGAGCAGATCCCGGGCTACCTGCGTGAGAACCCGTACATCACGGATGGATACAGGGCCTACCTGCCCTCCAGGCTCTGCATCAAGAGGTGAGTGGCAGGTCGGGGAAATGCTTGGGCGATGGTAGGTCAGAGAGATTGGTAAATAGTTGGACTGATAATCCATCACTCAGCTCATCAGTCAAATAGTTAGACATCTGATTAGTTTTCAGGGTCAATCTGAGCTATTTGTGTAACTAGAATCTAAGTTACTAGATGTTGGGTTCCTTAAACAAAGTACCTTGGCACTGAGACAAGACATTTATTTTGTACATGTGTGCTGTATGTGTGTTTGCCAGCCTGTTCATCCTGTCCAATGAGAGCGTGAACATCTGGACTCACCTGCTGGGCTTCCTCTTCTTCTTCTTCCTGGCCGTGTACCACATGGCACAAGTCCTGCCCCAGCTAGGGGTCTCGCGCGAGGACTACGTCATCTACTCCGTGGGACTCTTCTGCTTCCAGGTTCACGTTTCCCTTGCCTTAAAAAAAAAAACTGTGATCACTTCATTGTTGTAATGCTTATAAAAGAGGCTGTCAAAAGCTAACCTGTGACCGCTGTGTCTCCAGCTGTGTCTGCTGTGCTCAGCGGGCTACCACTTGTTCCGCTGCCACCGCTCGGAGAAGACAGGCCGACGCTGGATGGCGCTGGACTATGCCGGCGTGTCGGTGGGCATCCTGGGCTGCTACGTGCCCGCCGTCTTCTATGCATTCTACTGCAATAACGTGAGCACGCTACCAATGTTCACCAAGAAATAAAAGTGGATTAGTGACAGAGACAATTCTGCAATTTTCTTTTGTTTTTCTTTTTGATTAGTGATATGAGATTCTCACATTTCTTGCTTTTAGAATAGGATTATATGAATGTATTTATATTATGATATAAAATGATTTCTTCAGTTTTTTTTCTAATTCTGCAACTTTGTCATATATATATTTGTTTTTACAAAAACGCAATTTATTTTCCGGTCTTTAGCACCAAAAGCCAAGCCCTTGCTTTTTTTGTTCTGTGTTAGTACTGGCGTCAGGTGTACCTGGTTACAGTGCTGGCAATGATCCTGGCTGTGTTCTTGGCGCACATCCACCCCAACTTCCTAAGCAAGCAGTGGCGCCGGCCTCGCCGGTTGGCCTTCTGCGCACTGGCGTCAAGCGGCCTGGTGCCCGTCCTGCACTTTGTCTACGATGCCGGTGGCTTCTCCACGGACCTCGTGCAAGTGAGCGAGCGCTTGTTGCTGTCATTCTTATTTTCTCTCTCTGTTTTTTTTCTTTTTCATTTTAATGCTGTTGTTGCTGGATTTCCTCAGTCTTTCATCCCGCGCGTGCTGGTCATGTATTTGATGGCGGTGTTGGCGCTGCTCTTCTACATCTCCAAAGTGCCTGAACGATACTTCCCAGGTCAGCCATCACAGCGGGAATGGCGAGTGTGGTAAAAAATGAGCTTTTGGGCTAAATTGTGTCTACCGTGTCGCTTCAGGCCAGCTGAACCTTGTGGGCTCCAGCCACCAGCTGTGGCACGTGCTGCTTCTGCTCATGTTCTACTGGTGGCACCAGTCGTCTTGTTACATCATGGCCTACAGACATAGACATACATGCCCCGCCATCCTCGTTGGGACCAACGCACACTCCTAGCCTACATGGAAAACGACGACACGACACGCTTTTATAGTCACAGTAAGATTAGACTGAAATGCCATGCTACGCTCCTACATTACTATAGACTCAAACAGAATACAAGAAAACTATTCCAACCTTAGACTGGTCTATAGTCCAATCTATTTTCTTACAGAAACGGCTCATTTGCCCCCAGCATGCACTGCTGCTGAAGAGCGCGCCAGTTCAGGACAGGAGACAACGGCCACTACATGACATAGAACGCCGCAAATTTCTTTTGCGGTCAATGATGACATTAACTCCAAAATACCATCAGAAAATGTTACTGCTGATTGTATGCCACTGACAAGTTAAAAGCTAATTTTGTCTTTGTTAGCAAACAAACAAAAGAACCGAGCAATGTAGCAAAGTAGCCAGCCACTAACACTGGGAACACAGCCTGTATAGGTCCATCTTCCTTAGGTGCAAAATAAAATAGTATTTTACCAAAGCAGTGGTCCCCAAGTTGCTTCTTGGTAATAATGGTGAAAACCAATTGAAAACCCCTGGAATAGACTATCCAGTCCTGTCACAACCTGACCAGCCTACTGTATCCCCAAGTAAAGTATGTTGTTTGAAATTGAGAGAATATTGTTCTCGGTCCAAAACTAGGCTGTTATCCCACTAGACTACAATTGACAATCATATACAACTTTCCTACCCTGCCCGACAGTATGACAGACTGGGCCAGTCTATGCTAGTCTATGAATACACTAAACCTTATAGTACGACTTGACTATCCCATGATGTCCTCGACTGGACTATTATGAATCTGGACAATGCTAGATTGACTAGTCTATCATAGTTATTATCTCTAGTTCCACTTGGGTCGTGTGCAATGTTCCCCTCTTTGTGTATGAAGTGATCCCTTTGCATCAGTATCTGCTTGTTTTTTTGTAAGCATGAGTACATGTTTAAAGAAACAAAGACTTATTTCATGTGGATAAACTTCTTTTGTATTCAATTATTCTTGTGTAACTCCAAATAAAAAGTGTGAGGTAAAGAATGAGCTGTGTTGTGATGAGCAAAAATATTCTGTCAAATTTCTCAAATAATATATTTGAACTCAAGCATTTTCCATACATAATTTGAAAGAGAAAAAAAACCCATTAGCCTGCAAATATTGGATTGTGTCTTACAATCAAAATAGAGCACTTGGGAGAGAGTGGTTGCAGAAACGTTCCAAATTAAATACACACACACACAAAAAATCACCACAGTTCCCAGAGCCAACGTGAGGAAAAGAAACGATCCCTTCTGGTCCATGGTGACATGCATAGAAAAGAAGGAGGGAGGCCTCAAGAACAAAACAAAAAGTGGTTAAACTTTTCCCGAGGTACTGTGCAAGCAAAGGCTCTCCCGTATAGAAATGCTAGTAAGGCTTTGCGGTGCGAAATACGTACAGTGGTACCTTGCATTACAAGTTTTGTTGTTTGCAATTGCTCAAATAAACAGCGTCTCTCCTTGCTCACGCGCGAGGACATTACGGTACCTTTAATACTCCAATTTTGGCTCACAACACAAAGTCAACAAAAAAATAAACATGCAACTAGAGAAACTTTCAGGCACTCGTAAGTCAAGGTACCACTGTCATACAAAGAGCGTACGTGAGCGGAACAGTCGCACATAAAAAAATCACAGTTTGGAGAAGGTCGCTTCTGCAGCATAAAAACAGCTAAAACGATATGCAAACTCCAGAGTCTCTCCACAGGATTTAAGAGGTGTCGGCAGTGTTGGGTGCCCCACCCCGCCCTTAGGAAGACTTGCGTGCGAGTGGGTCACCTATTGGTGAAAGCCGGTTTGGAAGATGTCTACCACAAGTCTGAACATGAAGGGAACTATACGAGGGATTAGAAGCTGGACGTTAGCCGCCTTGCATTACCTCTTGTCCCGGTTCTTGGAAGCACCCTGTCCATGGTCTTATAGTTCCCCGTGAAGCGCAGACTGGGACTTTCCAGTGGTGACGTTTCACATGTCTGTCTTAGATTCAGGCCGACAAGGAAAAACAAGACCCAAAATAATTTTATCCACAGAAAGTGGTCTTGGCAATCTTGCTACTGCTTCAGTGGAGGCAAGAACCCCAAAGTCCACCCTTGGTTTTACATTTCTGGTGAAGACACCCCACTGGTGGGCCCAGAACATTTGGATTTCCCAAAGGCGGCGCCTGGGAGTGCTCCCCGGTGGTCTCCAGGTCCACATTGATCTCAGAGAGGCCTGGATACCTTCACCCAGGGGAACCCAAAATAATCTTGGCAGTCTTACATCCTCTGGTCAGCATGTTTCGGTGCTACATCCTAAATAAAAACAGACTGGTCGCTCAGCGCAATACCAGTGGAAGAGTGGCACATTTGAAATCACAACTGGAAGGTTGCTAATGGTTCTTGAATATTACAAAAAAATCTTGGCCCTAAAGACCTCGGCCATTGGTTTTAGAGAGTAACTCGGGAATTGGCATTGTGGAGTCCTGCTTATACAACAAAAATGATGGGAATTGGAGCAGTTGTGCATTAGATATCACAGTAGGAGTTACTTGTTTCTCAAATGTAGCAAAGGACAGTGCACCAAAACTTCCTACTCGCAGTGCCTGTCTGGCACCATGTGGGCCTCGCAAAGGGATCCAACACAATCTTGGTTCCGTGTAAAGTGGGCTTGCCTGTACAGGCTGGTCGCTACGTCCAGTATATTACAAAATCACATTTGTTGGGTTTCTTAACAGGTGCACCACACCACCCAGGACTTTGCACTGGGGTGACTGGATCACCCCAGCCTGGACATGGACCCAAAGGGTTCCGAATAATCTCGACAGGAGGTACACGAGCAAACGGTTGTCGTTAACCTAAATCATCACTCTGTGGGTTTAAAGAGCCACCCAAGCATGCTCCAGTCAGAGTGTCAAGGTATCGCTTGCTAAATAAAAACATTTGGGTCACGAGTGGTGGCATCTTCCAAGTCAGTTTATCGGCTTGTTAGGCTCGAGATACCGAGCCTAAAAAGATTTCATTCGAAATCACAGTTTGTCGGCTTGCCAATGTTCCTCGTGCACCGCAAAGGACGTCAGCCCAAAGACATCCTTTCTATGGTTTTACTTTCCCCCAATAGAGTACTGTCGTGGTGGCACTTTTATAAAAAATAAAAAAAAATAAAATACAATTTGCAAGTGGTCACACATTAAAAATCAGAGTTTGTTGGGTCGCTAACGTTTCTCTAGCGTTAAACCAGCTATGTGGCTTCCAAGGCCGTTTCACAGGATTTGAGTGGTCTTAGGAAGTCAGACGTTTGTTCCACGACTGGACAATCTTAGGGGCTATGTGACAACGACCTGTCATAATGGAACATGTGCGAGATGTGGGAGTCACTGCTTGGATGGAAACGGTGCAGCGCCAAACGGGTCCAGTTCCAGCGACTGCTGCTGAGGCCCAGCAGAGACCACCACTTCCGTGAAAGGCACTGCCCCAAAATCGTCGGTGGTGCTACGATCCCCGTGAAGAGCCACTGCCCAGGATGTGCCCAGGTCACTCTTGCTTTCAGGGAGGCCCCCCGGGTAGGCGCCTCCGTTCCGTCCTCCGTCCTGAGGGTGGAAGGGTTTAGCTCCAAAGGGGTCCAGAATCTCATCCTTTTGGAGTTGGGCACTGTTGTCCTTCCCTTCTGCAATGGTCACATCCACACTGATGTTCTCTTTAGAATCACTTGGGAACTCGTTACTACTCTGTGAGTCCCGCCGGCCCACTTTCTTGTGCCTACGGACCCGCTCTGGGGTACGGAATGTGGCTTTGGCAGGTTTTCCACTTTTCCTTCCACCCGTGGGGGTGCCGTGGTGCCGCTTTCCACCGCCCGTCCCGGTGGCATCCTGCTTGGTTTTCCTTTGGCGCGACGACAGCTTCTGGAGGCTGCGCTGTTTCAACCTCTGTTGCTGCGGCGAGTCCTCTGCGGATGGTAGAAAAATGTCCTCGGCGCTCCTGGATGTGGTAGGAAATGGGACGCCCGGCTGGAAGGGGCTGAAGCCGAAGACGTCCACGCCCTCGGGGGAAACGGGCGGAGTCTGGCCACCGGCGTTCTTGGAGAGATTCCGGCTGAACGGCGCTTTGGTGAAGACGTCGAAATCGTCAGCCGGTGGCTGTTCGAGGCTGGCTTGCCGGAAAGGCGCCTTGGCAAAGATATCTCCCACCGCTGAGTCCCCGCCAAGGAAGGGAACGGCACCAAAGACGTCCACCGAGGCCAGGGAGTCCCGAGGGTCCATCGGAACTGGACCAGACTGGCCTCGATTCCGCCGCTTGGTAGCAACTTCCTTCTGCGAGAGATTCTTCGCCTTGTCGTCAGAGTCCAAGCTACACTTGTCATCGTCCTCGCCGTCTTCTTCGGACTCCATCAAGAGGGGCCGCTGGCCCTGATTCTCCGGCTCAGTGTCGTCGCCATGTTCGCTGATCGTGCCTTCGTACTCCTCAGGCTCCACCAGCTCTTCCTCCTCCTCACTGCTTTTTGGCGAAGGAGGGTCAGACTCGAAATCGCTGTCCGAATAGTCGGCCCTCCTGATGGACTTGTGCTCCTTGGCTGTCGGAACTGGCGACCGATCGTCGAGAGAAGCTGGAATGGAAACGACGACTTCGGGTTTCAACGGATCGCCTGCTGCTACATTGGAACCTGCCGGAACAATACAAACGTTCAAGTCGGAGAAGAGGAATCCCCCTTTTTTTGGGGGGGAAGAAAATTGCAACATTTCGAAGCATGAAGACGAGTTAGTGAGTAGTTCTTCACTAGGAGTCAATTCTTACACTTAGCCTACCCGTTAAAATCAGCACATCAGTCAAACTATTTTGGGGCCAGCAGCCAACATTGTACAATGGCAGATGAACAGCAAAAAGATGGCATTTGTTACGAGTGTAATGCCAGGAAGACGATGCGGCCAAACCTCTGGCTCGCAATGTCATTTTGGGAGTGCGCCACAAAATGTCTGCATTCAAAGTAGACTACGTATTTACGTTGCGCTTTACTAAAATGAAGAAAAGCTTGCGTGTCACTGACAATACCTTGACATTAAAACTAAAATGTGCAATTCCGCATTCTTGTAGCTGAAGCTACAGAAAAAATATCTTACCTCCATCAGGTCCAAAAAGTGTCAATGTGGCCACCGCTTGGTTGTTGGTGTGATATGGCAAAAACTGCACGAGCGACCCATTTCCACAATTCATTGAAGCATCAATTGGAATTTTTTTTGCCATGACCGTCAACGGTCGTTCAGACGGAGGTCTGCATTTCTTCTTTGTTTTGGTCAGTTTGTCAGCAAGATTTGATTTATAAATAAATCCATAAGATTTCAAGATTGTTCTGCCTTGATGAGATTTTTAGGCTGAGATTTTTGTTTGTTTTGATTGCCACTTGTTTGGCTGAACTACGCAAGTACATGGCCGATTGCCTTAAAACGGAGCCTGCAAAACTACATGACAGAACTCACCAAAACGTTGACGCCAGGTAGCACACGCACAAGATTTGTCCAAATCACGGCGGAAATGCACAAGCAGTACAAGCTTGGCTTTCTGCTTTTTTATTTATTAGCGGGATAGTGAAAAAACTACGAGACCAATTATCACAAAAGAGTTTGGGATGTTTCCGGTTTGGGAGAACTTTGTGTCACTTATTGCGTTACTTATTTTTAATGTCCGCCGTCGCTTTTGATTTCAGGGATTAGCAAAAACGTTTAACCGTGACAGCAGAACGACAGCCAAGCTAGCACGTCAGGAACATCTTGCTTGTTTCAATGTGTAGTGGTGGAACATTAAAAAAAAAAAAAATAATTCAAATTTTCTTGATTGTTTGTCTTGTTTTTCAATGCGTTTTATTTCTCAGTAACATTCTGTAAGAAATACAGCCACACTCACAGTAGGATACAAAATTGTTTTTACAACCAAACAAAGATGGTGTCTTCTACAGGCCACGTACCAGCTGCAGTATGTTTTCAGAAACATGTAGCTTTTTCTTTTTGAGCTTGTAAAAAAAGGGGCAAAAGCAAAAAACCCTGAGACAAAACGGGGGGGAAAAAAAAATATGAGACGCACAAATGTAAACAGCGACAAGTGGGTTCATCTATTCGGTTGTTTTCTTCTAGAATCTTCCACCAGTACACGTGAACAAGATGTTTCTGAGCGTGGCTGCCGGACGCATGCGAGGAGGAGCGAATGATAGTAAAAAAAAAAAAAACAATGTAAACGGAAAATTTAAAAAAAAAGCGCAGAAAAAGCAGGTGCTTGAATGAGGAAACGGTGGGACTTACCTTTGAGGGTAAAACGTAAGGGGGGGGGGGGGGGGGGGGGGGGGTGTATTAGCAATGGTGGCGAGCACTGCGCTGGCAAACCAGAGCCCTTTTAGGCTTGTATGGACAAAAGTGGACAAGTACAAAAAAATAATGTCTTCCATTCATGTGCCATCAGCCAGTTGGAATTTAGAGCGAAAAACATCCGTTTTGTCACTGCCGTGGTTGGTCCACTGAATAAAATGATGCAGCAAAGGCACTTCATTGCAAAAAAAAGAAAAAAAACATTCAAAAAAATGCACCAAGATGCAACTTTCACTACAGAGCAACGGAGCATGTCAGTTTTTAAAATTAAAACTCCACAACCTTTTTTAGGAATGCATTGAGGCCAATGAACTTTTCCCTCCTATCTTGTTTGAAATTTGCATTTGGTTTTGTCATGCAAAATTCTGGTCATACTCATACATAGTGTACGACTTCATGTAAATGAGCACTCAACTAAATCGAGACAAAAAGCTCCCAAACGTACAATACGAGGGTTCTCCCAAACATTTCCTGGGAGGACAGTTACTGAGCTTCTTTCTTCGACAACGTATTAGCCTTGCCACACATATGGTTGGCACAAAAACAACAAGCACATTTAACATTTAGCATAGCAGTACCAGGCTGATGTGATGGCGCAAAAGACGGTGATAATCTGTTACAAACGAAAAAAGAGGAAAAGTTGCCGTTCACTTTGAGAGCAGGAAGAGGCACACGAGCTATTATTGCTCAGCGGCGGCGGCCTTTCAAGTCACGCGTTAACCTGAAGCTCGCTGGAGGAGTTTGTCGTTTGCGACGGCGGTTCCGTTTGCTGATTACTTCACGTCAAGCTGTACCGGATGACGTGCACATGCGCGACGTTTTTAGCTGCGACGACTAACTTTCACGACATTAGCGTGCTTGTATATGCGTATTGCGAGCCATCCGAATTTTGCTAATTACTATAGCGAGCCTGGCATACCCAACAGCTTAAGATGATTGACACTTGTGGCGAGACAAATCTACAAAATGCTTTTTTCAGAAATGGATTACATTTTGTTGCCAACCAACAGGGCATCTCCGAATTTTGACTGCGACCTTTCGCACCGACTAACTTCCTAACATGTGCTTGAACGTGACAATTCACATTGGACGGTGATATTTCACTTCACAAATAATGTTAAGGCCGACAAAAGCTGAATGAGGACGGCCATGCGAGCCTGATGCCTCTTTAGCTTGAATAGTCCTGGCTACATTCTTCGGTGGCTTTTTTCTGTTTTTTCGATGAAAGTTGATCTCTTGCTGCTGACCTATAAGGCTGATTGATTACAATGAAAGCAGTTGCCGTGAAAATAACCAATAAAAGTAAAACATTTAAAAAAAATCTATATGAAGCGCTTCTCTACACTCCCCAAATGAGGCGCAAGTGAGCCAACGTAGCGGGAAGACGAACGAACAGAGTTAATGTAGAACCCAAGACTCTCCCATGGATGGTAGGGGAGGCGGACGTTCTGGCTCCGAGAGGGCCAGCAGGTTTGGGGACAGAGGGGTGGGGGTCCTTGCGGCTGATACTCCTTAAGACTTGCCTGCGCTGGCCACAAAGGGCACGGAGCCAAACAGGTCCTCGGTCGGGAGGGGCTCGGCGGATGGGAGTCGCTCAGCCTCCGTGCTGGCTCTTCTCTCCGCAGGGTTGTCTGCACGGGGAAAATGAACGTTGGTACATGCCATTTGTCAACTGTTGAGGTCCATTCACTGACGCCAGTTTGCATAATGCCGTCGTCTGTCTCTCTCTCTCGTTCATTTGAATAGCACAATGACACAAATACCTCATAATACTAAAAGAATGACTTCTGTTCACCGCCTCTGTTGTTTGATGTGACAGGTGCGCTTTGCAATTTCGGAGTGAGCGAAGAAAGAGTCACTTGCTTGCTCGGAGCATGTCAAACTCGCGGTCGATCAGCTCCTCCTCGGTCAGTTTGGAGAAGTTGTCCTCGCCAAACGGGTTCCAGCGAGACATGTCGGGAGGGTGGCTGGCACTCAGGGGGGGAGGGGTGATGCCGTCCGAGGCCAGCACAGGCGTTCTACACGGGGGAGACCAAGTGGGCAACAAAGATCATTTACTTACTTTAATTCTTTTTTTTTTTTTCCTCAATACTGCCTTTTGGCTGTCATACCGAATATTTTGACACTCCTTTCCCAACTTTTAAATAATAATCGTAGAAGGTTACCTGGGATTGTTGTAGGCTGGCTCTGCAGGCGAGGGCGCCCCCATGTGGGCTGTCGCGGAAGTGGGTGTGGTGGCATTGTAGGAGCCCAGAGGCACCTGGAACTCCAGTGGGGAGGACATGTAGGTGGGGAGATGATGATGATGTTGTTGTTGTTGCTGTTGTTGTTGATGTTGCTGTTGATGTTGATGAGCAAAAGCCTGTTGGTACTCCTGCAGCTGGTGAATGGGTTTGGGGAGAGAGAAAAGTGGACGGTGGCAATGATTTGGTGGCACATGGCGAAGAGCGACAAGATGGCGTAATGCTGTTAGAGAGCAGTTCTGGATTAGGGAAGCTAGGGTGAGGGGGGTGGCAGGGGAGGTAAGTGACGAGGCGGCCAAAGTCAAACAAAGTCAGCTTGGCTATTTTCTTTTCCATTTCGATTTGTTTTAGATTATTTTTGCCTTTTTTCACTTGTATTTGAAAGGTCATATTTTTGCGTTGTATTGTCACATCTGCATGTGGTTTTTGGTGTTTGTTATTGATGTCTGATTTCGCCCCTCAACTATTTTTCATTACATTTTACTGAATTGTTATTTTTTTCCTATTTAATAGTAAAACAAATAGCATTACAGGTATATTTTTGTTGATTTTAGTTGAAAACTGGTGGCGATATTAGAGTCGCTGTCCTTAACGAACAAGTTTAGATAATTTGGTGATGTTTTTTTTTTGTATTTTCTCTGAAATACTTGTCGAATAATTCTTCCATTTTTGAATTCAAAATGATTTTTTCAACATCTTTGTTAAGATATTTCTGTACTATTCCTTTAATGGATTCCTACATTACCGTGTTTCCCTGCTGATTATTTTTCAGTGTTGTATTTTAGCCAGTCTCGACGATGCGAAAGAAAATCACATCGCCGGCGTTTGGGGGTTATAAACTGCACGTCGTGCGAACTTGGCGGCATGCCGAGGGTGGGAGAACCCACGCAGGCTTTCCACCCTCTGTTCAATCCCTTCGCTTTGGCCGCCTCGTGGCGGCAGATTGCCACCCGCCCGAAACAGATGGCGAACGTTGGCGGGAAACGCAACGAAAAATTGCCGCCAGTCAACAGTTAAGTCTGAGCGTCTGCTGGCGGCGCCGCACTTGACGGGCGCGGGAGGACGGAGACGGCGTGGCGTGATTCGTGTCGCTATGCGACTCGCTCATGTCGTACATTCTTGTGGTGATATTTTTTTGTTTTTCCTCTATATCTGTCTGTTATATATATTTTTCTTATTTTCATTACAAATGATATAACATGCAAGATGACTGTGTGAAAGCACATTTTTGGATTTGTGATGGCTTACGGCCACATCAGATGCGCCAAGTTTCCCTAAGCTATGCGTAAATGGACGAACAGCCAACTCACCATGGCGGCGTACTGGGCCTGAGCGGCGTGAGCGACTCTCTGCTGATACGTGGACTGCTGCTGCTGCTGCAGCTGCATCATCATTTGCTGCTGCTGCTGCTGCTGCTGCTGCAGCTGTATGGATTGCTGCACGGCCTGTTGGTACTTGGGGGGCGAGGGAGGGGGTGTCGTTTCAAAATAAGAACTGAAACTCACCGCAGTGACGGGAGCGGCGAGGTTACCTGGAGGTATTGGAGTTGCTGCGCGTTGATGTGTTGCTGCTGCAGCGCTTGTTGGTGTTGGTGTTGTTGGCGAAGCTGCTGCAGGCGCAGGTCGCCCGGCTGCAGCTGCTGCAGCACTCTGTGCTGCTGACTGCCAGGCTGCTGCTGTGGCTGCGCGCAAGGCTGTCCTGAACCAGGAGTGGGCGCTGCCAACACAAATCACACCGGTGCTGTCTTTTTACATTATTTCTTTGACGGTTACTTTTGTCAGTCCCCCCCTCCCAATATTCTTCTATTTTTTAGTCTTGGTATATTTTTCCCCAAAATACAAATTTTTTTGATACATACATATATATATATATTTTCTTTAATTACATTTACTCTTTGCTAATATTTCAAATTGTGTTTGACTCATTTGTTGTAAAAGTTCAAAATACTTTTTGCCTTTTTTCAATTTTTATTTTAATACTGTTTTCTACAGTATTATTGAATTTAATTCAAAATGCTTTTGAATCACCTACTATCTGTGCTTTTCCAAATAACTCAATTTATTCTGTATATTTTACACGTCAAGTTTACTACTTTCACTATTTTTATTCCTTTTTAATGTCTCAATGTTTGTGCGTAACATTTTTACAAAATGGATGGACAGCCCTCGCCCAGTAATTCTGTCTTTTTTTAAACAATATTTACTACTTCTATTAATAGTTGTTTTTGTCTGATATTTACAGTATTTCTGTATTTTCCACACAATATTTATTAGTTTTACGCCTCTTCAACAACGGATGGGCGTAAACAATGTAATGTACCCTTAAGACCAGCAGGAGGGGCTAGTGTGCCTTCTCTTCTTGCAGTGTTTTGCTTGTTTGGGACGCACCTTTCTGCCCATTACTGACAGGCGCAGCAGGCGCCCCGGTCACCTTGACAGGCGTGACGGTGGCGAGGGGCAGGACGTTACTGTTGGCCGCCTTTGGCCTCTGTCGGGGGGCAATGGAGGTCTCCGTCGGGCCAACCGAGTCTCGTATTCTGAATGAAATGAAATTAGAAAAATATCAGCGGTGATTTGAAATGGCTAAAGACGTTAAAAGTTTTAATGGGGCCCAAATTAGAACTCTACAACCACTTTGGGTAGGCTTAATGATGCTTTTGTAATAATTTAGTCTATTTTGTCCAATATCGATCCATCTGTCCCTAATTATTTAGTATTTTTCCAAACGCGTATATTTCCCGTTCAGTACCTTGCTTTTGTCATGCTCTTCTTGGCGGCCGCCTCGCTGGCCGTGAGTGGCTCCGGTAATGACGTGGGGATGGGAGAATTCTAGAAAGACAGTCATTCTCTCAATGGGTAAGAACTGGAAATAAAACACACCGTCCGTCCTGTACTCACAAAGATATTTGGCACGGGACAGTCCTTTCCGGCAAATTTAAAGGCAAAGTAGGACACTTGGTAGATGTCTGGTCTCTCCTCCTGGTCTGGTTCGAGCATATATCCTGCAGGAACGCATTCTTGTAATTACACTGAGGACAGTGTGGTATGTTTCTGCTTTCGGCCACTAGCCGGAGCCATTGCACCACTCCAATCAGGGGAAGTGAGACGAGTGGAAAACAAGCAAGCAGACAAAGTCGTGACTGCTTTTAACAGGCTCGACTTGTGGACAGACAGATAATTCACTCATCACAAATAAGGCTGAGTGCACAGATTAGTTTGTGAAAACCGTGTCAGCCCATATTCAGCTCAATAGGCAAATGTGAATACACAGAAAAAGACTTACGGATTAAGCAGTGCAACTTGAGGGAGAACTTGGAGTTGTCGGGTACGATGAAGGTTCCGTCGCATATGGCGACTTGACTCTCCCCGAACGGAAGCGTGAAGAAACACAGCTTGTACAACAAGCATCCCAGTGCCTGCAGAAACAAACATTTGACGGTTAGAAAGTCTGTTTTTGATATGGACACATTTGGGCCAGAGCTCCTTGGAAACACACACATTGGTCCTAAGAAACTTGCTTCAAAACAAAATGTCAGACTTATTTGTTTATCTATCTATTTATTGCACGTGCAGTACTCAGGACGAGTTTCTAATTTTATGTTAGAACATCAGGTGGGGCTTTGGGGCAAACCTATGTGAGACTTTAAAGGACTCTTGGAAATGACCCCAAAACTCAAAATGGCTATTTTTCGGTCATGCCTTAGAGACTATTTTCTTTAAGGATTTCCTCATGATGGACACGCCTCCCAAACGTTTGTTGCTCATGGCAAGTGTGAACACAATTCCAGGCACAATTGGAGCCACTCAGCTATTAGTTATTCAGCTAACGTGCCAGGCAGTGACTTTTACGCCCTGAGCAATATGGCCGTCCAAACAAACAAGTCTGCAGGCTGCTTATGAATGATGCAATGAAATGTGCTAACACTGCAGTTTAGAGAAAACACACTTTGGAATCCTTCAGTTGCCTTTAGGGCTTCTGGTGCCTCTGAGCGCTCGTCGTGTTGTGCAGCTGACAAACGTGTGTGTGTGTGTGTGTGTGTGTGTGTGTGTGTGTGTGTGTGTGTTGACACAAGCTCCAAACATGGAAGTGAGCGTGCTGGCGGTGGGCTGACAGGAAGTATGGCGGTGCTAGAGGGAGGAAGCGGTGTTTGTTGCCCAACTCTTGTCTCATCTAAGCTAACGAAGCAGAACACCAGAACACAACTGACTTCAGTTGCTGACATCACTCGCGAGGCCACACCCCTTAAAAGGCACACGTTTGAAAAATACCTACATAGGGTAATTCGGCATTATGAAGCTAATTCAATCTATTTTTACGTTTTATAAAATAGACTGCTATTTTCCTGTTACACACATCATGTTGACAAATATACAGTGCCAATTTCTTGTGGGGGAGAGTGCGACAGTTTATTGGACATGGGAGTGAAGTGGTTTGCCAGCTTGGTCACGGAACAAATCAAACTGCAAAGTCAAGGTGCTCTCACTTGTTACTCTGGCTGCACTCCAAACGCAACTTTCAGCTTCAAAACAAAGTCTGCACTTGGGCCTCATTATCACAAAAGGGATGTCTGACAGGGTTGTCGTGTAATTTTTACGAGGGAGGGACACAAAGGTAAACAAGAGTTGGGCGAGGCCGCAGGGAGGAGGAAGAGGAGGAACCTGTTGGAGCGGAGTAAACGGCAAGAAGGACAAGCGGGACAAACCAGCCCTGAGACCAAGAGGGACAGAGGGGGGGGGCGAGATATAGGGCGAGAGAGAGGGCGAGAGAAAGAGAGACAGAGAGCGAGAGAGCGAGATAGCAAGAGAGAGAGAGGGCGAGAGAGAAAGAGAGCGAGCGAGACACACACACACACACACACACACGTAGACGTACCCATATGTCAGCCTTGGTGGTGATGGCTTTTCCCGCATACAAGTTAATCATCTCCGGCGCCCGGTACGACAATGTCGTGTACCTGTTGGCGGTTAAAAGGAGGCGGCACTGAGTGACATTTTGAGGACAACGTAGCTTACTAATTTTCCGGACGTAAACGTGACTTTGAAACATGCCATGGCTGTAACTGCAGAATAAAAAAGGTTACGGTTCGGTTCCACGTTTGCTACGGTGAGCAAAACTGCTTATTTTTGGTCTGAATAAGTGCGGATGAAATGAAAATGAAAACCAAAACTGGAATCACACGTTTGAAGTCGTTCCTCAAGCGGAAGCGAGACAGAGCACGTCACTCACTTGCGTATCTCGTCCTCCACAGCGGTCACGCCATCTTTGAGCGGCTGCAGAGCTTTGTGGGTGGCGCTGCCAAAGTCACACAGCACGTAGCTGCCCTGATCGTTGAGCAGGATGTTCTCCACCTGCCGAGGAGGTTACATGGTCTGGAGGAGGCATTCTTATGCTAAGCGTCTCCTTATGAACACACTATGCCGGCCACATTCTAGAAGGACTTGGCTAAATCTAAAATGGCTGCCGCTTCACACCAAAGTGGCAGACTGCGTGTTTTCGGGTATGACTTCTTCAGACTCTTTTGGGCATCGACTTGCCTTTTAAATGGCTCCTTACTAAGCGAGGGCTGAATTTTCTCAAGCTCTTGGAGCATTTTTGAAGCCTTGGAAAAAGCTCCAAAAACCAAAACCACTCGAAAAGTTCTTGTGTCTCTTTTCAGGCATGGTTTCTGGAGACCTTTTTTGTGCAGCTTTCATGAAGGACACGCCTACCGAATTTCACACTTCACTTCTCCTCCCCCAAATTATTGAGTGATGACATTGATGTTTCAAATTTTATTGCAAATCATCACGCGGCACCGACAAGCATGATCAAATTGAAAAAATGTCTAATTTTCAAATCGACCAGCTGAAGGACTGAAAGCTGTGCCACTGAGATGAGAAGGAGGAGCGTGCGGGAGGCTGCTTGGGGGTTTCTGCACCGGAGGAAGGAAATAAGACGACGAGCTGGCAAAGGAAGCGGGAAGGGCGCCGGAATAATCCGCAAAGTGCTTGTGCTGACCAAGCACATTTCAAAATTCAATTCATCTCCGTCTGGAACCAGTGCACACACTTCCGCCTACTGCTTTGAGTTCCATTTTGGGGAATTAGTTTGCTGTTGCTAGCCAAAACAGCAGCACGCAATAAAGGCATTTAGATTTTTTTGGGTTGGCAGTAAATAGTTCAAGTGTGTTTTTTCTTTGAGTGTGTAAATTGTCAGAGTGTCCATCCTTCAAATAGGATCGAAGTCGAACATAGACACGCCTGCTGGCTCTCACTCTGCGCGGTTGAATCAAGATGGCGCCTTACCTTGAGGTCCCTGTGGATGATGGGCGTCTTGCATTGGTGCAGCCGCGCCACCGCCTCGCACGTGTCGCAGAAGATGCGCAGCACCTCGGCCTCGCTGAAGCCCACGTTCAGACGCTGGTTCATCTGCTTCACCACCTGGCCCGCTAAAACGCAACGACGACACACTTGAGCCTTGGCGCCATTTCGTGGACAGGACGTGCGTACATACCTTTGCAGTACTCCATGAGGATGAGGACCTCCCACACGCTGTCCGATACGGTGTTGACGGCCGAGTCCAGGTAGCCCACAATGTTCTTGTGGCCTGACAGCTCCTTCTGCGCGGTGCATATTGACAATAGCGACAACTAAAAAGTTTGCGTGAGCAATTCTTTTGGACAAAATGGCCGTCCGTCGGTGGAGACAAGATCTCAGTTCCCAACCAATGTATTGTAGCGGATAAAAAAATACTTGGGCCACTGTAACAAGTTGGTGGGGTGCTTAATTTGTAGAAGGTTTTCCGTTGACTGACGACCAGAACGAGCATCTAAAATGTTTATCGTTGGACCATTTGACCGGACGTCAAAAGTGTGGTGCATGGCGCTCACCATGATGGTAATCTCCCGCTTGTGGACGTTGAGGTCGGGCACGTTGTTGACGTACATGCGCTTAAGGGCGCAGCGGATGCCGCTGTGCGTGCGGGCCAGGAAAACCACCGAGAACCCTCCTGCGCGCACACACACAATCAAACAAACGTGTTGGACAGGTGAGCTCCGTGCTTCGGTTCCCAAACGTTCGTCACATGCTCGGCCATTACAGTCATCCGATCGGAAGATTTCAATCGTCCAAATTATACAGTTCAAAACCATTGAGATCAAGTGAATCGTAAAATTAAAGCAATGGTAGATATGCGGATCATGCAAGCGAGAATCCTGTGAAGTCCGAATTCCAGGTGGATGGCATCACAACAAACGACTCGTTTCCAGCCCGAGGCGGTTTGTGTGAGGCCACCTGTTCCAGGATCAGGTTCTCTCAAAATTGCCGCCGCTAGGTCTTTGTCATTGCGCAAAGTCCACGCCGGCCACAAAACTGGAGGGCAGGGGGGGTGGGGGGTTTAGGGGGGGCCTCACGCATTCCGACGTTTGAGACAAAGGAGGTACCCCTCAAAACCCCGGCCGAACCCTGGACGCAGAGAGACCGCCGCCGCATGCACGCTGACGCCAAGGACAAAAACAAAGAACAGATTCATTCCCCTTCCTCGTCATGGTGACTTGATTAGCAAACATCAGCCGCGCGTCGTACAAGCCGCTGCCAAATACACACTGCCAATCAGGAGGCCAGGGACATTGCACTGGAGACTGGTAGAGGAAGTGGACCAGTAAAAATGACCCAGTTTAGAGGAGTCACACGAGCTCGCACTACGGAAGTCACGAAACTCAGCGGAAAGATGCCCAAGGTTCCCAAGCCGCCAGGTTACATGCCACCTCACCTCGAAAACGGATTACCAACCTTTTGGTCGCCTATTAGCGCAGACGACTTTAGGATCAACGACATTTAGCAAATCCTTAAGAGATTTGCTATGATACGGGATAATCTGCGCACAAAAAGCGGCCGTGGATAAAAAAGTTGAGGCGCGAGGTGAGCTTGAGCATTTTGATTATGATGTCGCCCCTTTGAGAGTCCAGTTAAATGGGGGACCTGGCGCCTGACAAAGTGGGCCCAGTCTGCAAAGGTGGCTTCAAGCCTGTTGACGTTGCGTTCGGACCTTGACAAGCAAGTCTCAGCGCACTGACAGCAGCAAAAAATTGCGGCCGTCTAAAAATAGACACTAGGCGTGGTGTGTGACGGGGGGGGGGGTCTCAGGAGAACATTTTTTTTTCACAGGCAGCCGACACATTCAACAAATGGTAACGGCGACCTCAAAGCAGACGTTTTACCGTAAACCTTGACGCCGTGTTGTTGTCATGGCGACAGGGACAAATAAGTAGACATTTTTAGGCCAACTAAAAAAAAAAAAGTTTTCATATTTTTTAAGCCAAAAAAAAAAAAAATTCTCATATTTCAGAAGTGTCCGTACGTTTTGAGTTCGTGAACCAACTGTTAGCAACTGTTGGCACCGATTGTTAGCATCGGCATCTAGCTCCGACTGGCTCGTACTCAATGAGTGAGCACAAAAGGCGGCGATGATGCCCGTCACGGGAACACAGGCTGCGTTTTTGTTTGTTTGTTTTTTTCCACGCTGGCATTCCTTGACAAAAGAGGCACAATGTGAGCATTCAGCAGGCGTACAGTATGGTCATCGCGGTCATTGGCTACTTTTTGGAACATCAGCATATACGCGCAAGACACACAACCAATTCCGCAGCTAATGCTGTCAACAGGATAAAATTTGTTTTTATTTAGACACACGAAGCAAGCAGACTTTTGTTTTTACAATTACTGTAAAATAAGCAGTTGCAAAATGTAAACTGCCAAGTTTCTTGCAAAATTTCTCACAATGAAACACCTTCATAAAATGTGTTTTTATTGATTACGTTTTTTTTATCATATTTTCTCACTGTTGAGCAACTTTTGGCAAATCAAATCACTTCTGAAATGAACATTTAACGGCCAAACGGGTATCGAACGACCAGACGGCGAGCAGTCGAAGGTCAACGCTCGGTGGCAACCTTGTGATTTTCATTCGAGCTCTCAGTGCCTGAAAACATCACATGAGCTCTGAGTGCAAGCAACAAGAGCAGCTGCACTCTTCGGCGTGTCGGAGACGAGGGAGAACGATGCTCAGGAAAATAGGGCCACTTTGCTCGAGTCAACCTTTTTCTTGAGCAACCAACATTTCCTAACACAAAAAGGTACTTTTTTTTCTTTAAAAGGTTTGAATTGAATCCAGTTAACAGATGACAATCCTCACGGAATCAAAACTTCGTATGAAAAAAAATTGCTCATCAATACAGGCCATGTCACAACTTTACTCGAGCAAAATTACTTGGACGAATCGCAACTCCTTGGACAGAAATGCATGAAAATACAACTTTTTTTACATAAATATTAAAAGGAAACCAATTCCATAATTACTCATTTTAAAATACGGTGTCTCGTAACGACTTGAGTGGCTCCAACAACAAACTACTCAGAGGCTATGTCTTGTGAGAAAAAAACTTTGGGTGATCATTCAAGTAAATTTCAGATGACACCAGTAACCTTAGCCCCGATGCTAATGCTAACACAACAACACAAGCCCGCCGTTGGGTTGCCAGGGCAGACGCCCTTTGTTTGTTTTTGCGATAGTTCTTGCATTCTGTAACTTGACACTCCTCCAAAACAGACTGCCGAGATGAGCACTTTTTGGGCTCAATTGGCCACATCAAGCCCAAAAAGGGCTGGGAAAAGGGAAGCCGCTTGCGACAGGCTGCCACTTCCACCTGCCACTCCACGCGTCACATGACGGAAACGCAGCATGACTTCTTTTTTTGACTCGCTTCCTGTTAGGCTACCAAACCCAACGGAAATCTTGTCATTTGCAGTTGTGACGCTGTTGCTAGGGGGGAATTACAGCAGGCATCCGAGATGCGGGAGCACATACATCAGCGGGCCCGCTGGTCAAACCTGTCGGGTCACGTGGCCGCATGGCATGACTCAGGGCCGGGAAGCGAGCGGGAACAGGTTTAGCAGGTTGACAAGGTTACATTGGGACAAAAACATGATGGGGAGGCTAAATGAAATGAATCATTTTAGTCTTGAAAATATATCATTTTTGTTCTTCTCATCTTAATTTTTTTATTTCCAGAAACGGTCATGTTTTTGAAATTGAATTGAGGAGGACTTTTTTTTTCGCAACTTGCATCATTCATTTACAGCTTTTATCTTTAGTAAAGTTGAAATTTCTGTGGAAATTTTTTTTCTTACATTCCCTTTAAAGTTGTTGTTTTTAAAAGAACGATTTTAATCTTCGGAAATGACAACTTATCTTAAATATATCAAAACTTTATTTTAAATTTCTAAAAGCCAAATCATAACTTATCACAACTTGACTCAAACAAATGAACAAATGACAACTATCTTCTAACACAGCGATAATTATTTTGGTTGAATCGACAAAGGTTTGACTGCGTTCGTCTCTGAGAATGTGCAAGTCACACGTCCTACCTCACTGTGTGTGTGTGTGTGTGTGTGTGTGTGTGTGTGTGTGTGTGTGTGTGTGTGTGTGTGTCACTTTTTATGGTTCAAAAGTGTGTCAAAGTGCAGCAGGCTGCTTGTAGTTCCAGCGAAGCTTGACAAAGTGGCTGTTGACATAAGGGGCTTGGGCGTTGTTATCATGGGGGGGATCCTTAGTGGACACTACAGCTGCTGCAAGTTTCCTAAAGTTGCAAAAAAAGTTGACGTGTGTTTTTGGGAGACGGGCGTGTCTAGCCAACTTACCCTCGGCTACCAGCTCTTCCACGGTGACTTGATACCGGCCGACGGCGAACACTTTCCCGAAGTAGCTGTTGAGCCCGGAGCCAGAACCGGACGCTCCCCCAGGGCCTCCGCTCTCAGACTTTGGCATTCTGGAAAACTTCTTCATCTTAAGTTTCTCTTTAATGAGGCCTGCCAAAAACGGTGCTCACTTGAACTCTCAAAAAAAGGTGGTGGTTAGGGGTGCAGTCCTATCTACTTATCTCCAGCCTTCTCTCCTCAGCCACGGAGCCTCTTCTGGCTCTCGGCATCGGGTAGGGAACCGCTGCCCGACTCAGACACTCTCAGTCAAGTCGTGCGGGTGACAGGGTGCACAGACCAATAGGCAGACAGGCTGTGTAGGCTGCTTAGCTTGGGCAACACTAGCGGCTAACTCGCCTGGGCGCTGCTTAAAAAATTTTTTTTTTTTTAAACTGCGAGAAAACGAAGAAAATTACAGAAATGTATCCGCATCAAGGGGTTGAAGGCTCCAGTGGCTGTTTTATAGGCAGCCGAGTCGTCCTCCGAAACGGTGGCGGCAGCGTCGCGGGGCTTTCCACGCCGCGACGAGGCGCGCTAGCCACCAGCTAGTGAGCCAGCCAGCCTTCAGGCAGGCAAGCTAACAGGCGTCGTTAAACAGGAATATCCTCCCAGCCGGCGGAGCCTCAAGCAAGGCGCAGGTGGCGTGGGGCGGGCTCGTCGGCAGCTCGTCGCTTGTTCCCCGCTGCCATTTTCGCTTGTTCGTGGCGGCTCAAGTCGTCAGGAGTACGCGGAGAGGAGTCCTCCACTCGAATAGCTGAGTGGTGGACGCGGGCCACAGTAATGCGCTGCGAGTGGGCGGCTGGCGGGGCTGGCCAATGGGAGACAACCGAACTTGAGGTGGCCACGCCTCCTCTCCCTAGTTGGCTAGTAAGTCAGCAATGAATGACCGGCCGCAGAAAAAAACAAAACAAAAAAAACCGATAAAATAAATTGTCATTTCACCCAATTGTGCTAATGTATTATATGACTCCAACATGAATATGTATTGCGGGCGGGAGTGAGTTAATATCGCAAGAAATAATATGTGATTGTGACAAAGTTAATTTGTTTTTAATTAAACAATTTTCCTAGACTTGTTATAAATCTCCCTGTTATGCAAATGTAAAATCTACATTCAAACCTTTTCACTCTTCATGCCACGCCAAGTTATTTTGCCTCATACTTCTATTTTCCAGCATTCTTTACTGTCAAACTTGAGGGGGGGGGGGGGGGGGGGGAGTTCCAGATGAACAAAAAGGAGGTCAGAGATGACGAGGGAAGCACATGTGTGACATTACATAAGAGAGGCGGGGCGTAGCCAGGTCACATGACTTTAGTCACCCTTCAAGTGTGCACACATTTCCATCCTGCATCCTGCACAAAAATGGGAGGCAGCTCCAACATGGAGGGGCGATGGGATACGGTTTTGTAGCTATGAGACATTTAATTTCTAGCGATGACGTCACCGCATTGCGTCGCGTATTGCAAGCTCCTGGAATGCCACTGACGCAGGACGAACTTTAGCTAAATATGTTGCTTGAAATCTTCTACCTTGAAACTAGATCAAGCCAAAAATAAGCACCAAGAAGGGCATGGATCGATGTGTCCTTTGTATTTCTTAGAAGTGTTCCCCTTTTGTTGCAAGTTAAAAAGTCGAGAGCAGGTGAGCATCGGAAATGTGTAAGTATGTTTAAAGAAGCAAAATGTCGCCATCTGTCAGTGGCTCAAGTCCACTGCATTAAGGATCCGTCGTCATCTGACACTCAAGGACTGGTATTGGCAACCACAGAGGCTGTCAAAAAGAACGTTCTTTTATACTATATTGTGTGCTTATGATATTTATAGTATTGTTTGCCTGCAATTAGATCTTTATGATGTGACCATTTGTTATTTCTGCTTGCGTATGCTAAATGTATGTTTTGAGTTAGTTTGCTTCCCTTGTATTATGATGTGTGAAGGTTTGTCCAATCCTAGCATTACCACTAATGGTCTGTACAATCAAAAGCTTTCAAAAGCAAAAAAAAAAAAGAGGTACCACAGTGAGCATGAAAAAAAAAAACCAGATGTATTTTGTGTAGTCTATTTGCAATTTGGGTCAGTTCGGTTCAATGCTTCAAAAGTGCAGTCCACATCTTTGCATGAAACAGTCAGGGGTCACGATGCCATCAATTTGTTTCCATGGTTGTCATCTTGTGACTTTTTGTTTTTTACATGACACTAGTGTGGTGGGATTTTGATATCTAATGCTTGATTTGTGCAGTACGTTAAGCGCAGGCTTTAGTGCCATCTCGTGTGGGGTTTGCATCTCTGCATGCGTAGGTTTCCTCCCACGTTTCAAAAACATTCATGATAGGCCGATTGACCGCTACTTGTTTTCTTTTTTTTTTGGAAGGGGGGTGATGGGAATGATGTGGGTCCTGCCACTGCCTGGCACTCAGTTCAGGATGTGCACAGCTGGAATAGGCTAGCCGCGACCCTCGTGAGGATAAGCAATTCATGACAATGGATGGCTTTCATGACGTGGATAGCAATAGAGTACATCTTTTTTTCCAAATTGTTACAAAGAGGGGATGCAGCGGTACAGAAAATGGATGGATGTTACAAAGAGCCATGCAAAAATGCACCAAAATGGCATCATGAGGAGGTCTGACTAATACTCGTACATCAGGAGTAATAAAGTATGATCTAATTGACCAGATTATAAAATTGCCCTGTCCAAATCAGTAAACTATTCAATGAGTTAACAGGTGACACCAATTGTCTTTATTATTTTATTGTTTTTTTGGGGTCAATTAAACATGGTAAAACAACAGATGGAATAATAATGCATGGTGAATTTAACAATAAGTAAATGAAATATAAGAAATCAATTAGGAAAATGCATGGTAAATCTAAGAGAATAATAACATGGTAAATTGAACAAAATAATAATGTCACGTTAAGTCAAGAAGAAGAAGAATGCATGGTAACTTAAACAGAACAATAACACGTAGTAAATCTAACAAGACGACTAATGCATGGTTAATCAATCATAATGCATGGTAAATTGAACAAAATAATAATAATGCATGGTAAATCATAATATCACATGTTAAGTCAAAAAGAAGAAGACGAATGCATGGTAACTTAAACAGAATAATAACACATGGTAAATCTAACAAAAAGACTAATGCATGGTTCATCAATCATAATAATGCATGGTAAATTGAACAAAATAATAATAATGCATGGTAAATCATAATATCACATCTTAAGTCAAGAAGAAGAAGAATGCATGGTAACTTAAACAGAATAATAACACATGGTAAATCATAATATCACATGTTAAGTCAAGAAGAAGAAGAAGAAGAATGCATGGTAACTTAGAATAATAACACATGGTAACTCTAACAAGACGACTAATGCATGGTAAATCAATCATAAGAATGCATGGTAAATCAATCAGTCAATCAAAACGCATGGTAAACCAAGCAGAATGATCATGCAAGGTCAATTGCATTCATATGAATACTAGCAACTTGCATTGGCACTTTCCAAATCCAGCGGATAACGCGCTGTGGGCATCTTACACACGTAGCCGTTGAGTTGCATGCAGGACATCATCTTCCATTTGCTAGACTGAAAGTCAAAATGAGATTTGATTTTAAATCTAAACTTGTCTTCGGCGAGCGGGTCAATCTTTTCTGCACCTACCTGGCTCAAGGTGGCCACGCAATTTTCCATCAGGCCGGTAGGTTTTCTCGGAGCCCAGTTGGTGAAGGTCACCTTCCGACGGTCCGACCACACGAATCTGCCGAGATCGGCCAGGTCGTTCAGTCCGGTCCACGTGTCTCCGGGGGCTGCAGAGGACAAACAGTAACAGAGTTCTCAATGGCTTTCCAGATATGGCAGATATCGAGCCAATGTGAGCGACGCTTGGCGCGCGCGCACCAAGCTTCACGAGGTCGTGCAGCCAATCCCGCTCAGCCTCGGAGAGGATAGACACCAGCTCGGCATCGAGACTCCTGCAGGAGTGTTGAGCGTCGTGCCACGTCTTTGTATCATCAAAACGTTTGTAGCAGAAGTCCGCAAACTCCTCCCATTCAGGTCCCAAGCATCTCGGCTCTGCGCGCAAGATGGCGTCACGTGAAGAAATGCTTTCTATTCTGGACGGTCTACTCACCCGTGGCAGCAAAAGTGTAAGACGGAGACGGAGCCAATTTGTTAACATATCTGCAGACAGTAAAGTGAGAATGAGCCGGGCATCTTTAAGTGGACTCGCCAGTGAAAGCGGAGCACGCACACTTTCGAGATGATTCCGCTACAGGTGGAGCCGTTGTAGGCTTTCTGTGGCAGTCTCTTCAGCAAAGTCACATCTCCTCCAATCTCAATGATGCCCGAGTGAATAGCGGCCGCGCAGATGTTTGAGTCCTGCACTCAGAGAACGTCTCAGACATACAACAAGAACTCCGCTTGCAGGTCGTGCGGTAATTAACATACCGGTTTGTAAAGCCGTGTTCCGTAGACCTTGTAGCCGGCTTCGGCGCAGCCCAGTGGGCACCGGACCCTGCGGAAGTAGTTTGTTTAGTAAGGAGGAGGCTTTTCGGCAAGAAACGTCTTATCAAGTCCGACTCACGTCATTGAACCGTCGAGGCCGAGGTTGGCGGCTGTGCTGCTGCATAAGAGGTCTGTGGGTCGGAAGGGAAAATCAAAGCCCGTTTCTTGCTGGTTTCTCACTGCACTCCAAACGTCGTACTCACTGCGAGCGGTGTCGTCAGACGTGCACCCCAAGACGTCAAAGCGAAGGCCTAAAAACAACTTGCTGTCTGCTGGCAGGAGGCGGACGTACTGGGCGAACACGGGCCTGTTTAGAATATACGTCCCCACAGAAGGCTGGAAACAAAACACGCGCGTTTGCAATGAACGACAACAGCCAGGATGACGAAACGAGTCGCCGACCGCTCACCTGCTTTGGGTGGCGATACCAAGTCACTCCGTCAATACTGAACTGCATCGCAAATACGCTGGAACTTTGCAATCGGTATGTACAGCTCCGGATCACGACGCCTGTCACCTTGAAGTTCTCACCAAGGTTCACCTGGATCCAGCTGCCGACTAAGGGCGGAAGGCATTCCATTGCTCAGGATACCAAACTACAACTTTTTTTTTTACGTACACATTTTGGAGGGTCTCCAGCAACCGCTGCCCCCCAGACGCGCTTTGTGAGGTTCGGCATTGATCGCAGAGGAAGAGGCTGAAAAAGAAGAGTCTGGGATTCTCCCGTCAGCGATGCCCAGACCGTCAAGACACACTGAGGAAAGACAAAGTGGAAGGAATGATCAGTGGGGACTCATACCCACCCGTCCTGAGCTGGCGCTCTTTCTGGGGATCCGTTGGATTCTTTCCTTGGCACATCATCGGCAAGTGTCAGGATGTGAAGCCCACCTTTCTTCTCACAGCTGTAGACGACGTGGAGGTATTTGGAGACACCGGGGCAGGAGTCCGTATCCGAAGGGTAAATGGGGCAAATCTGATAGTTGTCACACAATCCTCTGAAGTGAGAGAGAGCCCCTTCCACCCTGCAGTCATCTGCAAGTGACAACACACCACCATTTCACGCGCATTTTATTCGCACACTTACATACTGACTTCAACTTGTCACAGGACGTAGGGAATTTTAATGGTTAATGACTATTAGAAAAAGAGGAATCCAAAAAGCGCCCGGCTTAGCTCTTTTTCATCGTTTTCGATTTTTATTCAAAGAAAAAGTCAAATAAACATTTTCTATTGCCATCGCTCACACGTCCATGCCCATGCATGTTGATATTGAGTTATATGTTACAAGCGAGTTGCCGCCAACGCTGACGGCGTGTGAAAACCTCCTGACAGAAACGGCTCCAGGACAGCGAGCCAAAAACAACGATGCCACTGGAGGATTCTTACCGCGTGATCCGCCGCCACTGGGACAGACGTCGCTATCCTTCCGTCCATAGAAAGCCGACCGTATGCGGAGGACTTTTTCATCGGGACATTCAAGGGCTTTCAAATCGTCTTGGCAGAAAAGTTCCTCCTTGTAGCCTGTGAGAGCACAACCGTCGACTTCTCTCCGTGTCTTTTTTTTACAGAGACGTTGAAGGCGACTTACCGTCATGTGGCAGCTGTGGTTTTGCTGTTTTGCCTAGAAGCGGGAACCAGAACGTGGATGTCGACACGTGATGACGGTCACCCGCGGGGCGTCACATCTCACTTACCTTTTCCTCTTTTCTTGCAGATGTAGCCTTTCTTGTTGTCGCACTCGTCACGCTTCCAGTCGCCGCTGCCAGTGAGCAAGAAAAGACATTTCCCCCCTTCAGTGATACCTGGAGGGAGGGAGGGAGGCAAACAAGATCTCAGCGCTCATCCGTTCCTCCCAAAGTGCAGCTGACAAACGCCTCAGCCCGACCTGCACTCGAGTGGAGGTAAGAGAAGGGGGATCCGTCAGCCCACTTGCCGCCGTCATGCTCGATGGAGGCGCTGGCGCCCAACCACAGGGAGGCATCACCC